>NC_080432.1:49591644-49892816 GCF_028018845.1 Melospiza georgiana | reverse complement strand
CCACTCCAGCCAGTGGTCCCTGCAGCAGGGAGGGTGCAGGAGCCAAAGCAGGGGAAGTGCCTCTGGCTCAGGCAGCTCCTGGCACAGCCTCCTCTGCACAGAGACCTTCGTGCTCTGCAGGAGCTGCCACGTTCCCTGTCTGAGAATGGTTCACAGCAGGGCCAGGAGACCTGCTTCTGTACAGTCATCCTGGGACAGGCTTTTTTAGGAACTAAATTTCTGGAAGTGAGCCCTTAGCCCAAGGTTTACCATCTGCCAGGAGGGGATTTATCATCTAACATGTCAGAGCACCAGCAGGCCTCTGGCTTTGTCTGCAGCTCCTATGAAGATGTTTAAGGACCACTTGTGGGAGAAGGATAGACAAGAAAAGCACAGTAAACATCAGGGATGCAGCCCTGGCAGCCCTTCTTGCACTGCTTGTGTGAAAGCTTTGCTGGGACAAGGAGGAGCATGGCTGGTACAACTGCAGCACAAGTGAAGAGCCTCAGGCCAAATGTCACAGGAGTGGCCGTAAGACTGTGGCTCTGTAGGGGGCTATGAGACACTCTGAGCAGGCAGCACAAGAATGTCAGCTCAGATACTTGCTATCAAACAGCTTTTTGAGGCACTACCATCATATCCCTGCTTGCTTTAGCGGTGCTGATATTTACCATTAATAGGGAATGAATGTTAATAATTTACATGAATATTAGATATGTGTATTATTTATGTGTGGTTTACCTGAGGTATTCTGAATATACTTCAAATGAGCTTTAAGGCCCAAGGAAGGACTTGTGTGCACAAAACTTGACTCAATACTTGACTAGTATTGCATCCAGTTATCTGAATGCATTTCAAAAGAACTAGCCATTATATTTGCTATATTATGTAAACCTAACACATCCATGCAGAGGAGCTAGTAGAAACTATGAGGCTTGTACTATTCTGGATTGTACCACTATTTTTTTGCAATTCTGCTATTTGATTCCTTGCTAATTTCCCACATCCTGTAAGATATGAAGAACTATACCAAGGCAAAATCCTTTAGGTTAGACATAGGAAAGCCTTAACAGTAAAGTACTTGTTAGCTGCTTTCCTGAGAAGGGTATCCTGGGAGGTTTTAACCTAGGATTAAAAGCAGCAGTCAGGAAGGATATTATAGAGTTGATTCTGTTTGAAGGAAGGGAGACTGATTAGGTGGCTTCTGGGACTCATTTCTTCTTCAATTGGTATAGAAAAGGGCTCAAACTTGGGTGTATGCACTGCATTTCAAATTAAAGATTCAGTTGTTGGTATTCACATGCAAGGGAAGAAAATAAAGGAACAAACAATTGCAGGAGGAAATGAGCTCTAGGCCTGCACCTCAAACCTTCCTCAAAGGCAAAAAGTCATAGCAATGTTCAGTTTTGGAAGGAGTTTTGCCTGGACAATGAGCTGCTTATGACTACAGACAAGGGCATCATTCCCCTGAGTACACTCCATGAGAATATTCAGTCCTTTGAGTGAGTCTCATCCATTTACCAATATGTTAGGGCCATATAAAGTAAAGTGAGTATCAGTCTCTTATTTAGCAAGGTCATTTGAGTCAAGATGTTTTCCTAAAGCATTGTATGATCTGGTAATGCTGCTATCCAGCTATTCCAAGTGAAGAGATTCCAGCAGAGCTGGGAGCATGCTGGTAATGCCTGTGGTGCTGAGAAGCTGGGTGTATGAGAGCCTGAGGCAGGAAAGCAGCTGCTGGGTGGGAGGCAGAGCCCAGTCTGGTGGATGCCAGCAGGACACAAAGTCTCCCTCCTCAGCTGCAGAACTGGCAGAGGCCAGGGATCAGGCCTAAACAAGTCTGACTTGCATCTCTCATCATAGCTGGGGGGCACCCCAGCTGAAAACAACAGAGCTGTCAAGGTGAGGTAACTCCAGAAGTCTCAATTATGTTGTGAAAAGCAGGGGCAAACCAACTGTGCTTGGTGTGCCCCTGGGGCAGAGGAAGCTGTCACTTGAATGAAATGATGTTGCTTGCAGGCTCATGCTGGAGATGTCTTGAGAAAGGAGATTGCTGTGTGTTCCCAGAGTGATTTGGAAAAGATTTTTCTTTCTTTGAAGCGAGTTATTCTGATCCGTCAGTCTTCCTGGGGCAAGGATTCAGAGTCCTGTACTTTTCCCAAAGGAAACCAAAGTTCTGCAAGAGTGACCCACAGACCCAGGGCACAGAGCTGCAGCCTGCCAGCTGAGCAGGACATGTACATAAAACCAAGACAGCTCATGGGCACAGTGCTGTGGGAATGTGAGCATTTCAAGAATCACAGAATATTCTGACTTGGAAGGGACTCACAAGGTTCATCAATCCCAACTCTTAAGTGAATGAGTCCGAAGTTCTGGAAATGTGTTTCTTCTCTTCATGTCTGTAAGCTCAGTGTATCATGGAGAAGGAAGAGAGAAGGTGCAAAAGCCATTCAACAGAGAAAGAAGCTTTATTGGTAATGGCTTATGGAGAGTTGCTCTATAGCTGTGCTGAGGAATTCTAATTCACAGAAATTCACAGAATGAGAAGAAAAAGGCAATGAAAAGGATTCTTGAGTTCAACCATCATGATGTAAGAACATGTACAGATCTAAAATGTCTGTCAGATGTTTATCAAACCTGTTTCTGAAGTTTCTAGTCATGAAGATCCAAAAACTTCCCCAGGCAAAATTTCAAGTCTTCCCTGAGCCTCCTTTTCTCCCAGCTAAACACCCCCAGCTCCCTCAGTCACTCACTCCTCACAGGAGTTGTGTCCCAGACCCTTCACCAGCTCCATTGCCCTCCTCTGGACTTGTTCCAGGGCCTCAATGTCCTTCTTGCAGCGAGCTTGCCCAGAGCTGGACACAGCACTTGAGGTGTGGCCTCACAGTGCAGAGTACAGGGTGATGAAACTTACCCAAGGCCTGTCTAAAAGCCCTGTGGTCCCACTGACAGCACTGAGTGAGTCAGTGCCTGGAAGTAGCACCGTGATTAAATAACAAATCCTCTGCTCAGCTCTTACAGAAAACACACACTGCAAGCCAGTGCACCAGAGCTGCATGATGCTCTCTAGCAAAAGTATAGGATGTGCAAGCATGTACAAATCTTTCTTTCTTCAAGCTGAAAGCCTAAAGAAAGTATTTTATAATTTGATACTGGACATTCACATTCTTTTTTTTTTTTTTTTTGTATGTTTACATTACTGTTCAGCTCTTTATCTGTGTTTTTCTAAATTAATTTTAAAAACCTTATGTTGAACCTATTCTCACTTAATCTCACTTATTTGTTCTATCAACATTTATTTTTCTTTTCAATCTAGTAATTTCTTGTCCTTCTAATTTTCCTAATTTTCATTAAATCTGTGCTATTTTCTCACAAAATTGTGAGCTTTTCTCTGCTCCAAAGAGACTCTATTTTTCACTGCATCATAACCTTTATTATGTTTTTGAGTACCTTTCAGTGATAATATTACACTTGGCTATTTTCCCATCACTCTTTCTCATTCTGTTTTTAATCTGTATTTCACACTTGCATGCTGATATTCCTACACAGAGTATTGCATTGAGAAAATAAAGCTTTTTACCCTATTTATATTAGTTCAAACCAATCAATTTGAAACCTGTTATATTAAGGTAGGAAGGAAAAGGGGAAACTGAGAAAGAAAAGAAAAGCATAATTGTGAACAACAAATTTCCTTATAAGCTTTGAGCAGCAATATGAGCTAGCTTGTGGACAAACATGGCCTGACAACGTATCCTGAGTGTGGTCTGATACTTTTTCCATGCTGGGGATTCGATGTCACTCGCTTTTTCCAAAAGCTATCGTCTGCTGCACCCCTCTGGACATTGCCAGCACAGCACGTTCTCCAGAAAATCTCACAGCCTGAAGTGGGATTGCAGCATAGTTTTCATCAGCAAAGATGTGGTTTTACTTGTTGCTATTAGAACATGGGCGTAAAAATCTCTCTGCTTTTGATTGTTCTAAGATTTAAATTAACTCCAAGAGAAAAGTCGTTTCCATGCTACTTGCAAGCAGATCTAGAGTGGTTTCAGACTTCTGCATCTGTAGTCTATGGTATTTGCTACCTGAGGACAGAGCAGGTAGTGCTGTCAGTGACAGAAAAAGCAAGGCTTGGCTCCCCATAGTTCACATCCCTGCTCATCATGTCCCACTGCATCTCCTGGTAACCTCACTTCTCTTTGTAATAAATTGGGGAATCTTCAGGTCCTGCATGCCCTTCTACCCACCTCCCCCAAATGGTCCCCTAGTCCTGCTTCCTCCCACTCATGTCCCCATAATGTCTCTGTGAGTTGTTCCTGGCTTCCATGAGGACAGCCTGCCTCTCCCACAGCCTTGTGGCCCCAGGATTCACCTGTGCATGTGCTGACATGCTGCTTGGAGGGTACAGACTGGCTGGCTGGCCAAGCAGAAATCAGTGGTGATTGTTTCCACCATGAGTGTCTTCATAGAAATTTTGGGTTCTTTTCTCTGTTTAACCACGGATTTTCTGAAGCCTTGTAGGAACATCCTTGTAGGAATATCCTTCTTTCAGATGTGATACAGATTGAATGATAGCTCAAATCCTGTCTGTATAAGTTGGGATGCAGATGAGCTGTGGATGATGTTGGCATATAGACACAGCTCACCACAAAACAGTTAGTTAGGACCAAAGACTTATTCTCCTGCTAGTGTCACTCCTGCCTGTTGTCACTACAGGTTACACATTGGCTAAGAGCCCTCTGCAGTGTGACAAAGCTGAGGCTAAAAGCCCACAGAAAGGCCACTCCCCCACTGCCCCCTCAGCAGCTCAGGGTGCATGTCCCAGCTGTGCCCTGGAGCCATGTACCTTTTGGCCACTGCCTTTACCCCAGTGACTCCCAGCACAGAGGGGAATATGCAGGGCTCCCACCTTCCTCCCCGCTGTGTTCCCATCTGCCCTCCCAATCCCAGCTAAAGGCTACCCTGACTGGCCAGGCAGGCCAGTGGAAACTCCTGAAGGCACTAAGGCTGCAATGCCTGGCTTGCCTTAGTTGAGCCCCATGGGGTTGACAGATGTGACAGATGTTGCTGAAATGCATGGGGCACCCTGCACACACCCTGAGGTCTGGGCAGACTTGAGATATCAGCAGCTTTGCCTGGAGGCCAAAGGCACATCATACACTGAACCAAAGTGAGTGTGCCTCCCAAGTCATGAACAACAAAAACTAAACCTGAAACAGAAAAAGGCTGAGGGAAGTATTTTTTTAACTCCAGAAAGGGCATGGGAAGGTGTTAAAAAAACAATTCTGATAAGGAGTTAGCATTCTCAGGGTCTGGTTTGGGGGACTGACTTACACGGGAGCATAAATCAGCAGCAGTTTCAATCTAAAGGAGTCTGAGTCTCTGACTGGAAATACAATTGGGACCTAAAGCTGAATACCCAGGACTATATTGAATCAGGTGTGCGGATTGTGTCTTGTTCCCATACTTTCCACCACTATGATCCTCATCTTTACCTTAACAAAGTGATGTCAAGCAATCTGAGAAAAAAAAAAAAAAAAAAAAAAAAACATGTCCCACAAAAGAAGAAAGTGCCTTCACATTTCCCAGTATCCAGTAGAAATTATTGAGCCTGATTTGGTAATCCATCCAATTCAAAGTTGTTTTCATAGCCACACCATGGCAGGGGGGGCACAGCACAGGAGAATGATTAACTTAATCCTCCTGCCTTGTTTGTTTGATGCTGCCTCACTCCAGTGTGAGTCAATAAAACTTTGTGCACCAACACAATTCCCAGCACACGCCATCTGGGCCAAAATGGGGATTAGCAAAGCTGCCTTTCTCTTCCTTTTCTTGCTCAGCTCAGGTAAGAGCCCGTTGCCTTCTGCTTGCCTGGTTGGGACTGGGGCCAAACACTAGCAGGCTCTGTGTGGTGAAGGTAGGTCCCTAAGTCAATGTGTCACTCCTTTCCTGGACAATGATGGGTTTGATGGGGCCTGGCTGCTCAGAAGGAGCTGCTGTTGAGCACAGAGAGAGCTGTGGTTGCCCCAGGGTTGTGCTCATTAGCAACACCACAAGCCCAGCTGCCTTGGTGTCTGCATGGGCAACTAATGGCCCCAGACAAACCTTTCCCACAGCCAGAGACAGGGCACCCTTGGGAAGCAGCCTGTCAAAGGCTTGTGCAAAACCCACAGCAGTCAGTCAGAAGTTAGCTCTAATTTCAGCAGGCTTTGGATCAAATGCTAAAGGTAAAGCTGTGTTTACTGCCAAGCATTGTTAAGCACAGTGATACTGATTTTCATCCTTTATGACAGGAGTTTTAAAGCTTTGAAATGGAATATTTAAAACAAAATCAAAAATTAACGGGCTTCTTTATATTCTAACAATTTCACATTTTCTGTTGTCAAACACAATAAAATGTTCTACCTTGTTTTCCAGAGGGCAGTAGGTAGAAATTTACTCCTCAGTAACCTAGATAACCTTTTCCAGGAATATATTCAGAATTCTTTCTTACAGTTCCAAAAGATGATAGGTGTTCCCTTGATGGTAATATATGGATTTCAAGCTTATCTACAAATTCTGTAAATCAATATTCCATATGTAGTATATATTTCAATCAGATTTCAATCAGCTACTGTACTCTCTTGTACTTTGAAATTTTGTATAATTGCATGGCACTTAAATGACTTTTTAAAAATACTGATTAATACATATCAGCACGGTTTTTATGAGTGTTTAATAGTTCAGGTCAGAATATCGGGGACTGAAGGTCAGAATACCAGGGACATATAATTATATGATTGCAGCAAGTTATAAAAGAAAACTGAGAAAGTGGGGGGGTTTATTTGTTCATTGTTATCAGCTCCAGCTGACTTGCTCAAAAGTGATGGTCCACAACTGCCTTAAAGCAATTTTTTATGTTTTCTGGGTTAGTACTGGTCAAATCTGGACTATTGACCAGTATCTTGAATATTCTGTTCAATTACCCCGTGCAATATCTGGGTTTATATATATTTTAGTTGGACTAATATACTCCCTGATGCATTTAAAATCTCTTCTATTCTTTTCTTAAGTTTCCACTTTGCAGTGTTTTTCAAGCAACTAGCATCACCTTTTCTTTTTTATTATCTAAGTTTCTGCCAATCTGTGTTGACTTTTAGTTTATGCATGTAATCCAAATTCCCATGTATTCATTCTCAATCCAACTGTAATAATTTTTTTTCTTATAGTCACTGAAAAGGAATAGTATCCAAAGTAGAGCTCTTTGAAAAAATAATTTTAAGATGAGTAAATAAAGTTTGGAAAGGAGTATTTTCTTTTTCTAGTCCCTTGGAACAGTGGCCTCAGTTAAGTTAGGAAAAAATTCAGGAAAGGAAGCACTTGTCTGCTAACTCCATCAGGAGAAATTAGCAGGCTAGGCTATTGGTGCTCTGCATAGCCCTGCTGTAACAGTAGGACTAGATATGGGAAGACTCAGTGTCAGGGGTTTCTTAAGACATGCAGGTTTTATAGCATTGAGCCAACTCTGCAAAGGGACACAGAAAATGCCCTCAGGCAATGGACAATCTTATTTTCATTAGTGGCCAAAATATCTTTTATTTTGTGTGAATCTGTGTCATATGGAGTTAGGTGATGAATGGCCCATATGTCATGGGAGTTAGTAACACTGGAGTGATGCTGCAGTGAATTCAGCCCAAATATGAGTAAATGTAAGTGTAAATGAAAAATTCACATTACCTGTGAGCATGCTGTATAAAATTATGAACTTCCTGCATCTGTCAATAATAATCTATATTGAAAAAAATTAAATAATTAAACCATATGACCAATTAAACTCACTTGTGCAACACTGTAACCTGATGCTGGAGACAGAAATAAACTCTTGTAGAAATTAGAAACAGAAACATAGAATCTTTTTAGACATAGAAAGAAAAATATTAATTAAGTGATAAACTCCACTGTGAGCTACAGTATTTTAGAGGTGTGTTAGAATTATTAGCAGGTAGATAATACAAATCTTATGCATATGACACTTTCAGATCTAATAATACTAACTGATTTACTAATTTAAAATCTTGGGTTAATTTGTTGCAACAGAGATGTAGCCTGACAATTTCATTACTACATCTGCTCAACCCATTGCAATAAAACAATGGTGGACATTGTAAAAGGCTGTATAATTACTTTGTGATTGAAGTGTCTTGCTCTAGGGCAAGACATGTTGGGACAAACAGCTGGGCAGTGACTAATGAAGCTGCAGGGATTGCACAATCCACATGACAGGTCAAAATCTCCCATCCACCTAATTCATGCTTCTCTAAAACCTTGATATGGGTATCACTTCCCTTCATCTTTCTCTGGTTGGTGTTGACACCACTTAGTCTCTCTCTCCATTCCCCCTCACTCTTGTTTCCCATTTTTTACTTTTAGCTTCAAACTCATGCATAATCAGAATTGCCTCTACATCTTTCTTCTGCCTCTTTCTTCCCACGACATGTTGCAGTCATTCAGCTGTGATTCTGTCAGGAGACAGAAATAACCTCAGAGTTTATCATCTTTTACCCAGAATTATGCAAAATAAATTGTGTCTTCACCTGTCCAAGCTACATGGAAAATGGGACTGAAATCCAGAGATGATCTTAACTGCAGAATTCTCAATTGTAATGTCTGATTCCTTCCCTTCTAGTGAAAGGAGATATACTGGATGACTATTCAAGAACAGATGGTGTTTGGATACTTACTCGAAAGAAACAGTTTTATGAGACAAATGATGAAAAAGAATGCGCAGACAAATGTGAAGCAGAAAGAAATTTTACCTGCAGGTAATTTCTGTTGAATATTAAAACTGTGCCATTGTGGGTGTCTGCATATCAATGATATGTTCTTACCTTTACTCAGAACCACATCCCCATTCTGCTGCAGCTCTGCCTACAGCAGTCTCCCATGCTGTGCCTTTAGCTTGTGACTTATCTCCAGCCATAAATTAATTACCACAAGATCAAGGAAAGAGCGGATTTACAACCTACTACTCACTTTATAGTAAATATTCAAGTTCCCATCCTTATCCAACATTACATGGAGAACTGCTTGAGTGTCTCTAGCTGGGTGTTGCTTTGTTTCTCAAGAGTGCAAGATTTCTAGTTCATTGTAGGGACAGTAACTAACCTGAGCAGCTAGGATGATGTTGATAATGTTTTGCCAGTGCAGTTTCTAGTTCCCCACACAATAATTTATTCATGAAGTCATATATCCTGAATAAGTGAGCCACTTGAGAGTAGTAGATAACCCTAACCTCTTACTTGTCTAAAATACTGAGTGCAGTATCTGAAAGATAAGAATGAATATAAGACAGTGCTAGCAAATTAATAATTTATAGAAAAATACTTATAAGTTTAATAATTTGAAATTAATATAAAATATTGCTTCCTATGTCAATATTGCTTCCTTCTCAATTTCAACAGGGCTTTCCTATTCACCAGGAAAAAGCTACAGTGTTTAACACTGGCTGAAAATGCTAAAATGACAGTGACATTTGCCAGCACAGACACAGTTCTTTATGAGAAGATAAGTATGTGTACAATAAGATGTAACATATTTACTCATCAAGTAATGGCATCCTTTTTTTCTCTGCTGCAGTGCTGGAGCAAATCCCTCTATAGGGCAGAAAACTAATAGAGAATTTGGGGGCCAAACAGGAAGAAGCCACATTACTAAAAATGCTGTTCAAGAGGGATCAAACACCAAGGCCTAGATCCATGGTGATCTCCATGTGCCATTTGAACTGGGAAGTTACTTGTTGCCTTCCTCTCCGACCCAGTTATATAGTCTTCATCTCCTCTCCCCAGGTGTCAGATGTGTCCGGCTTTATTATTTAGACAGGCTAAAATTATTTAGGAGGAACCCATTTTTTCCCAGCAGATTGGTCTCCTGTCCTTGCTCTAACATTTCCATTTTATATTTTGAGGTTTGGGAAGATTCTTCTTGTGCAAACAAGAAAAGGGAAAAGGAAGGGAAAATCAAGATCACTGCCCTCAACAACTGGAAATTTTTCAGTGGCTGTTGCCAATAAAAGCACCATTGACAGGATTTGCATTCTCTGTCTTGGAATCCCACTAGAACAACACCTGGGAGAGTCCGAGACTAAGATGTATCAAAAGTTTGGGGGCCCTTATGTGACAAATGCATTTTGATAACTATTTTCTGCCTTAAAGGGGTGGCTGGGTGACACCCACACTGCAAATATGCTTATGAACAATGCCTATCCAAGAATCCCCAGCTGCTGCTGAAAGACATTCCTATTTATCTCTGTATTATGATAGTATAAGCCTGCATTATTTTGCACATCAAAAACTTGATATAGCTGTTCTCTTTACTTGCTTATATAGCTTTATAACAATGCTTCAGAAATGTTTCTCTTTAGATCTCTAGTAGCTGTAACTAATTTAAAATACATTATAGAATGTCTTCAGGCACAAGAGGTTCAAAACATGAGTAAAACATGGTCCATCACATGCAGATGAGCTTCAGTTATGTCTGCAGATTTTCAGCACCAATGAATGTTGTAACACCACTGAATTTACAAATTTGATTCCATTTCAGTTTACCTTATGCAGTGTAAAAGAGGGATTGGGACAGACTACAGAGGAACAGAAGCCAAGACTCAGAGGGGTATTCCATGTCAGAAGTGGGCAGAAAAAATACCCCACAAACCAAAGTATGTCCCTATTTACATTTCTTTCTGCTGTTCTGAACCTTTTCCAAGTTTCCTCATCTTCATATATATACACAGATTTATAGTACAAGTTATCAAATCCTGTTGTCAGGTGACTTTTAAAAACAAATTTATCTTTATCTGTCTTGTTACTTTTGACTCTACTGCAATGATCTGGATAAAGAAAGGATGCATTGTCAGCTAGAGAAGTTGTGTCTAAATGTGAGGTGTCTTAAGCAGATTAAATGCTCCTCTCAACACGATGAAGATTTTTGCTATTGGTAACAGTGGGGTCAGAATTACTCTCCTCTGTATAAAGTGATATCTGTCCAACTCTAGGCTCCTCCTACCTGCCATACAGATAGTAAAAAAAAAAAAAAAAAAGTTGAGAAAAGTATCTAAGGACCAAATGGATCTGGCTAGGTAGAGTCTTCTCAGGGCCGGCTGCCATTGGGCTCACTGAAGCAAGTGGGGAAGCAGAGGTCCTGTGTCCTCTCATCTATGCTGAAGGGTTTTGTTAAAAATTATTTTGCTTTTATTCTAATTAAATACACTCGGATATTCTTGTTCAGATAATTTAAAATTAATTTCATCTTCTCTGGGAAGATTGCTGTAAGAAGAAGCCCAGCTTCACTTGCTTCAGATCTCTATAAGACCTAGTAGTTTTTGATGAATACTCTAGAAATACACAACTTTTAAAGCAACTCCATTAAGACAAACACATGACAGAGCCAAAGGTTGCAGTGAGCTCATTAGATCAATTGGATGCACATATTAAAGACAATAATTGTCCTTTGAGACTGTCATTGTCCTTACAGGCTGTAAGCTCGCTTCTTCGTGGCAACTGGGGCTAGGGAGAAAGCTACTAATAATTGTAGTTAGGAATGATTTTTCAATTTTAATTTATGGATTACAATGGGAAATCAGTTTCTCTCATTTTTACTCTGAATGAATAAAATTCCTTGCTAGCTGAGCAGGTTGAACTTTTCCTTTCCACACCACTAAAGTACTGGCATTAAAATAGAAATTTAATACTATTACAGTTATACACCTGAAAAACACCCCAATGCAGGGTTGGAAGAAAATTACTGCAGAAACCCTGATGCAGATGAAAATGGACCCTGGTGTTACACAACAGATCCTGATATGAGATTTGATTACTGTGCCATCCCAGAGTGTGAGGACCAGGTCATGCACACTGGAGAAGGTATATTTACTTTTCAGAGAAGGATGTTCAAGTAGGTTATATTATTCCTGCTACTTTTTTGTGCTTTATTTCTACAGATTTTTTCAAACTAGAATTTAAATCAAGATGAACTTGAGAAGTTCTCAACAGAGAGGTTTTTTTCCTAATTGGCTTGAGTTATCAAAGTTATTTTGTAAATATGGAAGAACTAAATTTGCTGATATTGTTTGCTTTATCTGTCTTGCTACATTTTACTCTACTGGCAGAGAACTGCAGAGATCTGGATAAGGACTATTATTGCTCTTACAGCAATAATTTATTTAATTGTAACAAGGGTAACGTGCTGTGTGACACACTGAACTCCCCTTGCTAACAGTACATACAGATACATGACAAATTCCTCCCTGCAAGTGAAACATACTCCTGAAGTATTATTAATTTGGCCAGGCTGTAATGCACAGCTTTCTGAATTCCCTTCATTGTTAGCTGGAGCAAACCCTACTCATCCTTTCAGCATAATCCTCCATGAATAGGCTGGGGTGTTCCTTGCTTCTTTTCCTTCTGCCTAGGACCTCAGGGGGAGTGCATGCAGTGTAACGGCGAGGATTACCGCGGAGAAGCTTCCAGAACAGAGTCTGGACTGGAGTGCCAGCACTGGGATGCGCAAGAGCCTCATATGCATGGATTTATCCTGAAACAGTGAGTGACACTCAGCACCAAATTCATTCCCACAGAGCCTGGGAGAGCCTGCCTGCAGACAGCCTCATTGCTGCACGTGGCTGTTGCTGCCTCCCAAGTTTCTCTCCATTTTCAATGTACAGCTATCCAGAGAAGGATCTGAAGATGAATTATTGCCGCAATCCTGATGGTGAACTTCGGCCCTGGTGTTTCACTACCAACCCGAATAAACGCTGGGAATATTGCAACATTCCTCGGTGCGGTGAGTCTGATTTCCTGAGATCACTCCACAGGGTAGCTCATTAAAATTATGCAAGGAGGGGAAAGAAAAGAAACCACAGTTCTGAGTAACCTACAGATATCTCTGTGAATCAGGGAAAGTGCACTTTAATAAGCAGAATCACTCATTAAACTTCTATTACGTAAAATCATGTATGGTCAGTGAGGATGAAGGTGTCACAAAGTGAAATATGGCCAAAGATGTTATGGGAAACCTAATTTGTCTTTAACCATTTTACTTTTCAACTTACCTGGGAGGCAGGACATTAAGGTTAAATCAGGTGGTGGTTTACTGCTGATCTGCTAACTCACAGAAATCATCTAAATTACCATGCGGCTATACTGTGATATTTTACCTGGGTCTGATCTGCACAGCCAGTGCTGCCTTTTTCCTAGCAAGGCATGAATCCTGAGAAACAGGTTCATGCCTCAGGAGAAAAATCTGGCCTATCAGTGAGCTAGCTTAATCCATTAAGTTGAGCACACTAAATCTGGTTATTTCCAAGGCACTGAATAAAGAGGTAACATTCCCTATTGTAGAAGTGGATTGCCCTTCAAGAAAAAACAATTATAAGTATGGTTTTTCTCTCTAGAGATTGCTTTCTTATGTATCTGCACTTGTCAGTGCTCTAAGCAGTGGTGTGTGTTTGCTAGATGTGGTTCTCTTAGCATGCTCAATTACTGATGGCAGAATAACTATTTATAGACTTTTGTATGATAAATTGTGACAATTACCATAGCATTTCCATCCTGCACTTAAAACTTTAAGTTTAAAGAACATACCAACCTTTTAGGGTCACACTCATGTCCTTGAGGAATTCTGTATATTGTAAGGATGTGCTGTAAGTTAATTTTCCATTTGCCCTCTGCAGGTTCTACACCTCTGATCATTACTCTTGTTTTCTGTGCTGTTCCCCACATGGCAGACCATTTCACTTTCTTTCTTTTTTTCACTATTCCTTCTGTCCCTCTTCCCCAGTTCACTGACTCCAGAGGTTCAACTCTGAAGGCTGCTCTGCTTTCTCTCACAATTTCTTCTTGGTCCTTTCTGCCCTTCCACACTACCTGTGTGTATTGTATTGAGTACTGTATTATTATAATACAATACTCGACAAAACTCCATCTCACTTGGGTTTACAAGACTGTGCAAGACTACTCTGCCTTTCCTGCTCTGCTCTCAGGGGTCAGTAGGCACAGAGTCTGGCTCAACCCAGCCAAGTTATTTACTGGCTGCTGTAAAAGGGCAGAAACAGGACATCCATCTGGGAGTCTGGAGGCCCATAAAAATGTCCTCCTTGATTTTTACATGGCTTTTAACCAGTGTAACCTCTGCTGAAATAAAAAAAATACATCTTCAACATTACAGAAACAAAGGCATTCATATATTTTTGAAAGCATTACTTAACAGTATTTTCCTCCCCTTCCCTTTTTTTTTTTTTCTCTTTTCCTGTTACAGCTACACCCCCACCAGTCTCTGGCCTGGAGTCCCAGTGTCTTTCAGGGAGAGGAGAAGACTATCGAGGAAGGATAGCCATCACCGAGTCAGGAAATGCCTGCCAACACTGGAACACGCAGTTTCCTCACAAGCATGGCTGGGTTCCTGACAGATACCCCTGCAAGTATGCTGAGCCTCATCATTTTAACAAAGACCAAAGAACAGTTGTTCCCTATCAATCCACATGCAGAGGCAAGAGGAGGACAGGTTTTCCTCATTTATGCTGTTAAGTTGTAATTCTCACTGTTTGTCAGCGCTCATTACTTCTGTTCAGGTCTTGCTCTTCATATTTTGTCTGCCTCTCTGTTTATTTTCATGTATTTTTCTCACTTGTCTCCTTCACATCCCACAGCAGAGCTATAGTTAGTTCACTAATTTTATGTTAAAAATCCTTTGGCTGTGTTTTGGCACATCTTCAATGCATTACTCTTCTGAAGAGTGATACTCCAAGGACAGCATACTCCCATACCTTGTGCTCCAAGGTCAGAGGAGCTGGGTCTGCAGAGCATTACTGATGTGCAGGAATAGCTGGGACTGACCTGGTTTATAGCTCTGTAGTTTGATCCTGCAAGTTTTCCTAGGGAGCTGGAACCCTGTCCGCTCTCACAGGGCAGAAAGCAGCGTGCATCAGTTCTCCTGTGAACACATTCCAGCCTTGCCTGGCTCTTACTGTAATCTCAGGGATATCAGTGCCTTGCGTTTTGAAGTCAGCTCTCACTGCTGCATCGTGACCTCAACAACAAGAGCAGAAAGTGTAGGCATTAGAAAAGTTCTTCCTATATCTTCAGCATTCAGAATGTGAAGTTGAAGACCACTGATTAGTCCCAAAGGAGTGATGCACGGGTTAATCAATCTCCAAAAGGAATAAATACACCACTGAGCTGAATTCTGCATGCAGTAGTTGTTAATAGTCATGGACACAACTCTTCTGGATTTCTGTGACTGGTTTAAAGTCTGTGTTCCTGTTTCTTGTTTTAAGGGGCTTAGAAGAAAACTACTGTAGAAACCCTGATGGAGAGAAGAAGCCTTGGTGCTACACCACCAACAGCAACATTAGATGGGAATATTGCACAATTCCTCCCTGTGACAGAACAGAAGAAGGGATTGCTGGTATGAATAGCGGGCTGTAATTGAGATAAGGACTTCAAACCAGTGAAAGATTCATTGTTTCATATTATAAATGTGCTTAATTTTTTTTTTTTTCAGTCACTTTGTCACTCTTAATGTTTGTCTGCCTGGCATGTTGCAAAATCTGCCAAATATTAAACTTTGAGTGGTTAGGAAAATACAGTGAAAGATACAAATCACAAGCTGAACTCAATAGAAGAATTACAAGATGAAAGATATTTATGTTTTTATATTACTTTCTTTCCAAAGGTAGGCCAATTATAGCAAATTCATTGAAAAATAAAAAGGTTTAAAGGGATGAAAAATTGCTAAACAAAATTAACTCCTAGTTTTGGAAGTTAGCCACAAATGAGATGATAAGAGCTTCCAATGTAATTAAAAATCACATTGAAACATTCATTCATTTAAGCACAAAATTAACAAGAAAGTCTTAGCACAATCAAAAGGACAATAGAGAGACTGAAGTTTAATATAATGTCTGTTTGAGAAATATCATGGACAAAATCACCAGTATCTAATCTTTGAGGATTTTGCATGAGAACTTTCTTATCTTTAATTCTGACATGTTCACTTATGCCAAGATGAAACTGGTGAACCCTTCACTGAAAAACATCTGACATAAAATGTTAAAAAACTGTGAAAGGTTAAAACTGTGAAAGTTTTCTCAGCCCTTCTGCTGCAGGTGTGATGACTTCACTGGATACTGTCTGCATAAACGAGTCGTTCATTTTTGTCATCCTGTGTGTTTGAGGCTTTCTTGTGCCTTCTCAGTAAGAACATTAAAATCACGATGCCAAGGACCAGTTTCTGTTGTTTGCTGCAGATGTGCCTGTACAAGCTCCCCTAACAGAGGAGTGCTACCGAGGCAAAGGGCAGAGCTATCGTGGCACAGCTTCAGTCACTGTATCAGGGAAGAAGTGCCAGGCCTGGAGCTCCATGTTCCCACACAGGCACATAAAAACCCCGGAGAAATTCCCGGACGCGTACGTTTATCTCACCTTTTCTCGCTTTCTCTGGCAATAACTGCTGCTGGTTGTATTACCTTTGTACAGCTATGCTTTAAAACACTGCTAGGGAAAATATCGATCAAAGAGAACTTTTCTAATGTACAGAAATGTTTTCTGTTAGTCTCGTTTGTAAGAATTGTGTTTTCTTGTTACCTAAATTCTGAGTAAAATACAGCTGTGTCCCTTACTCTTAAATATGATCTGCTACCAACACCAGGAGACTTGCATCCAGAGACAAGGCATCTACTGAAATATGTGTTTAGTTTATTAATTTGAAACTTGCTGTTGTGGCCTTTCTAATGATTTAATCTGGGCAGAACACAGCATTTATGATACAAAACACATAGTCAGATATGTCATGCTCAGAAATGCCAACTGAGTATTCTTTGCTATTGGAATTGGGCACCCAGAATTCTGTGCACTGAAATTTCCCCTTGAGTTATCTTCTTCAGATTAACAAAACTGTACCAGGAATGACTGGAGCAGTGACAAGCTAACCAAAATCACTAATGTGCCAGTTTTTAGTAAGGGCAGGAGAGCAAAAGGATTACAGGAGCAATTGTGAGGAAAATGTGGAATTCATGTGTTCTGTCATATTCAGAGAAAAAGCACTTCAGTTATTTTTTATTCTGAGACCATTCTGTGATTTAGGAGGGGGAAGTACTACAACTCTGCAAATTATTGAAAAGAGAAATTCTACTTGCCCATGCCCCACCCAGCACAGACATGGGATTCCTCTCACTGAAGTCAGTAGAGGACTATCCCGTTCAATAGAAATGGGGTTTTGGGCTGTAAGAGGGGATCAATTGCATAAGCATTTGTTTGCCATTCTTCTGAATATGAGAAGGAACCTTTTAACATTTAAAAATTTTTTGAAAAGCCTAAGTTCCCCATAATAGTATGAATTTTCTTGCATATTTATTACTAATTCACACATTCTGACAATTGTGTATGCTCACATACACCTACTTGTAATTTTTTTTAAATTGCCATGTGGGGTAATTATTTAGGTACTAGTACATTGAAATATTACAACCAGATATAAGCCAGTAGTTGAATTGTTTCCTTATTCATAAATACATTCAGGATTCCGATGCACATGTGAAATACAACTCTTCACTAGCATCAACCAACAGATGTTCTTGCTGGTAATAGGATATCTGACCAAAAGTAAAACCAATAAATCTATTATTTGTACATAGTAGATGTACATAGTACATTCTTTTGTCAAGATATTCCTGTGCTTACTTTCAGTCTTGTGCAGCATGACTGTTGACTTTATTTGTGCAGGGATTTGAGGGAAAACTATTGTAGAAACCCAGATGGTGACAGCAGCCCCTGGTGTTTCACCACTGACCCCAACACGATATGGGAGTACTGCAATCTCAAGAGGTGTGATGATCATGCACAAGAGCCTGCACCAAATGCCTCCCCTGGAATGATGGAACAAAACACTGGCTGGACTACACCCACCACATCTGGTAACAGCTGGCTATAACCATCACCTCCTGTAGTGCCTATGGTAAATAGCAACCTATCAAAATTATTCTTGAGTCTCATGGTTTAACCACAGCCAGAAACTAAGTACCATGCAGCTGCTCACTCATTCCCCCATCCCTTCGTTCGTGGGG
The DNA here is from genome assembly GCF_028018845.1 of Melospiza georgiana. NCBI lineage: Eukaryota > Metazoa > Chordata > Aves > Passeriformes > Passerellidae > Melospiza > Melospiza georgiana. The sequence continues at coordinate 49,874,746 of NC_080432.1, read as the reverse complement.
AGAATAATTTTTTAAAAAGTAAGTTTCATGAGATAAGAATGGTTTAAAAATTGAAACAAAATTATGTACAATAACTATAATAATAATAGCAGCAATAATAATAGTAATAATTGTAATGAAAACACAAGAGAGAGACAAAACCCAAAGAACAAAAGTGATGCACAATACAATCGCTGACCAATGCCCAGCCTGTCCCCGAGCAGCAATTAGTGGATCCATCCAGTGCATGTAATGCTTAAGCATGTTGTTCTATGGGATGGAACATCCCTGTGGCCAGGCCAGGTCAGCTGTCCTGGCCATGCTTCTGCCCAGCTTCTTGTGCACCTCCTCACTGGCAGAGAAGGGGAAACTGAAAAGTCCTTGAGTTAGAGTAAGCACTCCTTAGTAACAACCAAAATATCAGTGTGTTGTAATTGTTATTCTGATATTAAACCTAAAACAGGGCACTCTACCAGCTACTAAGAAGAAAATTAACTCTATCTAAGCCAAAACCAGGACACTGACTAGGCTTGCAATGTAACAATTACATCCCTCCTGCAGCTCCCTGATCTGTACTGCTGCATTTTGCAGCAAGTGCTTTGTATATCTCCTGTAGCCTATGTCCTTTTACAGTGCATTCTGAAGGAATTCACCTTTTTCATTTAGGTGAACAAGAGGAAAAAAGACATTTCTCTAGCTGTGTGCTATTGAAATATGTGACTCTTATTATCATAAGAATTTTGCTTGTGTTGTGCTTTATGCTTTCAGAAGGGTGACCTTAGCTTGTATTGTTCAAAGGCAGATTAGTTTTGCAAAATTAGATAAATGAGGTTTTGCTATGTCCTGTTTTGTTACTTCCTTAATTAACAGCTCATATTGGTCAAAGGTGGCAGGGTTGAACAAAAGACACATTTCTAAATTGAGTTGAGTGCTCTTCTTACATGCAGCAGAAAAGAAGTACCTGTAGCAAAGTCCTTGTCAGTCTAATGGGCTGCTGAAATATGCTTCTCTCATGAAAGTGCTTACTGATACCAATTTAGCAAAAATCTTGAAGACTTTCCAGATATTCGCAATATGTTATAGAAAATGTTTAGCCTGAAGTTCCTTGATATCAATATATAATCACCCTGAATTTATGAATGGAAGTGTTAAAAATCATTAATTTTGTGGTGCATTTACTTTGGGAAGCATAGATAACTGTAGGGTAAGAATAATCTAACTTTGACTATAAGCAGGTAAATGCATATAATTTGGACTTTCAAGGCTCAGAAATAGTTTCAGAAGCTCAATGTTTCTGCATGAAGCCTAAGAACTGAGGTATACACAGCATTTTTTCCTTAACTCACACAGTCAACCAGAAAAGCAGGAAAATTGTGTAAGGGAATATCTTACTCATATTAGCCCAATGTTGTGAATATCCCACTCACCTGAAGCAAAGCTTGTAATATACTGAATATACTGTATATATACTGTAATATACTGACTTAGAGACTGTGGGCAGTGTATTCATTGGTAGAGTCAAAAATCATCAGACACAGGTATTCATATCCTGCTATGCTTGCCTTTTAAGGAATTCAAATCATTAAAACAGTTAAATTATTTTTGTCCAGATCAAGTAGATCGGAGATGTGGAAAATTAGGAAAGTTCCAATTTTTTACGTGTAATTTATGTCACAGTGATCTGGGGATGTACTCACACCCATGACTGGTGGATCTTCAGACCAAGAGCATGGCCTGGATGCTTAGAGACAAGGGGCTTTTCACTCCCAATTATTTTATTCCAGCAAGTCTAATAAAACACTTTCTCTCTCTGCAGTCCTGGTGTCAGTCACATTTTAAAGCCTTTGGAGCTACAATATTATTCCTGCCAGTGTTTTGCTGTTTGCATGCCTAGTGTCCCCATTACTAGAGAAGTTACTTCATATTTTCTTTTCCTCCCTAGGCTGAAGTTGGAGGATCTCTGGTGTGCCAAGAGAACAAATTTGTCCAGTATGGAGTCACCCCTTGGGGACTGGACTGTACACAGCCATCAAGGCCTGGTTTTGCCCAAATTCCTGGTTTCGTTTCTTGAATCAAGAATGCAGTAGCTTCCCACTGAATCTGGATGCAGGCTAATTTTTCTGGAAAGCAGTCCCTGTGTCAGAAACAATATTCCAAGTATGGTTTTATGACTAGTTTTTAAAAGTATGTAATAATTCATAGGAATCCTCAATAAATACCACTACTGGCTGAGTGTAAGCAGCTATTGCAAAGCAGTAGCCAAGCTGAGCAATTGTTACTGTCTGTCAGAGTGTCCCTGTTGTACCTGTGTGATTCAACATGGTTGCATGTGATAGCAGCTGTAAGGCTCCTACCTCACCCTTGTTACACCCCAAATACTCAATCCAGGAATTAAATTGAAGGTTCTTTACACTAGTTGGCACAAAGAGAAATCCCAACCAGATACTCTCAAGAGGTGAAAAATCACACAAGAGCTTATTGGCAAAAACATAGAAAATAAAGGGACTTTGGCAAAAGGATTAAATACGACACCATATTCACTTATCATAGCATTACTTAGCATTAATTTAGTACTTAGCATTTACTTAGCCCATTTCACCTAGAAACTTTTAAACCTATGAGATCTTACATTACTCACAAAGTTCCATGAAAAGAGAATTAGGATAAAAAAAGAGAGACAGAGAAAGACAGAAAGACAGGAGAGATTTAGAAGAACTCACATAGAGTTACCACCTCCTAGGATTCCATTGTGGGTGAGACAGGAACTCCAGGAAGCTGGCAGGGTCCAGACCATGTGCTGGCCCTGTGGTCCATCTGTTAAGCCTCCATGGATCTTTCTCCTAAGGAGAGACTTCCAGTCACTTGGCCAGTCAGGGGCTGGGTTAGCACCACACTCCCATGTCAGTGATTGATTGATTGATTGACAGCTCTGCCAGGGCTGAGGGGGGCTGGGGGCAGGGCAGGGCACCACCTCACCTAGCAGCACAAAAGCAAGCATTTCAAGCATCCCAAAAAGTGGCTGAGGACACTAAACTTACCCAGCCTCTGACAAGGATCCTGTGCCTCAAGACATCAGCTGGGACCACGGCACTGGGACCTTTCCTCTTTCGGTCTCATCAGGGTCCCATCTAGAGACAGAGGAGAAAGGAAAGCATATTGAAACTCATATAATGGGCAATTGCTATACCAGTAAAACCTAATTAACATCTTTTTATGCAGTTCTTTTCCCCCCCACCATCTCATGAGTCCTAAAATCACAGGATAATCAGGCTCCAGGGGGTGAGTTCATGCAGCAGTCTTTTAGCACCTAAAGAAATCCAGCAGATCATCTGTGATTCCCTGTGCTCCTGGAGGCATCACTTTCCTACTTTGAGGTTTAGCATTCTCTAACATTAGATAATTCACACATCTACTTGTGATACTTGTTGGACTTGTAAGCCGAGTTCCAAAACAAGCTTGGCAAATTCAATTTAGGCCCCCTTGCCTTTTGGTCTCCACAATCTTACATGTCCAGGTAACCCTACAACAAACAAATACACATGTCCCAGATCACCACCCTTATCCCTCCCACCAAGCAGGTTTCAGGGAGATTCCCAGAACCTGTACTCAGGGAGAGAGAAAAGGTCAGTGGACATCATGGGAAATGACATACAGTACAATTCTACTACTGAAATGATCTGGATTGCCTCGGGGGTGAGAGTTAAAGAGAAAATAAAACTCATTCATGCCAACCTCCTCAGCATGTCATTTTCAGGGTCATGATTTCAGACCATAAGCCTTTTCAACTTAACCAATCCCTTCAGTGGTTCTCCAACTTAAATATTTCTTTTAATCCTTCCCTGTCTACAGCTGGAAAGAATCAGGAGCTGGGTTAGTATGGCCTCCAGTGAGTGATTAATTGATTGATTGATTGACAGCTCAGCCAAGCTGAGGGTGGGGCACTGTCTCACCAGAAGCAAGACCTGACCCATCCTCAACCAGCACTGGTTTGAGACACTCAGCTCATCCAGCCTCTGACAGCCACCCCATATCTCAGTACAACAGACTGGAACCACCACACTGGGACCTTTCCTCTCCTGCTCCCATCTAGTAGATAGAGAGGAAGGGAAAGAAGAAGAAAGCATGCTGAAACTCCTGTAAGGGGCAGCTGCTATTCATAAATCTAATTAATATCCCTTTATGAAGTTCATTCCCTCCAGCAGCTCTTGAGTCCAAAAACTGCAGCACAATCAGGCTCTGGGGGGCAAATGCATGCAGCAATCTTTCAGTACCCAAGGAGTCAAGCAGATCATCCATGATTTCCAGTGTATTCTTGGAGGCAACACTTTCCTTGTGTGAAGTTTAACATTATCTAATATTAGATAATTTACACAACTATTTTTGATACTCGAACTTGTAAGCTGGGGGTGGTTCCAAGAGATTTTTTGTCTGGGGCCCGATCTCTACATTTTGGAACAAATAACAATAATTTGGGAGAAGGCCAACAGGGTATCAGCTCCTTCTTGGGCACTGTTAGGAAGCCCACCACTTCCCACACACTCCCAGTACTTTTATCACATGTTGGAGCAGGGAGAGGGATCAGTTGTCCCCCACCCCCCCCACAAGCTTAAACTTTTCATGCAACAGTATGAAACAATATGTTTAAAAGACTCTTTTACCATGTGCTTTCTCTTCAGAAGGCTTTATTTCATTTCCCCAGTGAAATTTTCAACAAGTCTCTGTCCTTGTAACTTAATTACTTCTTTTGCAGGGTGTGGTATTATCACCTTCAGCTCTGCTGTTTGGCATGCTAATTCCTTAACAAAAGGGCAGGGCTGAGTGTGAATGTCCAAGGGCACATAATTATTATAAAATCAATAATGAGAAATCAACCACATGCTAAAAAAATCCTATGGACTGTTTGAATGAAAATGGCTTGGAGACTGCCTATGTACATTTAAAGAGCTACTCTGCACAGAAGCTTTGACCACCCCAAATTGGTCAGTAGCCAGTCAAGCTTCACATGGCACCTCAGAGTGAGAGGCACTGTGAGTAATAATGGCAAAGTGACCACGATTCACGGCAGAAGGCAGTAATGGTGCCCCTTCACATCTGGAATATTTGCATCCAATGCCATCCATGACACATCCTGATGGCAATGTGGTTGTTCAAATCCAAACTCATGTCCTGAAGCCAGGGAAGTCACAGAAGTGGCAGCAGAAAGGACATCCGGGTTCGTGCAGTCTCAGAGTTGCTGCACTGTGCTGCAAAGAGAGGCAGGTGGGCTGCACAGTACTCAAGGGTTGCAGCACAAAACAACAAAATGAGAGAAGTTAGCACCAAGAGGTAGCAATCATCAGCCCTAGTAGCTGGCTGGATAATCAGAGGCAACTGTTCATGTAGAAGAACTTAGTAAACATTTCAATTTGAACCATTGTTGACCTCCCATTGATTTTGGAGGTCTTGGGAGTGTTTCATGTGCTTTTTGCCACGGGGACTGGATTCATAAACATTGGTAAATAACTGAAGGCATAAACATGAGTCACTACTTAGGCACATCACAAATGTTTGATTTAACAACATTTTGATTTAGGAAATCCATGAGGTTATTGTGGATTTTATGCAGTGTAAATGCTTCTTTTGCTATATACTTGCCTGGGAACATAAGCTGTCAACATAAAAAAGCTAGAAAGCTGTGGTTCATTTTTGTTCCTCCTACTCTTGTAATTCTCTCTTTTGTTTATAAAGCCTTCCACTAATGTTTTTATTTGGAAGCTTAATAACAGAGACAGCACATTGGAAAGAATCTTTGTCTAGAGGCTTCTGAGAGGCAGAACAAAGTAACAGAAGGATGAATATCATTCTTTCTTGACTGTAAGCAAATAAAACCCTGGTGACAGTCTCCCTGCCACTGCCCTTCCACTTGTGGAAGCAACGAGAATAGTCCTTATTAAAGTACATGTTGAAAATGCAAAAGGCAAAATACTGAGCATGGAGCATAGTATGTCAGTGATTCACCATCCTCTTTCATATATGTATTCTTTTTTCCATACTGCTCTTCTGCTCACTTTCCCCCCACCCAATATTCCTGAGGCTTTGAACTCTCATTCACTCTCATGTCAAATTCCTATGAAGGAGAAGCCTTTGTCCAGGACTATTTTACCAACCAAAAGGAAAATTAAATCTCAGCACCTGAACTAAAACATAGCATTGATTTCTGCAGAAAATTAAAACCAGAACTTTTCCTTTATGTTTTGGCTGCTGCAAATCATGGGCGCACCTGGAATGGAGCCAAGTGATACACAGGTTGTGAGGGCCACCTCCTGGAGGTGAGCTCATCCCAACACCTGCTCAGAAAAAGGTTCAGCTCTGTCAGACTGCTCAGTGCCTTGTTTCTGTCAAATATGGAATGCCCAAGGGTGAAAATCCCACATCCTCTCTGGACCCCTGTCCCAGCATCTGAATACATCGGTGGAGGACTAATTTCTCCTCATATCTAACCTTAACTTCTCTTGTTACAATTTGGGTCCTTGCCTTTTGTCCTTCACCTGCTGCTTCTCCGGGCTGACTCTGGGTCCATTTTCCCTCAGCTTTTCACTGGTTAACTCTACACAGCAACAAATCCCACCCTTTACTCTTTGCTCTCCGGGATGAAGATGCTTCGTCACCTTACTCATACACCACATGGCCCAGCCGGCAGTTTGGTATCCTGCACGCTGTCCCCAAGGCTGAGCCCTCTCCAGTCTGTCTTCCAGCAGCAAGGCCAGAAGTGGCTGTGGCAATGCAGGTGTGGTCTCAGGAGCGCTGAGGAGAGTGAAGAATCCCTTCCCTCGGGCTGCTGGCTGTAGATCCCACCACAGGCCCTGTACGGGGGTATAACCCAGCTGGCCTTGCTGTGAGGACGCGGTGCTGCCGCAGCCCGAGCCGAGGAGCTCAGGGAGCCTCGGCAGGGCCGCTCTCGGTGCGTTCGCCATTCAGGGGCACCGGGGCTCGGGGCTGCTCCTGCTGCACGCAGGGCTCGGCCCGGACGGAGCTCGGTTTGCAGCTGCACACTCGGGCCATAGGTGGCACTGAGGGACGATGTGGTTTGCGTTGTCCCCGAGAAAACGTCACTGCGGAAGAGAAAGCCAGAGAGGAGAAGCTGGGAGTGTGTCGGAGCAGCGGCCAGGCAGGGAGCAGCAGACATGTGGCGGGAGAGCCTTTCAAACGCATGGTGAGATCTCCTCGGCACGGGAGCAGGGATCCAGAGCGGGCTCCCCACGCTTGGGCAGCGTGAAAGCCCCGGGAGGGTCAGCAGGTCGTGGGAGAGCGGGAGCAGGAGCTGAGATCTCCTGAGCACGAGTGCGGAGGGGGTGCTGATCCACTGAGCCTTGTTTGTGGCGCTCAGAGAGCTGCTGGGACAGGCTGGCTTTGTTAGAGCGGGGCTTGTGCTGCTGCCTTGATAGCCGCTCTCACACCCCTGCTCACCGACCTCCCGGATGTAAGTGCAGGGGGATAGTCCTACCTGTTGCATAAGCTCTTTGTTCTTATGAGCCCTAAGGTTCTTCCATGTCTGGAAGTGATTTAAGGGAAAAAAAGCATGCATAGGCTGTTTCAGCAAGTGCGAGCAAATTGCCTTGGAGGTAGCTGAGATATCGAGTACAGGCTCCAGGTTCTGCACTTCAGACAGCAGAGGGAAACAATTCTAGGGTGTAACAAACACCCAGTGGAGTTGGTTTTTCATGGATTAGCAAGTCTTTTTCCTTTTTGTTTTGGCATTTGTTTTGGGTTTTTTTCTCAAAGTACTATAATTATTGTACCAAAGAACTCCCTAATGTAGCTGCATACCACAAGGCAGAGTAACAAGACTTGCTTCTATTGTTGCTAGATTTTAGATTGTGCTTTTGTACCAGAAGCTACTAGGCTTAAAGTGAACAGAGGAGGATACTTTCTTTTCCTAGTAGACAGGGGAGACCTAAAGGCTTGATATCCAGTCAGGAGTAGCTAAAAGTGCCAAAGGTACAGCAGCTCCTTAAACTCTGGACAGGGAAGGGTCCACAAGCCTCTGCTGGAGCCAGCCCTGCAGCACGATCAGCACCGCATGGCTGGGAGCAGAACTGCCCTGGAGCTCGGAATTGCCCTGCTGAGGCTGCGCGCCTATTGCAACACAGCAGTCAAAGTAAACTATTTTCTTGGCTCAAGCTACACAGCTGCTCACGGGATGAAACACTGCAAGGACACTTATGCAGTTGTTTTCTGCCTTTCATCTAAATTGTGCTGAAGGAGGGAATATTATGGCAACAAATTATCTAGCTAAAGCACAGCCCAGAAACCCTGTCTCTTTGTACTGAGGCAGAGATTTGTGAGCCCCTCTCTGCCCATCCTATCCTAAAAGTACAAAAAATAATGGCAGATGTTGCCAGGTGGCTAAAGAGCTTGTGATCACATCCCTGGGAAATGAGTGGTGCTGGCAGTAGACATTCTTTTCATCACCCAGAAGCATTGGAATAGGACAACACTATCGGACTGTAAGGATCTTTCTGTTTTTTCTCTTTTGTAGGGAGAGCATCATGTCCCGGATCAGGTGAGTGGAATAGCTGTTCTGTGCTGCAGTCCTCTCTTTTGGTTACTGCCCTGACTGGGGCACAGTGTCATTCCTTCTGTACTCTGGATAACAACAACAACAAAATCTTCACTCACAGCCCCCTTGCAGCCCCCTGCAGGAGCCCCCAACACTTCTACTAATCCCTAAGGGAAGCTGGGGAACTTGAAACACAAGTCAGAGGGGTGGGAAGGTACACTACATTTAGGACTGCATGTCTGTCAACTCCAGCTCTGGCAACTTGGCTCCCACACCTCAGGTGTGGGACCTTGCTGTTCAGAACAGAAACAAGGACACCAGCAGATACTCCTTACTTGAGAGCTACAGCAGAGAGCCAGGATTGCCCTAAGAGATGATTGAATCTGTAGGGTAGTTGTGCATGAAGCACTGGCAAGAAGAGGAGCATGTCCAGCACATCCAGCTTTCTTCAGCAGCTGGAGACATTTGTTTCTTTTCCTGCTCCTCAGCTCACTCTGCCCACTCAGTTTTTATTCCTGGGCAAGTCCAGCTGCTACTGTCTCATTTACTGCAGCACCTGCCTCAAAGTAGCTTGGCCCATATCCTGTTGAACTTTGTCCCCCTGGGCATCCTGGTTCACAAGGAAAGGGACAAAGAAGACTTGTGATCAGCAAGTCCTGATCAGCAAGGACTTGAGACCCCTAAGAAGCCTTGGTAGATAGAAGGTAGATAGAACCCTGCCCCAAATCTTACCTGTGATCTTCAAAAATAACAGAAATACCTAGTTCCTGCTGACTGCCTGGGATTTGGATGCTTTTATCCCTGCTCAGTCCCTATGGATGTGTAACCAAGCCTCAGCATAAGTCCCTTTGACACTGGTGTTGTTGAACACAAGCAATTTTGTGCCTCCCCAGGCCTTTTGACTATTCTCAGAAGAATGCAGTCCTGGTCCCTGTGGCCGCCCTGGGGGTTGGAGGGATCCTGCTCTGCTGGCTCAGATCTGGACGCAAGATGAAGACAATTGACATGGGTGATGGGTGGTGGGGCGCAGGCGAAAGGCCCCCCAAAGGGAAAGAAGACACAAGCATCCGTCCCTTCAAGATTGAAACATCTGACAAAGAAATCGAGGTACAGCTGCCTGGGTGGTAAGGAGGGGCAGAAAGCTGCAAGGGGAGGCAGTCCATCGCCCACCTCACTGCCTCGAGGTGATGCCTTGGGGCTGACAGCAGGGCACTTCCATGTGCCAGGGCAGCTACCCAGCTCCATTGGATGATGCTCTGGCTCACCCCTCTTTATGAAGGGGGTTTGAGCTCCAGTCCCTTGCAATGACCCCTAAAGACTTTCGGAGAGAGCAGCCCCCCTGTGCAGTCTGGGGCTTCTCCTGCAGAAAGGCCATGCTTTGAGCAGCAGACTTTGACAGTGAGTCTGTGGATGGTGGAGCAGGGCAGGAGAGCATTGGGACAGCTGTGGCACCAGTAGGGCAGGACTGAGGAGCTTCCACAGAGGAAAGGGCTGTAAGGCTGAAGAGGGATGGTGTCTTGACTGCATCATAGCTCCTCCATGCCTGCATGCCTGTCTCTGTCTGACCAAGCAGCAACCAGCAGCTCAAGGTGAAATTCTTATTCTCCCAGCCAGCAGTGCTGCCAAGCTCCTAGCACAAAAAACTCTGAAGTGAGTTAGCAGCAAGCCAAGAGATAGCAGCACCCACCACTCCTGGGTGCCCATGGGGAACTTGTAACCTGTAGAAAATTGTATTCCACATACAAACAATTCAGGTGGTTCATTAGAGTATGGCACTTCTTCAGGAGGGCTTGTGGTGTCCCAGAGAGCAATACAAAAGCCAGCAGAGCCAGGAGAGCCTGTCTGTGCCTGCCCTGGCATAGGGCACATGGCAGCAGCTGGCCAGCCTGGCAAGAAGGGCTCCCTTCCACAGGACCTGCACCAGCGCCTGGATCGGTTCCGCTTCACACCGCACGTGGAAGGAGCCGCCTTCCACTACGGCTTCAACTCCAGCTACCTGCGGAAGGTGGTGGACTACTGGAGGAATCAGTTTGACTGGCGCAAGCAAGTGGAAGTGCTGAACAAATACCCCCACTTCCACACCACCATTGAAGGTGAGGGGGCCTCTGTGCCTTGAACAGGTCGCACTTGGAGATGCACAGCAAGAAGGGGGAGATGTAAAAAGTGACGATATTTGAGATAAGCTATGCACGAGAGCTTTGTGATACAAGTGAAATATAACTAGTGAAGGCTCTATTATTAATAACCTTATAGGGATTAAGGTATGGTAATATAGTAAGGTATGGGATTACACAATGGGAATAAGATTAGGTCTGCTTCAAGATGAGCTTCATCTGGCTCTGAACCCATGTTAACTAACGATGAGGTGCTCTTCAGTGATTGCCTTGAAGCCACCTTTGAAAAACTGTGAAATTTAGCCAAACTGAGGCTGGAATATCCCTCCCCACCACACACTAGTTTAGCCAGGTGAGCTTAGCCAGACTTTACATAAATGATCTCTAGATTAGGGTAGAAAGACTTTACATAAATGATCTCTATGTTAGACTTCTATCATGCCCTTTTTCATGTTTCTCTTTTAACTACTGTAATGTTTTTGCATGTATCTTACCCCCATTGTGCTATACATTCAAGTGCAGTCCTTACTTATATGCTATGAGACCAGTTTCTCAGGAGATGGATGCTAATCTCCAGTGACCCCAATATCTGTGGCTGGGGTCAATATCTCTGTCTGTATGCAAAAGATGAGACAACTGATACTATGCCAGGCATTCCCTTTCAGCCAGGCATCTTCTTGCAGTGGGCTGATTGTGGAACTTCTACTCCAGATGCTAATTACAGTTTTGCCTCCCTCCTTCTACAGAACGCAAAGTAGAAACTATGGCCCCAGAGGTCTAATTTTTCTTTCTTGGATGTGTGACAGGGATTGATATCCATTTTATCCATGTGAAGCCATCCTATGTTCCTCATGGTCAAGCTGTTCGACCTCTGCTGATGGTCCATGGCTGGCCTGGCTCCTTCTATGAGTTCTACAAGATCATCCCTCTGCTCACGGAGCCAGCCAAGCACGGCCTGAATGAGGGTGATGTGGTGTTTGAGGTCATCTGCCCCTCCATCCCAGGCTATGCTTTCTCAGAGGCCTCTCACCAGAAAGGTAAGCAATGAAAAGGCTCTGTTGGAATTGCAGTTTTTGGAGTAACACCTCAACTATTCCAGGCAGCCCTGGGCACTGCAGTTTGTAGTGCAGATGCCTGGCTCTTCACTAAGCCCCATGTGGCTGAGGCTTTGGGGCTGGCTGTGGAGATTTGCAATACTGGAAGTCAGGTCTGATTTCATTTTCCACTGAATTCCTTTCATCTTGTGTTCACTTTCTTTCCAAGGAGTGAGGCAGAGCAGCATTGCACACTGTCCCTTCCCACAGCCCCACACAGACGTGCCTCAGTCAGGTCACAGTCTTTGGCCAGGGGAGGAGCACTAGGACCAACAGGTCTCCTGTGTTTCCCTTTACCTACAGGGTTTGACTCCATAGCCACTGCCCGGATATTCCATAAGCTGATGAATAGATTGGGCTTCAAGGAATACTACCTACAGGGAGGGGACTGGGGATCTCGCATTACCACTAACATGGCCCAGATGCTGCCACAGTAAGTAGCAAAGGAAATCAGTGCAGAAAAGCTGCCTCCAGTTCCTGCCCTATCTTCTGGCTCCATAGTCCTACCTTCTGTTTGCCCTGCCTCTCATTCCCTTCTGCTCTGCATCCTTCAGGGACAACCCCATCCTGCATATTCAATTGCTTTCATATGTTGTGTATTGAATTTTTGTAAAACCATGATGAAACTGAAGGGCTTTGTGTATTTGATTCAGTGCATTGTTTATCTCACAGCTGCAGTCAGACTTGTTTTCTAGAAAACTTGGAGACAGAAAATTGCTTGATTTAACCCTCTATTCCTTAACTTATTTTTAGGTCTGTGAAAGGGCTTCATCTGAATCTTGTTTTCATCAGCGCACAAGGCTTGGGAAAGATGATTCGTACAATGCTTGGGGCTTATGTACCATGGCTTGTAGGCTTCAGCAGGGAAGATGTTCGACGTTTCTACCCTTTCATGCAGAAAAACATTTATGAAGTCCTACGAGAGTCTGGATACTTACACATCCAAGCCACCAAACCAGACACTGCAGGTAATGTACCTTCTCTGTATCCCTATGAACATGCTGCACTAATCACTTGTGGTACATGAAAACAAAGGCCAGCCAAATTTGAGAAGCAATGACTTCTGGTGACTTGAGTGCAAGACTCATGGGAGTAATGAGTTTATGGGGATGAGAACTGTATAAAATGAAGCTAAAAGAAACCACTCAAAAAAAGATGGAGATTTCAAGTATATCTTTTCAAGGTCTTTTAAATAGTACACCACTTTCCTTGAGAATGAACCCATTTCCATAGAGTCCTTCAAAAGTAAAACACAGGGTTCTGAAATGGAATCTTTGAGAAGTAAATGGGGCTGAAAACAAGAAAAATATCACAAGCAAAGAGGTGCAATGTGAAAGTTGCAAAATGGTAGACAAAGCTCAAACACCTGAAAAGCCAGAATGCTGACATCCTGGGGCCAGTGGATAAGGCCTGTAAGAAAGATATAGCCATTTCATTATGCTATGAGGAACTCTTTGCATCAGTACCCACCAGAGAGGATTCTGACTTTATTGAAGTCATCCCTTATCAAGAAAGACAGTAAAGCTGTCTCAGGCTGGTGTCAGATTTGGAGACCAGAGAACAAACAGCCCCCCATCCCAGCAATTCACCAAAGGAGAAGAAGCTCAAACTGGAATGTCAGTGAATGCCTAGACTATTGCTTGAAGTGATTGCAAACCCAAAGAAATAAAAGGAGATAAACAATATACCAGGTGGGAGGGAGTTGTTGTGGCAGTAGTGTTTCTGGTTGCTTGGGTGTTTTTAAGGGCCAAAAAGTGAAGGGATCCACAAAAAAAAAATTAAGATTAGTATGTCTAGTCTCTCTCTGATCAGAAATCTGACAGGATTGTTTAAACAAGGAGAATTGATTTACAGGGGATAATATCACAGGGAAATCATGCTTCAAGAATCAGAGTTCTGGCAGAATCAAACAACTGTAGATCCACTAATGGAACTAATATAATTTCCAAAAATATTTTGTTTGGGCTCCTTCCCCAGCATCCTTAAGAAATTGAACTGCCTTGAGAAAGCTAGTCAACATGACAATCCAAGCACAGGAATAAATCCACAAGTTCCAGGGGAAGGAGAGAATCACAAAAATCTGTTCTGACATCTGTACCCTTTAACAAGATCCTAACTTCTCTATGATTAAAAGTTAATAATTAGATGTAAAACTGACAGTTATCCAAGCTTTGGTTTATAAGTGACTGGTTGATAAAACCAGCCAATAAAACCTGATATCAACAAAGTTCAAAGCAGTTTAAGTGGGTTCAAGTTTGGCTGCTCCCATGAGAGATTCCATGAGTCAAAGGTAGTGCTCTCAAAAATCAGCTGGATCAAAGATTAAGGCACTTTTGCAAACTCTAAAAAAATGAAAAGCAAAAACACAGAATCCCTTATATTTGTGATATTCTGAATCTATTGTATTCTTGTTCACCCTGTTTCATACATATATTTTAGAATCAGAATACATCCCATCCTAAGCAGGACAGTGCTCCCAAATATTTTATCTGAAATTTCTTTTCAGATTGCCATCTCTTTACATCTGAATTTGCTCCCTTTGCCACACATCACCAAGAAGCCAATGGAACTTCCTTAACTCCCAGCTTCTTTTGTATAGGAACTATCTGAATTTGTAGTGCCCTCAGACACAGCCAGAATTCCTCTACAGGGAATTTGTCACAAATAAAGTACTATAAGGGATAGATAAATACAGACTCTCTGTGTACTGAATTCTCTAGAAAACTCTGAGCTCTTCATCCAAGTCCAGTTTAACTTGCACTGAAGTATCGCCATGCCAGGCAACTGCAACAGCTCTTCTCTTCTCCTCGCTTAGGTTGTGGACTGAATGACTCCCCAGTGGGGCTTGCTGCATACATTATGGAGAAATTCTCAACCTGGACAGACAAATCATTTCGGAATAAAGATGATGGAGGCTTGGAAAGGTAAGATGTTAGGTTATTTTGTGAGAAGTCTCATTAAAAGAATGACTGGTGGGAACTAATATGAGGATACAGGTAAGATACTAGCCTGGCAAAGCTGAAATTTAGGGAGGAAAGGCTGACATGACAAGCACTAGTTTAAACTTAGAGCAGACTGCCTGCACACTACTGCTTCAGCACCAGTCGGTTTTGCTCTGAACACACAGGTGCCAACTAATCTGCTGCCTGAAATAAGCAGAGATTAAGGGGGACAGCAGTTCTTGAGGGCATGAGCCTAGCATAGAGCACTGAGCAACAGCTTCCAGTTAAATTTCTTCCTCTCTCAACAGCAAATACTCTCTTGATGAGCTTTTGACCAATGTGATGATTTATTGGGTGACATCCTCCATTGTGTCCTCAATGCGATACTACAAGGAAAACTTTTCTAAGGACCCAAGAATTCATGACAGGTAATTGTGTGGCAACTTGCAAGGTAGATTTGCAAATGAGGTTGAAACATTTGCCTGTATCAACAGTTAGATCACTTACAACAGCAAATTTAATTCTGAGAAAAATGAAAGTCCAAATTCTTACTTGCTTTGGATAAATGTAGTTAAGGGTTACTTTTCTTTTGAACCTGTAATGCACACAAGGTAGCTAGCAGCCAAGACAATGCAAAAGACTTAAAGCACCAAGCAAAGTCTTGTGTTCAAAATATAAGTCTATATACTTATTCACCAAACAAATGTGACTTGTAGCCCAGTTCAGTGAAAACAAAACAGAAGATCATGGGCACACCAAAGAGAGAAGTATAAACTGAATTAGGAAGGCTACTTGCTGCAGGATAAGCTAAGAACTACAAGAGTTAAGCACAAACCTGGGGTAGCAACTTGGAGAGCAGTACTTGAAACCCAGCACCTCGTGACAGCTGGCTCATTAAGATGATGCTAAGAGAGGCTGACCACAAAATATTGCTGAACAGACAAGTAACTGATCATCTGAACAAGTGGGGGAATCTTTTTCTTGGGGGACTGAACCAGCCCCTTTCCTCTCCAGAGAGTAATTTGTTATGCATTTGGTATCATATTCTAAAGCAAATTGCCTGGCTCATTTCTCAGAGAGGTGTGGTACCTTGTCATTAGCACAACACTTAAAGTTAAACTCAAAGATGGGCAACATTTCAAGATCAACCCATGTGCAAACTTGGCTCTACTTTGCACTTCTACAGATATCATCTTCTAAAACTCAGTGATACCTGAATAGAAATTAAGCTCCTCAGTGGAGTGCAGACCAGGGGGTGGCTGCACTGCACAAAGTGGGGAAACTTCTCCAGCTGAATGTGTTCCCAGAGACAGAGGTTTTATAGACTTCCCCCAGGACTGGTTTCAACAATGCAATGAACTTCTGTCTTCCAGGGTTAGCGTACACGTTCCCACGGGGATTGCAGCTTTTCCTCAGGAGATTGTACACGTACCACGTGTCTGGACAAAGAATGTCTACAAGAACGTCGTCACTTACACTTACATGCCACGTGGAGGGCATTTTGCTGCCTTTGAGGAACCAAAGCTCCTGGCACACGACATCATGCAGTTTGTCCGAAAAGTGGAACAGCTGTGAGCCTGCAGTTGAAATATGTGCACAGAATGGAAACAAGTGGCTCTACCAGTGACAGAACCTTTAGACTGGGTTTGTTTAATCACTCAAAATAATCTCATATAGAAGCCAGCATTTTATTTTGATAATAATTACAGTCTTGATTTTTAAAATTCAATTAGTCATGTTTTCATAAGGAAAAAAAAACAAACAAAACATCCAAAATGCATTGTGTTCCTTAGTTCCCAGCACCTTATCATTGCTGCATTCATAGTTCAAGTATAACAGAATACGTAAACAGTTTATTGCAGTAACATTGCACTCAACTGAGGAAGAGAGGTGAAAGGAACTGGCCAAGGCTTCTGTTTAAAAGCTTCTTTAAACACTTGGGCACCTGCATTCTGAAACATGTGTTACAAGCAGCTTTGGTGGAAGCATAAAAGGCTTTGATTTCCTGAGCACAACCACTCCTACATTCAAGTTATATTTTTCCTTCAAGAGGCCTGGGATTCCATATTCAAGTGGGCAGCTGCACATAAGGCAGCTTTCATTACTCAAAGTTCTTCCCCTAGAACAAGCTTAAGAAGCAGCTACTGCACATTGTAAACAGATATTAATGGATACTACAGCAGAGAGGGCACTCTAGTGTTCTCCAAGCTCAAAAATTCCAAATTAAGTTCCTACTACTTCTATCATCTCATTCCATCAAAAAAGGTCAAAGTTAAAATATGCACCAAGTGTAGAGGGTTACTTCAACCTTCACCCTCACAAAGGACTTTTACCATCCCATTGTGCATTTTTGACTAGTAACAGCAAACACCCTCACTACCAGTAGGTTCACCTTTCTCTTCAAGTGGGATGGAGTTATTTCAAGCTACTGAAAGCTCATTACAGCACAGATAATTGCACAGCAGACTGAAGACAATTCCAGCAGATATCTAGCTCTAACACACTGCTCCCAGGGCTTCTCTCCCTGTCCTGTTCTGCAGTAGACACCAGCCCAGAAGAACAGGCTCAAGTTCTGATTCTAGGTAATACAGTCTGACTAAGAACACAAATTTGGCAGGTAAAGATAGTGCTAAACTTGATCACATCCCCCTGATTTCTATGCATTTCAGGAACATTTAAGTCAAAGTTTCTTCCTCGAGTGAGAGTAATCTTCCATTATTGCAGCAGCACTTCTAACTTTCTCTGAAGGGGGTTAGCAAAGAAACTACTTACTTTTAATCCTGTATCTAGCCAGTTGTCAGGGCTATTAGGCAAAGATTAGTAAAAAATATAAAATTGCTTATTGTTACCCTGCCTCCACGGTACCGGTCTCTTTCCATCTCCAAGACAGTGCTAGTTACAAGATTTTTTTAGTTGCTGAAAATACTTACTTTGGTAGATTAAGGAACAGAAAGTGAGTTATGGGAAAGTGTAATTTTACCAAATAGATGGACAAGCACTTGAATACTCAAGAGGGGCGCACCCCACGGCAGCTGAGGCAGCGTCGGGAGCTGCGGCTGCTGCCTGCAGGGTTGCCAGGGGCCCTGGAAGCGGCTCCGCCCATCTCCACGGCAGCCCTGGCCCTTGGCAGGAACTGCCTTCATCCTGCCCTATTCTTTACTAGCTGGGAATAAATCCCTCTGCTGCAACAATGTTACCTCTGTGTGTCGGTCCGGCTACGCCCGCGGGTTTTCCTGCTGTGGGGAGCCTTTTAAGGACTGCAGGATTTACTCCCAGAGTTATTTTGCAGGAAGTAACTTCACCTAAGACAGCCTATGGGTAACATGGCAAAGGCGGGGACAGAAAACGGCCATATTAAAACGCAGGAGGAGATTGTACGTATCCAGTTCAGCAAGCACTCAGCAGGGAAGTTCTACTCCCAACACGTTAATTCATCCCGAGTCACAGATCAGGTCCCTAAGGAATCGCCGGACTTGTGTGCAACTGTGCCTTAAAGTGGATTTGCCTTCAACAACAACTCGGGAAATAAGGACAACAGAGGAGTGCAGCAAGATACAGGAAGGCATAGTAGACACCATGAAAAACAAATTCAGGCACACATGGTTCAAAAACACACGGTTACATTTGCTAAAATTAACACCTAAAGAATAAAAAAGTAATCAATATTCCAGTTAAATTTCTATGGAAAACCATTCATTCACTAAAGCCTTTGAGGGTCACTGGGGCTTGGAACCAGACATACTCCTCCCAAGCAGGTGCTGTGTGCTGTGGAGGTGAGGCACTGACATGGAGGTCTCCATCACACGACAGCTTAACAGTCAGCTTCCTCCCTCGGCTCGGCACTTGGTAGTTGAGCCTGGGCCGGAACCACTCAACACCACAGTCACGGTGGCCCTGGACCAGGACAAGAGTGCCTGTCACAGGGAGAGCCTTAAGTTCGCTGAAGACATCAGCAACAAACAGGCGGTGAAAGAGTTGGCGAACGCAGGGCGCGGTCTGGAGGCTCTCTTCAGCAGAGCCCTCACAGAACCCCTCCAAATTCAGCTCATAGAGCTCCTTGGGGTTCATGACGTTGCCTCCAAGTAGGAAAAGAACCCGAGGAACCAGTGTCAGACTAAACATGACTTCCAGGTGCTGGAACAATCCCTCCAGCTCCGTCAGCAACTGCTGGCACTTTCTGCTTGCCAGGCCCAGGGAACGTGGTTTGTCAATTCCATCTCCACCCTCGAAAATAAAAATTCACATTAACACATTTAGTTATGAACATGTATTATACTCTGCAGAAAGCATGGCCCACCCTAGAGTGTCAAGGAACCAGCAGCTTGTGTTCATTTTGAGAGCTACAGGTACCCACATGGGGAAGACGCACATCTACTCCCCACATCAGAAGATGCAAGAGGAACACAAGAGCACAACCCATAGCTACTCAGTTAGAATCTGAATCTCGCTACTAATGAATTCCAATAGGAATTAGAAACCCATTTTCCAAAGATCAGCCACCTCTATGAAATCACTTAATAGTACCTTTTTTGTTTGGTTGCTTTTTGCTCAGAGGTAACAAACAAAGCAGTAACACGCTTTGAGCGGAAAGCGGGAAGCAATCAATTAAGAACAATTTGTTGGCACCTTCAGCAGCCTGAACTTAAGGCTGCCTTTGCCTCGTTTTGAAAAGAAGAGGTTACATTTAGGCATGCAGCCACAACAAGCGCTTTACTTTAAAAGCGCCGACACGTCGCCGTGCGAGTCCCCAAGGGAGAACAGGAGCTCGCAAGCAAACCTCAAACGCCACGGCCTCCCTAATCCCCGGCCCCAGGGGCCGCCCCCGAGCACGGGTCGGACCCCGCGGCCGCCGCGCCTCACCTGGGCCGCCCGCCGGCAGAAGTAGGCCAACTGCTCGTAGGGCAGCGGGAGCTGGTTCCGCTGGTGCAGGACGTGCTTCAGGAGCTCGCACGCGAAGCGGTAGCCGCTGCCCCGGCACACAGCTCCCGGGAAGGCCACGGCCACGGCGGGGCTGCCCAGCACCGCCCTGTCCCCCCGAGGCCCCATCCCGCTGCTGCTGCCGCTGCTGCCGCGATCCAGCGCCGCCAGCGCCGGGAGCGAGGAACCGTGGCACACACACACCCCCCCAACGGCCGCCGCGGTTTAAATGCCGCCGCCGCCGCGCAGCCTCACGGGAGCGGCACACAGGCCGCGCCGCGCGGTGGGCGGGGTGGGAGGCGGGGTCTCTGCGTAGCCCCGCCCCTCCGCTCCCCCGCCCGCTCCCCCGCCCGCTGCCGTCCCGGGGCCTCCCGGCTGAGGCCGTGCCGGGAGCTCGGGCTGCTTCCTGCAGGGCTGTCCGGGGAGGGCCGCAGGAAGCGGCTCCGCTGTCCCCCGCCCCGCCCCGCTCCCGGCAGCCCTGGCGGCTCCGCTGTCGTGCAGAGGAGCCGCCGCCGCGCTGCCGCGGGGAGGCGGAGAGCGTGCAGGGAGTGCCGTGTTTGGAAACATTGTGCCTAGCGCCCCATTGGGTGCCGCCTCCAGCATACGGGGAGTGGAGGGCGGGATGCGAGAGGAGCCGCTCCGAGGCTGCTTTACCGCGGCCACCTGTGCGGAGCGCCACGGAGGGTGTCGGTTGTACACGAACAATGACCCAGAGTCGCTCTCCCCAGGGCATGCGGCGGGGAAAGGGAAGGCGCAGTGGCCGTGGAACTGGAGACTGGGAATTGAGGGGATGCGGCGCACGGCTAGAGGTTCTTTTGCGGTTCCGGCCCCCCGCCCGGGTTGGATCTTAGTGTGTGCTTTGGGATCGCTCTGCGTCGGGCTGCTGCCTCTGCGTAGTCATGAGGTACCTCCAATGCCAAACAGCTTCGAAAGTGCCCCGTTTCCCGAATCCAGAATGACTGATCCCTCTATGTCAATAACCAGGGAACCCGGGGCTGTGAGCTGCCAAAGGGATAATCCACGGGCGTCCGCAGATCCCGGCGAGCGGGGCCCGGAGAGCGGGGCCCGGAGAGCGGTGGCATCCCGCGCGTTGTCGGCCGTGGCCGACAGGCGGCGCCCTCTCCCTTGGACTCCAACTCCCATCAGCCCCCGCGGATGGAACCCGTACCGGGAGCGAGCTGGTTGCGCCGCGGGGCACGCCGGGAGATGTAGTTTCGAGCGGAAGGCGCGCGGAGCGTTCTCGGCGTCGTAGGCGGGCGGGACTCGCTTTCCCGGGGCGCCGCGCGGCGGTCGGTGACGCCGGGGCCGGAGCCGGGCCGGAGGGGCCGGGCGGGGAACGGAGCGGGCGCTGCAGGGGGCGGCGGGGCCGCGGTGTCCGCCATGGACTCGCGGGTGTCAGAGCTGTTCGGGGGCTGCTGTCGACCGGCGGGCGGCGGGGCAAGCGCAGCCCTGCGCGGACGCGGGGGGGCCGCGCCTGGCGGCGGCGGCGGCTCGAAGACGAAGAAGAAGAACGGGCGGAGCCGCGGAGGGAAGGCCAACAACCCCCCGTACCTGCCGCCCGAGGTGAGCTCCGGCGGCCGCCGCATCCCGTCAGCCGCGGAGGGAGGGAGAACAGGCCCGGGGCGGGGGGCGCTGCCGCTGAGGGGCGGGAGGGGCCGGAGCTCGGTGCCTCCCGGAGCAGGTCGGTGCCACGGCCGGAGCCCGCAGGTTGGTGGCGGCTCTGGCTGGAGGTGCCGGCGGTGCTGGTGCGGGGCCGTGCCGGAGTCGGGCTGACAGCAGCCCTAGGAGCTGTCCTGCAGCCCCGGTGTGCCCGTCTGTCCCGGGCTCTCCTCCGGGCCGTGCCCGCGCCCCTGGTGCCAGCGAGGTCCCTGCGGGCTCCACCGGAGCTTGTCCGTGAGTCGTATCGCACTGCCTGGCGTCTGTCTGTGGGCGCTTTGCCGCCTGCCATCGAAATAGCTTCGAAAATAAAGCTTGGCTCGCCTCGTAGTTCCAAACATCCCGTTTGCATGTCTCCCTCCCCGAGAGACGATCTGGTGGGTCTGAGCCCCTTTCCAGCTGCCAGACGGGTTGCGGTGATTCCCTTCCCAGCTAATCTGACAGCTGCTTCCTTGCATAGGGCTGCAGGGGCCATGGACAGAGGGTGAGGCACCTGTCTCTTGCAGCAGGAAGAATGGCATCGGTAGTACCGCGGATGTGTGCTCAGCTGGGGCAGTTGTCACCGCTCTCATAGAACTGTCACTGTGGGCAGAATGACGTTGGCTCAGACTCAATTGCTTGGCCCCTGTCAGTGAACTTTCTGTAAAATATATAATAGCCTGTGCTGGGAGGGAGCCATTCCTCCACAAGGCAGGCCTGGGACTCTTGGGAAGATATGAAAACAGCGCTTTGCTACTGTTAGATCTTCTCCACGGGCAGGACTGTGCCCTGCAGCCGCAGTTTCGTTCTTGTTCCTCTCAGCTGGAGGCTGGAGAGTCCCCTGTGGTTTCAACTCAGCTTCCTGTTTCTGGCTACCCTGTGCACTGTGTGCCCCAGCAAGTCGAGGCTTGTTGCTTTTCTAGTCTCAAGTGCCTTGGAGAAGACCCACTCCCTTATTTAGATGACAGTGCAGTAGGTGAATGGGTTTTGCTTAGAACTGGAAAGCTGGTAGATGGCAAGAGAGGAAAACCTGCTAAAAGTGCCTTTTCCTCACAGCACAGCTCTGCTGCCAGAGAACTGAGCTGACAGTTGAGAACTTCTGTTGGCCTTTTGCCACTGTAAGCACCGCTGTGGTTAAGAGCTGAGCTGGAAGGCAAGGAGAGGGCTGTTGCCTCTCCTGACATGCAAATAGGTATCCAGAGGAAAAGGAAGTGCTTACTGTTGCCAGCCCCATTTAATCTGACAGAGTATGTGGCTGCCTGCAGGCTCCAGCCCTTTCTTAGTGGTCCTTATACTGAATCACTGGGAAGAATTACTTAAATATTGTATGTCTAATTGTAAAATTAGATATTCTCTTTGATAAGCTAGAGCCTGTTTTGGTTTAATTGAGCTTGATGAGTACCCAGACCTTTCTGTTACAACCCCATCTGGCCTTCCCTGAGAAAGTACTTCTGAGCATATTGTGTACACACAGTCCCAATCAGGTCTGGTTCTCCAGAACTCTGGCCAGTGACTAGCTGGCAGATGAGTCATTATCTCGCTTCTTTATGTATGTAGCCCTTCCTTGTACAGAGAAGATACATAAATATGTAGAAGGAAGTCAGTGAAAAACTGATTGAGTGAGGGAGAGTATCATTGAGCAGGAGAGGAAGCAGAAGCTTTTGTTCTCAGGCTCCTGTTTCTGTGCACATTGGATGGACGGAAGCTGCTGGATAGGGTGGGAGTGGGGTGCTGTGGGTGGCATTTTGTGGGTCATGGATGGAGGAGGGGGGAGACTTTAAATCATATGCTGGCCTGTACCTTTTTGAAACTGGAACTCTCTCTCTCTCTGTGACTGTTAGGCTGGCCCTATTCTTTACTGTCCAGAAAATAATTCCCCCTGGATAGTATTACCCTTGTGCCCCACTCTAGTTTTGTCCTTTGGTGTTCATGATGTGGGATACAAACAAACAAACAAACCATAAGGAAAGTTCTAGTTGAGTATAGGAAAGAATGGCAGAAGGCTGGGACCTAACACAGTCTCTTTCTGCCACTTTCCCTCTCTTTGAAATCTTCAGCACCAGTTTCAGAATATATGGGCAGCTGGTGCCTGTAGAAGTCCCTGTGGGCACAGCATCTAACTCTTCTGTCTTGTTTCATTCTCTGACCAGGCAGAAGATGGAAACATCGAGTACAAGGTGAGTCTTTTGAGGTTGCAGAAGGAGGTCTTCCTCCCAGAGGGTTATTTTGCAGTGAGTAACTTCACCAAAGACAGCCTGTGGGTAACATGGCCAAGGAAGGGATGGAAGAGTAGACGCTGCAGTAAGGAACTACCATTCATCTTCTGTGTCTCTGTGCCAAGCACTACCCAGTCTGCTGAGCTGGAAAAGCTTCATCTCAGTACTGATTTTTAGGAATCTCTTCTCATATGTGATGCCTACTGTATTTTTCTTGAGAGAGAGATGCAGATATCCCTGAAAATTATTTGCCACTTTCTTGTGGCTCTCTGCCATTTGCACTTATTGGTTCCTGGATCACAGATTGGTCCCAGAGTGCTGTCTTTAACCCTGCAGCAGGCAAGGTACAGATCCCTTTGTCAGGATGAGGGAAAGATTTTCTACCTTATATTTGTACCTTTGTGAAACCCCTTTTCACTTGTCCCACGGCTTCTGTTCAGACACTGATACAGGCTGTGCTTTCTAGGGGTGGGTCAGAGTTGGGAACATTGCTTCACAGAATTGGGCAATGGGATTGCCTCTGCATCCAGGCTGTGACTAGAACTGCCCCTCTGTTAAACAGCTGAAGCTGGTGAACCCCTCTCAGTACCGCTTTGAGCACCTGGTGACGCAGATGAAGTGGCGGCTGCAGGAGGGCCGAGGGGAGGCCGTCTATCAGATCGGCGTGGAGGACAACGGGCTGCTGGTGGGCCTCTCGGAGGAGGAGATGCGCGCCTCGCTCAAGACGCTGCGCCGCATGGCAGAGAAGTACGTGCTCCCTTTGTCTGCAGGGCCACCAGCGTGACTCCCAAGCAGCTGGCAGCTCCATCCTACAGAGCTCTGTGTCACTGACATTCCTTCAGTCCTGAGGCTCTGGAAGCATGAGGAAAGTTATAGGGCTTTTGTCTGGAAGCTTGAGGCTCCTTCCCTGCTATCCCCAGCCTTCATCCCCTTTGCTTTGTCAGCTGTTATCGTAGAGGTGCAAAAACTGTCAAGTACAAATGTGTGACGGTGTTCATTGGGGTCTCAGGCTGAGGGAAGAGACAAGGATCTGACTTTATGTTTCAGAAGGCTTGACTTATTATTTTATTATATATATTACATTAAAACTATACTAAAAGAATAGAAGAAAGGATTTCATCAAAAGGATAGCTAAGAATAGAATAAGACGAAATGATAACAAAAGCTTCTGTCTCAGACAGAGAGTCCAAGCTAGCTGACTGTGATTGGCCATTAATCAAAAACAACAAACATGGGCCAATCAAAGATCCACCTGTTGCAGTCCACAGCAGCAGATAATCAATGTTTACATTTTGTTCTTGAAGCCTCTCAGCTTTTCAAGAGGAAAAATCCTAAAGAAAAAATTTTTCATAAAAGATGTCTGCGACACAAATGTGTCTCACTCCTTCCTTTTGTCTTTGTGGCAGGGTTGGGGCTGACATTACGGTGCTGCGGGAGAGGGAGGTCGATTACGACAGCGATGTTCCAAGGAAGATAACGGAGGTGCTTGTCCGAAAGGTGCCTGACAACCAGCAGGTAGGGACCTCTGGTTTTTTCTCCTGCTGGAGACCTAGAGGCTTTGTGTGAGCAGCTTCCTTTTGGGATGGGAGCCCAAACCCTAGAGGCACTTTGTCATAGCTTGGCCCATAGCTGATGCTTTAAAGGGCTGCCAGAGGGAGGCTTGATGATAACGCCTCTTATCTCCAAGACTGTGATTGAGGCAGATGTCAGTGCAGGAGATTGCCTGGATCAGAAATGAAAAATTATTTCGCTTCTATAGCAGTGGTTCTGATGCAGACCTGTGTACAAACAAGGAAGGATTTAGAGGTCTGCTGCAACAAATAGCCTTTTTTGTGATGTCAAAGCCTGATATGTCACATCTCAACTCTAGAGAGTGTATGGCAGTACGACTGCTGGCAGTGGCTTGCTGAGAGCAGGAGCAGAATCTGAGCAAGATTACACTGCACATTGTCCCTGATGTAGCTCTCTGAGCTGCATCTCCACTGCCCAGTAGAGCTTGTGCACTCAGCGCAGCTGTGGTTAAGTGTAATGATTTCTTTATTCTTTTTCCTGTAGTTCTTAGACCTTCGAGTAGCTGTGCTAGGGAATGTGGACTCAGGGAAGTCAACACTGTTGGGTGTCCTAACGCAAGGAGAGCTGGACAATGGGCGGGGCAGAGCACGCCTCAACCTCTTCCGGCATCTCCATGAAATCCAGTCAGGAAGAACATCGAGCATCAGCTTTGAGATCCTTGGCTTCAACAGCAAAGGAGAGGTAAGAGAGAGCAGGTTGCTGAACTCAGAAAGCTGGAGGAGAGCAGGATTAGCCTCCTGTTAGAACTGTGAGTGGGACAGGAAGGAAGAGAGGTGGCACATTTCTCTGTCCCTCAAGCTGGACCTGAGTGGTGGTTGTACGTTTGCAGCAGACACTGTTTCTTGCACCCATGGTGGATGATCTCTACTTAGTAATTCTGACATCAAAGTGGATAGATAAGGGTTTTCTTTACATGCCTGCTGGGGCTGCCTCTCTCACAAGCTCCTTATCCCTTAGGTGGTAAATTACAGTGACTCCCGGACAGCAGAAGAGATCTGTGAGAGTTCTTCCAAAATGATCACTTTCATTGACCTGGCTGGCCACCACAAGTATCTGAAAACAACCATCTTTGGCCTCACCAGCTACTGCCCAGACTTTGCCATGCTGGTGGTTAGTGCCAACACTGGCATTGGTGAGTGTTGCCCTGCCTGCATGGATTGAGTGCAGCCTGTGAAGAGGAATGGAGAATGGGGGGAATGGGTCCTTGTCAGCTGTGAATGGCTTTCAGAAAAGTTTATTCATTTGTAAGCTTCTACTGATACCTTGTAAGTCAGTGTCTATGAGTGCCTGGGAGGGGAGTAGATCTGGGATCCTCTTACCGGCTGTAGACCACATTAAACTGTACCCTGGACTGAGAGGATTTGTTTAGGATTTGGGGCAGTGCTTCTCAGAAAAGAAAACAACTTTGAAATATTCTTAGGGGTGCTGGATCCCAAAGTCTTGTAAAAAGGCATCTGGAGTTCTCCCACATCTATCTCTGACATTCTTGTAACTGTTCTCTGGCAAATTTTGGTCAAAGAATGAAAACTGCTGCATCTTTCTGAAGCAGACAGATCAGTCACAAAACTTCTTGGTGGTTTTTATTTTTCTGGACTGATGTTTAGTTTTGTTTAAAAGAATAACTGTGCTTTTTCAATGCATGATGAACTAAGCAGTTACAGTGGAATCGCTAGACTGGGCTCATAGGATAGCCAGGAGACACAGCTATCAGCATAGACAAGCTACAGGGGTGACTGCTGCTGCACCTACACTCTCACTTGTCTCCTGCAGCGGGCACAACACGAGAGCACTTGGGCTTGGCCATGGCCCTCAAGGTCCCCTTCTTCATTGTCATCAGCAAAGTCGACTTGTGTTCAAAAGCCACCGTGGAACGGACAGTGAAGCAGCTGGAACGAATCCTGAAGCAGCCAGGCTGCAACAAGCTCCCCCTGCTTGTGAATTCAGATGATGATGCAGTTACAGCAGCACAACAGTTTGCACAATCTCCCAAGTAAGGGACTATTCCTTTCTTCTGTTGGGAGCAGGCAATTCAGGCTGGGCTGCCATGTGGAGCTGGGGAAGGGTGAACACAGGGGAGGTGACTACATCTTGAACATCTCTGCTCCTTGTCAGGTTTCCTAGCTTTGTATTCTCCAAGAAGGCATTTTCCCCTCCCAAACTTTTTTCTGGGCTCTGGAGCAAAGTCTGCATTAGAGTTACTTCTTCCTGAGAAAAGTGTGTGCTGACAAGGGATTGGTGCCTCAACCAAATATTGAGGCAGGGGTTACTGTGGAGCTGTATCTAGCCTTCCTGCTTTAGCCACTTTCTGGTACACTATCCATCTTCCTGTGGGTCTCAGTAGATTCAGAATCCCAGAAACCTTCTGGAACTGTGCCGTGGCCTTCTGCTTATTTCTGTCTACTTGTGTCTGACAGCATCACCCCAATCTTCACACTGTCCAGTGTTTCTGGAGAGAACCTGGATCTCTTGAAAGTCTTCCTCAACATCCTCCCTCCACTGACCAACAGTAAAGAGCAGGAAGAATTAATGCAGCAACATACAGAATTTCAGGTGG
Source organism: Melospiza georgiana (assembly GCF_028018845.1). NCBI lineage: Eukaryota > Metazoa > Chordata > Aves > Passeriformes > Passerellidae > Melospiza > Melospiza georgiana. The sequence continues at coordinate 49,847,184 of NC_080432.1, read as the reverse complement.
GTAGGGGTTGTTTGTTTCAAGCTCTGATACTGGACTCATTGCTGTGCCATGGGAGAGACGTTTGGGAAATTTGGACACCACAGGTAGAGATGTGGTGAACTCCTGGACTATTGAGAGACATTAAAAAAAAGACTTGGTCTTTGATAAAAGCCTGATGGGCTGAATCTGTTGTAACCATGAGATGTCTGTCTCAGGATACAATCGTTTCTCTGGTTGCTATTTAAAAGAAAGAGCTTTGTTCCTCTACTGGAAGGGTAAGTGGGAGCTGGTGAAGCTCTGAGATGGTGTCTGATGACCAGCAGAGAGATCACCTCCTTTCACCCAAGGGGCAGGCTCTTTGTCCTCATTTTGGAGTGCTATTTCATAGCTGTCTGTCTGAAGAGCTTATTCTTGTTGCCTTGCTGCAGGTTGATGAGATTTATACGGTGCCAGAGGTGGGAACTGTTGTAGGAGGAACTCTGTCAAGGTAAGTGAGCCTAGGCAGATATGTGTGGATGTGAATGGTTGCTGGAGTTCCCACAAGGTTAGAGTCACCGTCTGCAGAAGTGGAAGCTGTGTGAGGCTCAGTCCTGACTGCTGCCACTGGCTCAAGTGAGAGTAGAGCCCTACAGGGTGTTGGGAAGTGACATGAGCAGACCATTGGTCGTGTGGTGGCAAGCAAACAGTCTGCTCAAAAGTTGCTGGATTAGGAATGTGTCCTGAAGCACGCTGAAAGAAGGCATGCTGGAATCTAGTTGGCAGAGGTTAGGCATGATCCCAAGGAGTTGCTTTCTTCCTTCCTCAGGTGGGGGGAGGAAATGTAAAAGGTAGATCCTCTGATTCCAGCAGGGGTTAACTGCACACTACCTCATGAAAAGGCTGCTCTCCCTCCATGTTTGGGAGCAATCAGAGCAGCCTGGCCATCAGCACGCCCACACTGAAGGAGTGTCATCTGAGGTCTCTCCACAGAAACAAAGCAGTGTGGCAGAGCACTGGGGTGCAATGGTCCCTGTCTGTACCTGGGATTCTTAAGAGTCACACTCCTGCTGTAAGAAATCCTGATTCTCAGCAGCTTTGTCTCCCTGTTGGTTGGTCCAGAGTAAGAGTGCAAAGACTTGGCCCTGGGGAATTTGTTCAGGTTAATCTTGGAGGGTGAAATGTCTTTGTCTCCTGATTAACTGTGTCCTGCTCTTCTACCTGGGCAGTGGGATCTGCCGAGAAGGGGAGAACTTGGTGGTTGGTCCCACTGACGACGGGAAGTTCCTTCGGCTGAAGGTGTGCAGCATCCAGCGGAACCGCTCTGCCTGCCGCGTGCTGCGCGCTGGGCAGGCAGCCACGCTGGCCCTCGGACCCTTCGACCGCTCCCTGCTGCGCAAGGTTAGTCCTGCTCCTGCACTGAGCAGGGCTGGAGGCTCCCCTAGGCATCCCCCATTGCTAGGGTGGGAATGAAGTACAAATGTTTGCAGGAAACTTGCTGGAAGGGGAGGAAATGGCCAGGTTACAAATCACAGTGAGTACAAGGCTGAGAACAGGATGTAAGCCCAAGTCACAGAGTGGAGGTAAATTTGTGGTTTTGGGGGCTGTTCAGAAGCAAGGGGACTGGCCCTGACTGGTCTGAGCCTTGGGTTTTTCTGCAGGGCATGGTGATGGTGAGCCCAGAAATGAACCCCACCATCTGCTCAGTGTTTGAAGCCGAGATCGTGCTGTTATTCCATGCCACAACTTTCCGGAAGGGGTTTCAGGTGACGGTGCATGTGGGGAATGTGCGACAGACAGCTATTGTAGAGAAGATCCATGGAAAGGTAGGCCATGGGAAGAAAGGGGAGGAAGATGGACCTCCCTGTGGGGTTTGTTGGGTTTGTTAAGATTCCACTACACCCTCTAGTAAAGCTGGGGTCTGCTGGTATTTTGAGTAGCTGTGTCCCTTCCTAGAGCAGACTCTATCCCTTTATCCTGCCTATTTGGTTGCTTTTCCTCCAGACATGTTAAAGAAGAGAGGTGAACTCTATTCTTCAGGGCTTGTGTATTCCTCTCTTCTTATGTGTACAGTAATGGGAAGGGCTCAAGCCTTGCAGTCTGAAGAAGGCTGCTCATTTGCCTCATCTTCTTACCATCCACATGTACCTCTGCCTGCATGCATCAGCTTGGGAGATGGGTCTAAGCTCTCCCATTTTTCTTTTCAGGACAAGCTGCGGACAGGAGAGAAGGCAGTTGTCTGTTTCAGGTTCATCAAGCATCCTGAATACTTGAAGATTGGAGCCAAACTACTTTTCCGTGAAGGAGTCACCAAAGGCATTGGGCATGTCACTAACCTCCAAGCCATCACCACCAAAGAAAACAGCCTGGAGGAGTCCCTGGGGCCTGGACAGCTGAGCTTCTGACTACCAGTAGGTCAGAGAAATCTCCACTCACCAGCACCTGGGGAGAAGGCTGGAAGCTCCTGTGGCTTTCTGAGCAATGCCTGGAGCTGCTGCTGTCCCGTTCTAGTGTGGATGTCCCTCCTCTGCACCGTGAGATGGAGCATGAGAGAATTTCTTCCATTCAGTGCCGTACGTGGGACAAGTTAAGCATGTTCTCCACATCGCCTGCAGCTTTCATTTGGAATAGACTCCTTCAGAATAGATCAGAGGTACCTGCAGACCTGGGCAAGCAAGTATTGGCTTTGTTTACTGTTTGAAAATTGCTGGTTGGGAGGCACAGCGACCTTGAAGACAAGCAGTGAAGGGATGTTTTTCCATCTCTGACACAAGGTCTGGTCCCATTTTTGCTGTCTGAGCACTGAGTTGATAACAGCGTTCTCTCAAAGCATCCTTCAGTACATCCTTCTGGGCAGGGGATGGAACAGACCATGCCACCCACATTAGGGCTTGGCTGAACCTCTCAGAATGTGTTCAGGACACTTTTTAACCGTTTGAATCTTGGTTGGCTTTAATCTGCTGTGTGTCCATTTGTGCATTGGTTTTGCGTTACTCCAATCTGAGTGTCTTACTGTTGGACAGATGTCCTGTTCCCCACTCACATGTACACATTTCTTCAGTATTCCCTTTTATGACGTCCAGGAAGCTGTGGCTGCTCTGAGTGGCACAGCCTCCTGACATAGCATCATGAAGACAGAGTTTATACTTGGATCTGTTCCTTGCAGCAGCTGGACAGGAGGCCATACTGTGGAGCGGAGCAGGGCCCAGGCCTCTGCTGGTGTGAGCAGATTGTTTCCATGGATGTTCACCTGAAGGTGCCATCTGCACACTGTAGCAGTGGTTTGCAGTGGGCTCCCTGGTGTGGCTGTTCCCAGCCCACCTTGTTCCTCACATGCTTGCCTTAATGTGTGAGGAGGACAGGCTGCATTACCTGCACAAAACCAGGTAACTTCTCTTTTGACAGTGGCGTGGTTTTTATTTCTCTTGGTGCAAGAATTCCTTTCTTTCCATTGCCACCAGTGTTTGTTGTCAGAGGGAAGCTGATGTTGCCAGCAAGGACTTTGTATGTAGAGTGGAGCACTCTGGATGTAGAGTGGAGCACAGGTCTCCCACTCTGTCTTGCAGCTCTGCTGTGCAGCCTGGAGGGTGCAGCAGGGTCTGTAAAGCTGTACATAGGCTTTTGGTTTTATTGTTGACTGTTAGACCAAATGTGTCTGCTGTGAGCAAAAGGCCTTCAGCAAGCCCTGCTGGTTGGTGTGGTGGCCTGCTAGCCCTGACTGAAGAGAAGGCTGAGGGCCTGTGACAGCACTTGGACACCCAAGTGGCCCTTGTGCCATGCTGAGAGCAGTTCTGCTGCTGGGCTGCTGGCACAGGCGCAGCTGTGCGGGGCCGTCGTGGGGCAGGAAGGTGGGAGCTGCACCCTGCCAGGAGCGTGCTGAGGTGGGGGGAAGCCTGGCAAGTGGTGGCATAAAGGAAGGCAGCTTAATAGTTGCAGGAGTGACCTGTCCCTTGGAGGGAGCACCAATCCAGCTGAAAACTGCTGCATCCCCAGCAGATAGAAAGGAGTTGCTGGCTCAGGGTCACTGCTCAAGCAGGATCCCTTTTTTCCCATTCTGGCAGTGGGCTGGGTATTCCAATGGCACAGTCTTTTCACCAATGCCTGCAAGAAGGACAGGCCCCAGCTGCCAGCAGGCTCTTCCCTTTGGTGCTAGTGTCACAAAGAGAGTTGCCTGGGGATGGGGTACTCCAGCTCTTTGTACTCTTCTGCACTGGTGTTTTCTGCCCCAAAGGGGGGTGCTGTGACCTTTTCTGAAACAGCTGATGGCTGGTCTCACCTCATCCCTGCCATCTGTGGCATGACTGTTCTTGGTGCCATGCTCTTCATAATTGCTGTTTTGTTGTCTTGAATTTTTCTAATGCTGGGGATTGTCCCTGTTCTCCAAGCATCTATATAAATGTACAGAATAAAGATGTTTTATTGAGCTTGCTGGCTGAGTTGTACAATGAGTGAGGGTGGAGCTGGGCTCTTACCCTGCTGCCCTTGGAGCTGGGTCACAGTTGGAGCTGGCTACCCTTCACCCATTCCTGAGCTTCCTGCGTTCAGCCCTATAAATACCGTGCGTGGTGTGGAAAGAATGCACGCGCTGCTGTTTACAACCCCGCGCTCCCTCCCGCCTTATCTGAGTAAGCCTGGGTGTGCAGCCCGAGGTGACAGCAGCCACGTCACCCTGAGCACAGCACTTTGGGCTGCTGTGGGCGGGGCTCTGGGCTGTGGCAAGAGCCTCCTCACAGTCGCAAATTCCCCCAAAGCCTAATTAAAGAGATGCTTTCTAGGGCACACATCTAACCGGTGATTTGTTTCCAAAATAGCTTCGACCTTATCAAGAGGTTCATGACTGCCTTGCCTTCATGAGGACAGGCAGTTGTTGTTCCCTTGGGACAAGTACAGGTAAAAAGGTTTCCCTGTGGAGATGACTTGTGACCAAAAGGATCTGCCTCTTCTAGACTTGTTTTTGTGTCAGATAGTGGCATCTGCCGAGTCCAGTCCTGCCAGACACTTAGGAAATGAGATGTGCCACTGTCACAGGAGACAGTACGATCCTGCCAGACTGGTTCTCTTCACGTGAGGACTTTGGGAAATTTGTCACTTCACAATGTTAGGACTGTCATTAGTGGGAGTGACTTCATAATTCCTTCCTTTACTTATTACCAGAGCTGGACACACCAGAATGAGTTTCTTGTTGTTCTTGAAATTTCATGACTGTGATGTCAAGTATTAGACTCTACTGACAGTAGTGTAGCAGCATCCCAGCACAGGCTGGCTGCTGGAAGGAGAGAGCAGCTCAGCAGCTGCATTTAGGATGATGCAGTTCAGAAAACAGCACATAGATACAGAGCTGCAGTTTGCATCGTTATCTGCTGCCTGAAAGGCAGCTCGCTCTCTCCCCCTGCCCAAGGAAGGGAAGCCCGCAGCTGATGAAACTCGCTGAAATTCGATTCCTAACCCCACCCAGAGCTGCCTTGACGTGGCACATTCTTCTCCCCGCCCAAAGAGCCACGTTCAAATTATTGGCAGCAGAGCGTCTGGCGGGCTCCAGGCAGCTCACAGTGTAGCAGAGCTGAGCCCTGCCAGGCAGCTGAGAGCCCTTCTCTTGCCCTGGAGCCAGTCTCACCCTCTCAGTGCCTACTCCTCCCCTCCATGATACTCTGCTTTGTTGGCTGTTGTAATCTGTGGAGCTCTGGAGTGGCCACTGTACTGTGGCCTGTGTCTCAAGGAGCTGAACAAGTCATTTGGCAGAGCCCAGTCAGAACAGGTACCTGTCATCTCTCAGTCTGGGAAGGAGGAAAAATGTGATTATGCAGTCTACACCAACCAAAAGCTTTCACAGTGTTCTTTGTGACCCTTGGCATGTTTTCTCTCCCTTCTAGTGAGGGCTCTAACAGTAGACTGTTTATGTGTCAATAGCAATTGTTATGAATTAGTGCAGAGTTCTCAAAGAGGCCACCAAAAAGTGTGCCTATGCAGCTACTGCTTCCTTAAATCTTTTATGACAGGAGTAGTCTTCCTTGTGTACTCCTGAGCTGCTGATAAGCACAATGCAATGGACTGCTACACAGAGGGAATCATTAAGCCATTTATAAAATAAATCCTGGGGTGTGGGAAAGAGGGAATAAAAATCACTGTCTTCTCACTGGAGGGGAGAAGGAACAACTGGGCTAAGCTACCACATATAAATTACACAGTAAGGGCAAGGCCTGCAAGTGCAGCCAGAGTAGAACCACAAGCTGAAGGTTTTATACACAGTGATTAGACAGGGGTTCAAGCCAAGGCTTAGCTGCAGATTCCCTGAGATAAGCTGCTGCACTTACAGTTGCTGCTTTTATAGGAGGAACAAAATTACTGAGCAGTGATGGCATGCAAATACCTATGGCAAGAGGTGTAGGTGACACTACTGTGCAGCTTCTAGTAGCACCAGGCAGGCAGAGGCAGGCTTAGCTGCCACCAGCTAAACAGGCTACATCTACACAATTCATGAGTTCCAGTTCCTCTTAGACTTGGGATGAAAATAATTTACTAGACTTTTTGGCATTAAAACCTGACAGGCAGTATAAAAAAAGCACCGATATTTAAAAACACTGATTAAAAGCACCGATTCTTTAAAAATACTGATTCTTTAAAAATACTGATTATTTAAAAACACCCAGTGTGGCTGAGAGTTAAGGAGGTAAGGGCTTAAAGAAAAAATCTAAAGTTCTTGTCACACCTTCTTTGGGTCGTTTTGTACTAGATCCTGCTGGAGTCTTGGGCTTGTTCTTTGCCTTAGCAGGAGATCTGGAAGCCACAGCCTTTGTATTGGGAGCTGCTTCTGGAGCCATGGGAGGGCTGGGCTCCAGGAAAGAGCTTTGCAGCTCCAGAGCAAAGTGGTAGTCCATGTGCTCAGGGAATTCCCACATCAGCACGAGCTGGCCACACTTCTCACAGCGCTGCTGGTCCCCTGGAGAGGCAGGAGGCAGCAGGGCGAGCTCAGGAGAGGGTGGCAAATTCTGCTCATTTCCCTCCACAGCTGGCTGGAATTTCAGAAGGGTCCTGGAGCTGGGTGGAGTTGAGGGTGTTTGTGTGGCATCTGATGGCAACTTCTCCCGGCAAAGCCTCTTGTACAGAGAAGTAGGGCTGGCATCGCTGGGATCCTGCTTCACAGGGGACTCCAGGTCACTCTGTACAGAGGCAAGTCCAACAGGCAAGCCAACAGCAGCTCTCTCCTGGTGCTCTGGGGAGCTGGGCACAGCTGGCTCTGCAGTGGCAGCAGTGGGCAGGCTGGGTGCTGCCACTGCCTGTGCCAGCTGCCTCTCTGCTGCCTTTTGGAAGAAGGACTCAATAGCACTAGCTGGTTTCTGACGAAGCTCTTTGCTCGGGCTCCTAAAAAACTTGACCCCAGCCCTCCCACAAGACGTGGAGTTTTGGCTGGTGGTGGCAGTGCCATCAGGCTGTGCATCACCTGTCAGGAAGGTGGTAATGCCTGTAGAGAGGGTGACAGGCTCCGAGAACTTGCTTGCTGAGAGTTGCACTGAAATCAGTGGTGGAGACCTGCAAAGGACAGACCAACATCAGCTCAGACACCAGCCTGGAAAGCAAGAAAGCTTTTGAGGTAAGACTTACCACAGACAGGGGAACTGTAGTATCTGGCAAGGGCTGGGACAGATGTTTGCTCTGACAAAGTTAGTATTGCTACCTCCAGAACAGACACAGCAGGCTGTGCTGGGCAAAGCAGAACCCCTCTTTCCAAAGCAGCAACTCCCAAAGGAAGGGCATTGGAGCAGGAGCAGCCAACTGCCAGCCTGGACTTTCAGTCCCCTACAGGCTGAAGCTGCTGTAAGATGAGAGCATGCTGAAGGAGCAGCAGCCTTGTCAGAGTTTAACAGACAGGACCTTCTTGCCTTCACTGCAAAGCAGAAGGAAGGAAGAAAATGCTAAAGGAGTTGTGCACTTTTATTTTTCTTCCTGCCCCAAAGGCTTCCTCACAAAAAGCTTTGTCCTTAGGGTAGGACAACAAGGCTTAGCTTATTTCTTTGGCCCAGCAGGGCTAGGACAGCCTCACTTCAGCTGGACAAAGCCCAGCCAGTGGCAATCCTAACTCCAAGTACAGAAGTGTCTCACCAGATGTGGGGCTCAGAAGAGGCCAGGCTGTCCTACTGCTAAAAGGTCTCGGCACTCTACTGTGAGGCTGCTGGGAATCACTTTTCCTGCCACTCAAATTAACTTGAGTTCCTTCCCAATAGGTCTCTGGCTCGCCCAATACCTCCCACATCAGAACCTGACAGAGGTGACCCACGTTGCCCCACACTCACCACGCTGCCTGGTGAGCCCCAGCCGCATTGCAGGTTTGGATGAGGGTGAAGGCGTCGTTGCACATTTTCTGCGCGTCATAGCGGGACAGGGCACACAGACGTGACACGCGGGTGTCCCCTTGCTGCCGGATCACCACCATCAGCTGCCGGGCCACGCGGTGGTTCTGCCGGGAGAGCAGAGCTGTGCTTCCAGCGACTCCTGCAGGAAGGGGCAGGAACAGCCGAGGGGACTGTTCCCAGCCTGGAGCCCTGCCCAGCCCTCCGCCCCCTGCCATCTCCCGAGGGTGCGGTGGGACATGTCCTGCCCGGCCTGATTGCCAAGGGATGGGATACACCACAAGCGCTTGCACAGCTGTGCCACGCAGGTGGGAAGCAGCTAGTCCTTGCTTTCCCTCAAAGGCAGCTCCACAGTTTTTTTGGCCCCACTGCAGTGCAAAAGGTGGTGGTGGATTGCTCCCATCCTGGCCTGCAGCTTACTGTCCAGATAGGAGCACAGTGCTCCCTCTCACAGCCCACGGGCACTCCTGGGTCAGCAAAGGGCTTGCAAGGGAGCAGCAGTGCAGCAAAAGGAAGATGCAGTAGCTTGCAGATCCCTGCATCCTAAAGCATGGGACATGGACTGTTCTTAACCCTGCAGTGTTCTGGGGCAAAACCATCCTGCCCAGCCATGCTCCTGCACACCTCTCTTCTTGGGACACCTCAGCACACAGGCACACATCTAGGGGTGAGCAGATTCTTCCCCTCCCAATACCACCCTCAGCCTCCTGCAAACCACTCATGGTGCAAATGTGCCTCCCTGTGTCCCTGTGCCTCCCCTCCTTACCTGGCTCCTGTCCTTGTTCAGTCTGGACTCCAGCTCCAAGGCCAGCTGCAGGAGCCAGTGCTGCACCTGGACAAAGCAGGGGTAACAGACAGGTTGGGCCTCTACTCACAGCAGTACCACAGAACAAGGGGAATGCTGGGGGGGGATCAGACTGGAATGGACAGACTATTGTAAGGCCCCATATCTGTAGCAGACCTTGAGAAATCAGTCCAGCTGAGATTCAACAATGCAGGGAAGAACATTTTAGATATCTAAAAGCCCTACATTACTACTAGACTTTGCCAAATAACCTACATTCCCTGTCCTGGATTTCTCTTTCCATCTTCCTACAGCTCAGTGGGAACTGCCCCTCACCCATTAGCTAAAGTGCATCCTTCCTCTTTCTTTAGGCTAGTTACCTTCCTTCTAGCAACCATGCTCTGGAAGCTTGGCACTGTGAATCACTTTTGAACAGCACAGGCTCAGTTTTGCTCATGGAAGTTACAACCAGGACGGACCTTTTTGTGCAGGAGTTTGTCAATGCATTTCTGTCAACAGGGACTTCCAGAGCTCAAACCACCTTCTCACACTGAGCCTCTAGTCTGAGTTTCAGGGCATAATTGTGCAGAAAAGCAGCAGTTTTGCAAGCTAGTCTGTTTTTAGTATTCTTATATTCTCCAGTGTGAAAACCAAGCCTTATGCTAGATGTAGGCTTCTCCTACCGCCTTCTGTGTGGCCAGGGCTGACTTCCCAGGGAAATTCTTGCTGCAGCCAATAGACTGGGGAAGGTACCGGTTTTTGACAGGTTCCTCTTCAATTCCTCTGCACAAGTCATAGAGCCAAGACCTGAAAGCCACAGGGAAGGAATGAGGTTAAGGCAGCTACAGACAGGCAGGCATCACTGGGCAGCACATCAGACTCCTGCTGAGCCCTGCTTTCAACTCAGTGCAAGCTGTCACTGTCTCACATCCTCAACTCTACAGTCACAGCCACAGCTGAACAGGCAGGAGTCTTTCAGGCCACAACTGTCTGTTAGCACAACTCCTCCACCTCTTCTCCTGAAGTGGCAACAGTTCACCAATCTGCAGGGGTGTCCAACCGCTGTTCCAGGCCCAGAAGTTGTGTTTCTGGCTCCAGTCTAGCCTTGTAATTTCCTCTATCATGAGACTGTCAAGACCTCCTTCCAGCCTGCAGAGAACCAGCCCTTTGACCCCATCCTTGGATGCTGCAGAGGAAGGCTGAGGCACTGGCTGACAAGCAAAATATTATCCTGGGGAGGGTGCCTGGGAGCAGGCAAGACTGGAAACATAGTATGGGCCTGACAGATCAATGCTTCCCAAAGATATCACTGAAGTTTTACCTTCAAACCTTTCCTAATCACAGCAGAACAAGGTTCTGTGACTGAAAGGAAGTCTCAATTCCTGGCAAGAGCCAAGTTGTGGTGAGTGGTTCATCATTACCCGGTTTTGTCTCCAAAATGTGTCTGGAGCTCAGTCTCACTGAACTTTGTCAGCTCCCCAATGTATTCCACTCCCAGGATGTCTGTGATAGCAGTGCCAAGCTTGCCTCCCAGGTTACGGCTACGGCAGAGAAACACAGAAAAAACACAAATGAAGCATCATGTGGGGACTGTGACAAGTCTCATTGCAGCAGCTGTTCCTAGATAAGGACAACTAGAAGCTGCTAGGAACTAGCAGGACAAAAGGAACACCTGGCACCTGGCTCTTCTGCTCACAGTAAAGGGACACAGAGGAGTTGATGTAGGAACTGCTCCTTAGGTTTCTCAATTTTAGTGCTTCTCCCTCAGCTCCATCTGATCCCAAACCATGCTCTGAAGAATGCCTCACATACAGCTTCCTTCTTCCTACACAGACAGGACCCTTTCCCACACACATCCCTCTCCATCCCTTGCAAGACACAGAAAGCAGAGACCAGCAGTGCAGGTCTCGAGAGCAGGATAGGGATCCATTTCTCTGGAGCAGCAGTGCTGGTAACACTTCCCTATACCAGGAAAAGTACTTGTGCACAGTGTGGATGCTCAAAAGCAAACCACATCTGCTCTCTGTGAGGACAGCTGTCAGTCACACATAGTCAACAGCTATGGCCTCCTTGCTCACAGTTGCTTCTGGCTTACACCTATGCACCCCAGCAGACATCCTGAGCACAGCCTTACCATGGGAAAGGATGCCCACAGGCTTTTGGACTGTGGTCCATTCACCAGCTGGGCTGTACTTCCCAAGCACACTCCCCCTGAACTGTCACTCACAGCCAGGAGAGATCACTGGCAGCATTCCCTGTGTTTGTTGGGAGCATTGCCAAGCAGTTGGTGTGGAGCTGAGAGCCTCTGCTGGCTGCTGTCAGTGAGCTCACACTGCTGTGCTGGGGAGGAGCAGCAGCTCCCTGGTACTCACATGCTGCTGACGGGCAGCTGGCTGAAGAGCTGCGGCACGAAGCGTGCAGACACCAGCGTCTGCCGGTTGGGCTTGTTCAACCCACAGGCCAGCTTTGCCAGGGTCTGTAACACAGAAAGGGGGAAACTCTGTTAGTATTCACTGTGCACTAATGTGACTCCACCTACCAGCTTGTGCTGCATCACCTCTAAGAGCTGCCCTGGAATGGCTGCTAGGAGTATGTGCAGGGTGCACCCCTGCTTGCTCTTAGGCGGTATCCACCTCAGGATGTGACATGCACAAGCTGGGCACTCTGAAAGCAAAGCTGCTTCCAGGCTTTAGTTCTGTGAATTGCTGGACTCCTGCTCCAGGCAGATAAAGATCTTTCATCTGTTGTGGTTGCTATAGTTTTCCATCAGGCAAGCATGCCAGAGCTTCCACAACATGCCCATGATCCTCCCCCAGGCTATGTCTCTCACTATGCCTTTTTCCTTCATCTTCTGTGTTTGTCTTGCTTTTTCTCAATGTCACTATTTTAATCTTCTCTCTGTGAGGTCTGCAACAGCACAGTGCTGCAAAAGGAAGCCTTTAAAATGCAGAATTGCTAGCCTGGAAGGCATGCTCTCCTATACAGCTTCCTTTCCCACTCTAAGCTACCACAGGGTCAAAAATACACAGACCATTTAGCTGGGTGTTTGAGGTTTTATTGAACAACTCTTAATAACTTTCTCTTTCAGTGCTTTGCCACACTTCCTGTAACTAAGCAAAATTTCTTGCCTGCCTATTGAGCTATGACAGCCCATTTTACAGGCTTACATACATTTGAAATCATTTCTAGACAAAGCAGATCCCTTTTCAGATGCCCAATCACTGTTTTTTTTGTCTGGCTGGAGACTTCCAACTTTACCCACCTCATAAAGTGACGTGCTGCAAGCGAAACCAATCACTGAGACTTCATGGGGAGAAATCATTTACTTTTTCTGACACCTTCTGTAAACTGCACATGCTGAAACAGGATTTGGCATTTCTACAAGAGCACTTATATTACTGACTCGTCCTGCTGCTTGTCCACAACAACTCCAGGCTACTTCCTGACTTACTGTGACTCAGCCAAAATCCTGCTGGTTGCTTTTTTTCTATAAACCACAAAAACAGTCAATGAGCGTAAGAGGAGCATAAGAAGTGCTGTTTGGTGATTTCAGACTGATTCTAAGCTTTTTCAAGCTCAGAATTTTCAACTCTAATTTCATCTCAGAACTTTCACAGCCCAGGCCCCAAGCCCCATCTGTGCAGCACCTGAATTCATACAGCTGTTCTCTCTCTGTAGGCTTCACTGAAAATACTGGCTCTTAGGAGACCTTGGACAGATCCCCCAGGATCCCACTCTGAACATCCCAATTTGAGGGCACCTCACTGAGCAAAATCATTATGGGAAACAGTAAAGTTTTCTTCAGCTACATGCATGCATGCCCTTCAGACAACTTCAGCCATGTTGTCTGCTACCGTGTCATCACCAGGTTACTCAGCTCAGGGTGAGGTGTGTCAGAAACTTTAAGGTTGACACCTCACATCTGTAGTCTTTCCTGCATATTTGGCCACTTAGGCTGTCAAGGAGGGCACATAAATAAATGAATTGGGTATGAGTGGTTCTTGAGAAAGCCATACTGTTATCCTTCAGGTGCTTCCTAATTTTCTGGTCTCATTCATCATCTGGGCTCCTGGTGCACCTTAACAAGGTATTTCATTGGGAAAAGCAGTTCCTTGGGAGTTTTCTGTAGAAAAAACACAACCATAAAGCAGATAATCTTCACCTTGAGTTTCAGGCAACAGTTGTTGTAGCCTGAGAATGGTTTTTACTGACACAAATTCCCAGCAACTCAGTGGCAGAAGACCAGATTGGGGCACTGAGGTGAGCTTTTCCTCTTTCTGGTGAGTCAGTGTTTACCCTGCAGGCCATGGGGATTTGGGTGATGCTCAGCCAGCTGCCCAGAGCAGCCACAGGAGCTCTTGGTGCATGACAGCAGCTGCAGAAACAAACGGACTTTGCTGACTTTGATGCTGTAGCTACAGAGGGTTTCCTGCTGGGTGGAAGGTGGGCTGGTTTGCTGAGAGCACCTCTTTTGCTCTGCAGAAAAGGTTTGTACTCACCAATGTGAGCTGGCTGTGGAAGCACAGCACAGTGTTCTGCACAGCCACAAGTATGCTGTGGTGATCTCTGCACTGTGCTTGCTGCTACACATACACAGTTCTTCGGGGATAGCACAGTACATCACAATGTGCTTACTTTATCAAAAAAAAAGAACCTGGTATAGAAAATGGAAGCTGGGAGAAGCTGCTAGAAGTATCAGGGAAGTTCTCTGTTATTCCTGACTAAAGAAAGCAAAAAGGGAAATTGAACATAGCCTCCATTAGAAATTTCTACACTAGTGACGTTCCTCAGCTATCTCATTTCTGCCTCACAGTCTCTGCTAGTTTCAGACTAAGCCAGTGCAGAACCAGTTCCAATCCCTGTGTACAGCTGGCAGTAGTACCAGCTGTTTCTGCAGCAGTCAATGAAATATATCTTCCTTGAACTCCAAAGCATCCATTTAGTCTTCATTTTCTTTTCTTTTTTTTTTTTCTTAAGTCATAGCTTGCCTTTATAAAGTCATTACTGTATAAATAAGCCCCTCTTCTGCAGAGCAAAAGGGATGTCTCAGCAAACCAGCCTGCATTTCACCCGGCAGGAAATCCTCCGTAGCTGCAGCATCAAAGTCAGTTTGTTTCTGCAGCTGCTGTCATGCACCAAGTGCTGCTGTGGCTGTTCTCAGCAGCTGGCTGAGCATCACCCAAATCCCCATGGCCAGCAGGGTAAACACTGACTCACCAGAAAAACAAAAAGCAACCCAGCTCACCTCAGTGCCCCAGTCTGGTGTTCTTCTGCCGCTGAGTAACTGGGAATTTGTGTCAGTAAAACTGGCTACAGTGACTGTTGCCTGAAACTCAGGGTGAAGATTACCTGCTTTATGCTTCTGCTTTTTCTACAGAAAACACCTCCGGAGGACATAAACCCCTTTTGTTCCTAGTGAGCTCACTCATTAGGGTACACCAGGAACCCAGGCAATAAATGAGAGGATTGCTGACTGCCTAGGCCACAGCTCTGGGGAAACAACTCCTCCCACTTCCACACGTCTTATAATTTCTCTGAAGGTGTGATCACACATGGTTGCATTCCCAACTCGGTTCATTTTCTGTACAGGAGACTTGTCAGTATAGGAGAGCATCTACAGCATGTTCTGATGCTGCAGCCCAGAAGAAATCAGGCTGATGTGTTATGCACATACCTTGTTGTGCGAGATGCCAGCTGAACACCTGAATCCGGTAGCTTCTTCCACTGCCACCCTAATTTCTTCCACAATTACTGCGCCCATGGTCAGCAGCAGGTCAGGACAGTCTGGGTTATCGAAAGACAGCGACGCCAGCCACTCGTCCAAACCACGCTGCCGCAGCTCCTCTAGGAAAGGACACAAAAGGGATCTCAAAGGGACACGATATGGCACTTCTTGCTGAGCCCAGCAAAGGGACCCGCAGCAGCCAGGCCCAGCCAGCAGCTGGGCATTCCAGTAAACGCATTCCAGCCACAGGGAGAACGGCCGCTTTAAAAGCCATTCACGGCGGAAAACGCAGGCCCCATTTACCACGCTCTCGACTGGGGGGAGTCAGAGCAGGCGGAACGGGCCGTTCCCGGGGGGGCGGGGGTCGGTGCGTACCCTTCCCGCGGGGATCAGCTCGGAGCGGGCCCTTCCCGCCGGGCTCGGGGCCGGGCACTGCGGGCAGCCCCTGCACGAAGGTGCTGGGCAGCACCGTGGCCGCCAGGGGGCGCCCGCGCAGCTCGCGCAGCCGGTGCCGCGCGCTGCCCGTCAGGTCCAGGTACGCCTCGTCGATGCTCGCGCGCTCGATGGCGGCGAAGCGCGACAGCACCTGCATCACCTCCGCGCTGGCCTCCCGGTACCTGCCGGGCGGCGGGCACGGGCTCAGCCGCCGCCCCGCGCCACCAGGGAGGCCCGCGCCGCCGCCACCCCCGGCCCCCGCTCTCACCGTGTGAGGTCCGCCTTGCCCCGCGCCTGCGGCACCCGGGCCAGCGCCAGCTCGGGGCACAGCGCCCGCGCCTCCGACGCCCACATCCCGCGGGACACGCCGAAGGCGCGCGCCTCGTAGCTCACCGCGATGATCCTGCCAAGACACGGAGGTGAAGCGCAGGGCGGGCCCGGCCCCGCGGGGAGCGGGGTGGGACGAGGAGCCGGGGTCGCCAAGGCGGCTCGCCTACCTACCCGCCGCCCTGCCACTCGGTGTACTGCACCACGGCGCAAGGGCGGCCGCGCAGCTGCGGGTCGAGGCGCTGCTCCACCTGCATGAAGAAGCAGTCCATGTCTACCAGGGCCACCACGCGCTCCCGGCCCCGAGACATCCCGTCGCCGCCACCGGCTCCCGCCCGACTGCGTGAATGATTGAATAACCGCCTGCTCTGTGGGGTGGAGAGCCCCGCCTTGCCCCGCCGCTTTGCGGTACCCGTACTTCCCGCGTGGGGCACGCCGGGAGTCGTAGTTCTCCAGGGTGCGGTGGGGCGTGCGCGTGTCCCCGCCGCGACGGTGCGCGGCGCCCGCGTTCTCTCCGTGTCCCCGTGTCCCCCAAGGCGCATGCGCGGAGCTGCGTCCCGGCCGCCCCGCTCGTCCCTCCCGTGGGTGGCCGGTGGCGCGCGCCCGCCGCCTCCGCCATGTCCGCCGAGCAGGTGAGCGGCCTCTGCGAGCAGCTGGTGAAGGCCGTGACCGTCATCATGGACCCGGCGTCCACGCAGCGGTACCGCCTGGAGGCCCTCAAGGTACGGTACGGTACGGTACGGTACGGCCGGGGAGGGAGGGAGGGCGCCGGGCTCCGGCCACGCGGGTGCCCCGTCCGCACGGCCACGGCGCGGGCGAGAGCCTGGCGGGCCGGCCCGGGGCGTCCCGTGAAGTGCCGGGAGCCGTCAGCAGGCGGCGGGGGCCGGGCGGCCGCGTGTGCCCGGCGTGCTCCGCCAGGGATGGGGCTGCCGCCTCCTGCCCCGGTGTGTAACTGCGTGTGCGCGTCCGGCCCTCCTCCCCTAGTTCTGCGAGGAGTTCAAGGAAAAGTGCCCCATCTGCGTGCCCTGCGGGCTGAAGCTGGCGGAGAAGACCCAGACGGCCATCGTCCGGCACTTCGGCCTGCAGATCCTGGAGCATGTGGTCAAGTAAGTCAGCTCGTCCCGTGATGGGAAGGGTCCCAGCCTGCCGCCACCCCGCTCTGGCTGGGATCTGTGCCCATTCCGGCACCTCCCGCCCCCGGGAGGCACTTTCAGGGCGCAGGGAGTTTGTTCTGCAGCAGAAGGCAGTTGCAGTCCTGCTCTGGATTTTTTTCTTATTCTGTAAAAGAAAGAGAGGAGAGAATTGCTTTCATGCAGGTTGGGAAAGTGAATTCACTGAGCCGTAGGACAAGTTAACATCAAAAGATGAAAACAAGCGCACTGGGTTACCAGTAGGTCTTTGCAGAGGTCTGTCATTGGCCTCCTGCTAACAAAGAGGCTTTGTATTAGTTCAGTTCTGAGATTCCTTTCTCTGCCGCCTCTACAGACCTATTGCTTTGTGCTTTTGCTGCTGCTTCTGGTGTCTGTTGACCTCGGTGGGGCAAGCCCATTTGCCAGCAGCAGTTTTAACTCAGCCCTTTCATTAAGGGATTGGGTGCTGCCAGAGGCACGGAGCTGGTAGTGTCTCTAGGTAAAGAAGCAATAGTTCCTTGAGAATTAAGTCAGAGATCCTTACAGATGTTTTGACTCGGTTTCTTTTTTGTTTGTTTATTTTTAACAGATACCGTTGGAACAATATGCCTCGCCTAGAAAAAGTTTACCTAAAGAACAATGTTATGGGCCTCATATCCAGTGTAAGTACCTGCTGCCCCAGGCTGTTCTGAAATGTGAGAGCAAAAGTAAAAATTAATCCAGTTAATTAGCACAGAGGATCTGAATTCAGTTTTTCTTTTTATTGCTTTTTCACTTTGTGTCTCTAGTTGTTTCAGTGCTCTTCTCTGTCTTATCAGGTGAATAGCCATGTTGCCTCACATGGCAGGAAATGGTGAGGCTTGTATAACATATGTAAAGTATTTTTTCTTTTCTTAGAAGGAAGTTCAGTGAGCTACAAATGTTCTTATCCTTTACAAAAATACTAAAGCCATTATCTTAGTTGTGTTTTCGCTGTTGTTGTGATTGCTCTCATGACCAAGGGACCTTCTTTTGAGGTGAATCCATCTGGTTCCCAGCGTTTATTAGCTATGGATGCTTGGGAGCATGGGAGTGTCATCTAAGGTAGTTGCAATGAAGAGCTGCCCAATGTTGTGTTTTGTTTTGGTTTTAGTTTCTGTGGTTTAGAATGTTTGCAAACACTGTTTCCCAGGTCAGAGTTATACATGCCTGATGCTTGCTGCTCTGTGTAACTGTCCCCTTTCTGTCACAGGGAACTCAAAGTATCCTGGAGGAGGAAAGTCACATTAAGGATGTGCTGTCTCGCATTGTGGTGGAGATGATCAAGCGGGAATGGCCTCAGCACTGGCCTGACATGCTGAAGGAGCTGGATACCCTTTCCAAGCAAGGGGTATGAAACACAGCTGTCTGGTCTCTTTTGCTTGCTCTTAGTGTGGGGTTCAGTCTTCCATCATTCTGAGAAAAATCTAACTTACTCATGGTCAAGTGAGACAGGTTGGTGATGGACTCAATCCCTGTAAGATTAATCTATCTCGAGATGACTAGCAGAGAGAGCACCATCCTTCTGTTTTACTTTCTCAACATGACACCTCTGTCTTCATGCATGCTCACTTTCTCTCCACATCTTTGAGCTAGTCTCTAGAGATTTTAATGTTTGGACTCTGCTGATGGAGTGTATTTCACTTTGGGACATCAGGAAACTCAGACAGAACTGGTGATGTTCATCCTCCTACGTTTGGCAGAGGATGTGGTGACTTTTCAAACTCTGCCTACCCAGCGGCGACGAGATATCCAGCAAACCCTCACCCAGAACATGGAAAAGATCTTCAGCTTCCTACTAACTGCCCTGCAGCAGAATGTCAACAAGTACAGACTCATGGTAAGAGTCTCCTTCCCTTGGGTTTAGTTTTTGCTGGAGGCATTTAGGAATTGGGATGCAGCTCGCAAATTGTTGGGGAAGCAAGTGCAGAAACTGAAATCTGTTGCTGCTGCTCTGAGGTCGGGATCTGCTGTGGCCTGGGAAACTGGTGCTGATCAGAGACTGAACACACAAGGCTGAAAGTGCTAGTGTTGATACTTTGATTTTGCTAGTGTAAATGGCTTGGGTGCATGCATGGTTCATCCATGCTGTTGGAATGTGTGCTGGCACTAGGGATGTACAGCTTAGCAAAATAAAGGTGTGGCTGTGGCAGAAACAGGTAATTTGGGGTGGTTTATGTAACACACAGTGATTAAGAGATGCCATCCATGAATCATGTCTGCTCTCTCATGCTGTGTGCTGCATTTGAGGTGATGCACCAAAATGCACGAGTTTCTCATGTGTCAACATGTTTCTGGGCCTCTGGTCCTTTTCTCCAAGAGCTCAAGTCAGGAAGCCCTTTTTTTGCAAAGTTGCAGTGAAGAATGTTCTTTCTATTTTTGTGTGAACAGACTTCTTTCCTGAATTCTTACCTAGAATCAGAGATGTGCAGGTCAGTCACAATGGATGATGAAGGGGAGTCTCTACCCCCATCTGTTCCTGTGAAAAGGAAGTAGATTTGAGTGAAGCGCAGTCGAGAAACCAAACTAGAAACTAGTTGCTTAGTCATATCTCATGTTCTTTTTTTTCCATGAATTAAAATCCAGAGTTATACTAAATGTGAAACTGGGAAGCAATGAAAAACCCTTTTTCTACCTGCCTTCTGTACACCTTCCTGATGCACTGTCAGACTGAGCAACCCCCCACCCTGTAGAACAGCCAGTTTTGTGTGCAGTTCATGGTGATGGGAGGGTGACCCTTGTGTGTTTTGTAGTCTGGTTGAAATGCATTTCCAGGTAAGGTTTGCATTGCAATGCTTGAGGCTCTGAAGTGTGGCTGCTTCCGCTAACGGTGGAATCTTTCTGATTGGCAAGGTTGGAGCACCCCAGGAACAAGAAGTCCTCACCTCTCCACAGGTTAGCAGATCTTTGGGCTATTCATTCACAGGGTTGTTTCTGAGGGTTGGGTGTTCCCCTGTGTGCACACAGATTGGGGGAGATGATGGATAGGTCCCCAAGCCCATAATAGTGTGCAGTGCTTATATAGATAAACGTGTTTGTAAGGTGGGTCATATATGAGGTGTTTGGGACTCAAGCTGATTAACTTAAAAACATCACTGCAGTGAATAGTCCAAACCAAAAGCTTGCAGTAGAAAGAAATGCTTGTGGTGTCTTTGCAATTGAAAAACAAATCACACTTGAGTGTCTGAGGGACTTGTTTGCATTAGGCAAAAAGGTGGTACAGGCAGTGCGTTGTTGCTGTTAAGTGTCCCAGGCCTTGGAGTTGGGCTGTAAGTTGCTGCTCCAGCTCTATCCAGCTGCCTTTCTGACCATGCACAAAACACCTTTTCAGACCTGCATCTTTAAATCCACCAGCATCTTTTCAGTCTGGCTTTTGGGTGTAAGATACTCTTAAAAGGACAAAAGCTTCTTTCCTGGAAATCTCCAGGAAGTACCAGAATGCCTTTCCTTCTTGTCTCCTGTGTCTCCCTGGTGTCTGCTGACTGGAGTGTTACCTTTTGGATGAGAAGGGAATTGTGGCTTAACTTGGCAATTCAGAGTCCTCTTATCTTACCTAGCTGGTGACTGCAGAGGTGACTGTTGGCTGCACCAGTGTCCTGAGTGGGAGACTGTGATGTAGACTCCTTTTTGGCTGTGTCCTTGAGGATAAGTCTGTACAGCAGTGGCTGAGTGGAAGTGTGTGCTGCAGCTGTTTCTTACCCTCTCTTGTTTTCTTTTTCAGAAAACTGATTTGGCTCAGGAACCAAAGGTGAGTGGAGCTATATGAGAGTTAGCTCATTAGTAATTCTTAAGATTAAGGTTACTTAGAACTAGGCTTTTCCCAAGCTTTCGAGTCTGTTGCCTGCAGTTTCAGACAGATGGACTTATTCACTCAATACAAACCCCTTGAGAAGAGACAAGTGAGGAGTGGCAGCAGAAGGGTCCAAATCTCTCACTTTCACAGGGGATTCTTGCTACTGTTATTTCAGGGAGTGGGTGGCTTTAGATGGGAATTGCTGTTTTTCTCTGGCTCTGACCTTGTGCCTCCTCTCTGTTCACAGGCCCAGGCAAACTGCCGTGTGGGGATAGCAGCACTCAACACTTTGGCTGGCTACATTGACTGGGTAGCCCTAAGGCATATTACAGCAGACAACTGCAAGCTCTTGGAGATGTTGTGTCTGCTCCTAAATGAGCCTGAGCTCCAAGTTGGAGCAGCAGAGTGTCTCCTGATTGCTGTCAGCAGGAAAGTGAGTTCTTCCTCTCTGGCTCTTCTGGCTCCCTTTTATTTTTCTCCTATATAATTCTTCAGACTGAGCAATGCTATCTTTGCCCTTTTATCTGAGAATCAAAATTCAAATTTAGCTGATTTCTGTTAAAGATATTTGGTGTGAATGTCATGCCGGCACTATACACAGAGCAGCCATTAGAACCCTCTCCAAATTCTGTGCTCACTTCTCCTTGCACTTTGAACTTGGAGGTCTTCACTGACCTTTTACCCCCCACTTTCTACATCTGTGAAGTGGAAAATAGTGTCATCAGCTGTGTCACCTGGCAGCTCAGAGAAATGACAGCAGGATCTAAACAGGTGATTTTGCCCCATTCATTCACAAGCAGCTGAGTGTCAAGGCTGAGTGTTTATCAGCTGCCTGTAAATAACTAGCCAGTCTTCTGTGAATAAAAGATAATGTCTCAGGGTCAGTTTTGCCATTTAAAGTTCCTGTGGTGGGATTGCTTGGAGACATTTTCTTAGATCAGATACCTTGGAATTTTGGAAAGTTTTTACTTAAATCATATGTGGACTGTTAGCCCCTCCCTAGATGGAAAGATAATGTGACTCTCCTAATTTTGGTTGCAGATGGAAATAAATATTTATGTAGATGGGAATAAATAAGTTCTAATTGAAGCATGTGGTGTGTTTTGTGTGTAGGGTAAGCTGGAGGATCGG
The DNA here is from genome assembly GCF_028018845.1 of Melospiza georgiana. NCBI lineage: Eukaryota > Metazoa > Chordata > Aves > Passeriformes > Passerellidae > Melospiza > Melospiza georgiana. The sequence goes on along the minus strand of NC_080432.1, from coordinate 49,825,541 downwards.
AAACCTCTGATGGTCTTGTTTGGAGATGTTGCCATGCACTGCATTCTCTCTGCTGCCCAGTGAGTACCCTGGTGATTTCACACAATACTGCACACAAACAGCTTTGTAGGTGCAAAAGATAGTGCTGCTTAAGCAAAGGAAGTGGGGATTGGATAGGAGAGAACAAAACCACCATTGCAAAACGTGGAAAACCAGGGGTTGTTTTTTTTTCAAAACCCATAATTGAAAGACAAGGAGGGATAAATGTCACAGCTCCCTGACTTTGTTTTAGCCTGAAGCTGATCCAGAGGAAGGACTCTTTCAAAGAGGCAATTTCAGAGGTTTTAGATGCCAATAAAGCAGTACTTCTTGATAATAGCAAAGAAAATCCTACTGCGATAAAATCAAATTGCTCTAGTCCTTTTCTGTCTGCAAGATAGACAGCGGTGTGCCTGTCACCTACAGCATGAGTAACTGTGATCCTGTTTTTCCCCCTTCCCTCATTCCCAGGACAGCAGATGGCGAAGGCCTGGTGGAGAAGCACTATGTTTTCTTGAAGAGGCTTTGCCAAGTTTTGTGCGCGTTGGGCAGCCAGCTATGTGCGTTGCTAGTAAGTCTTTGTTAATACCAACAGCAACCCTGGCAGGGCTAGTTTTTAGGGCTGGGGCTTGAGGCAACCCTGATCTAAGGTAGGACCAGGGTTCTCTCCATGCATTTCTAAAAGGCAGAAATGGCTCTGCTTTTAAGTGGGTTAACTGTATCCTGCCAAGTCATAGGAATATAGACTGGAGGGACTCTGCCTGATGCCAGGGCTTTGTTGTCAAGAACCATTTCCTATAACCTCTGTAAAATGCTGAGCTTCACTGAGAACTGGTCAGGTTTTTAGCTGACTACTGCTACAGAAAATCTAGTCCAGGAAACTACTCTTCTATTGGAAGCCTTTTAAATTTCCCAATAAAAATAACTAAGAGAGTATACCTGTCTGTTCTTCTGCCAAGACTCTCTGAAGCTGAAGGAAGAAACGGGTTTTGTTCCTACTGTTCATCTTTGTAATGCTTTGTGTCAGTGTTGGGATGAAGATGCAAATTCATGCTGTTCATGCCATGCTGGTGCTGAATTCCCACTCCCTCCATTCAGCTGAGTGCTTCTGCAATGAAGAGGGCAGGCTTGTTGAGAGATGCTGTTTGTGGGGAGATTGAAGCAACCAGCCTGTAAAAGCAATAGAGCAAAGTCAAGTCTCATAGGGAGGGAAAAAAAACAAACAAAAACAACCTTTGAGAATCCATCCTTTAAAAGAATGGACAGCATACAGAATGCATTACTACTTGCAGTGACTCCATTTGCTGTTAGGCAGTGGGAGCTGTTAATCCATAATGAAGTTATGAGTTTGAGCTTGCTAATTCAGATTCACTTGGGAGAGGCAGCACTGAGCTGTACAATTTCAGGGATCTTGAGGGCACCAGATCATGTCATAATTTCTGAGAAGAAGCAAAACCTTGAGTTTATGGCTCCGGGCAAAACTTAATTTCCTGACAAACTTCCAAGAAAGTTACTGATCATGGATACCCATATGTCAAATACACAAAATGGAGAAAATTTGGAGAAATTGAGTGAAATTATCTGGGTGTATTTTCCTGTGAAATTCATTGGTTTGAATTGTACTACCTTGTACTGCTGTGTGGGTTTGACCCAATAGGAGTGAAATTGTGATTCACGGCAGCAGCAGTGGTTGTAAATTTGGTTTTAATGGAGCTCCACTATGTGATAAGTCACCTCTTACTCTTGAATGAGGGTGGTGGTGTCCAGCACCTCCAGGCTGGTCAACAGAACTTGATGTTCCTTGGGCTATACTGGTTTCAGAAAAAAATCAGTTGTTCAGTGTTTCTGTCTCTGCTCCTTTACAGTCTATGGCCTTGGATGTAGTGCTCCTGCTTTACCCTGAAACATACCATTTGTGAGCCCAGCCTGCCATAAAGTTAGTATTTTGTCTGAAATACTTCATGTTCCTCATAGGGCTCAGATTGTAATGTGGAAACGCCAGCCAACTTTGGAAAATACCTTGAGTCATTTTTAGCCTTCACAACCCATCCCAGCCAGGTATGTAAAGGGCTGAAAATCTCATGTGTCTGTGTGTGTGAATGCATAATTGAGCTGGCCTGTATTAAACCACAGAACTTCAGCTGCTAAATATTGCTCTCTAGGCTCTCCATTTCAGCTAAAGGTCTGGAAGGCAGAGTATTTTCTACTCCATTACCACGCCGTCAGGAGCAGTTCCTGACACAGAGGACTGAGTAGAAAGTGCAGAATTTGCAACCAGCCCCAGTATTAGGAATTTTTTGCTTTCTGGGAGTTTGTGGTGTGCCTTCAATGTGCCTTGGCCTCAACTTAATAGTCAGTATAATTTGCTGTTGCTTTCTGGTAGCAACACGTAATGTTAGCAGTGGAAATTCCAGCACTGAAATCCTGCTCTGCTTCTCTCTTTCCTCTCTTCCCCCAGTTTCTGCGCTCTTCCACGCAGATCCCATGGGGAGCCCTCTTTCGGCATGAAGTTCTGTCTCGTGACCCTTTGTTGCTGGCTGTTGTTCCCAAGTATCTCCGTGCATGCATGACCAACCTGGTGAAGGTATGTGGAAATCACAGGTGGTTTTGGGAAGGTGCCTGGTGAACGTGGCCTGTGGGTCATGGGGGAGGAAATGACATTTTTGTTGTGTCGTGGCCAAACATGATCTCCAGGCTGCCGAGCACAGTTGTATCTTGCTCCTTGCCTCCACCCTTCATCTCCTTGAAGCTGCTGTTAGCTGTGATGGTTGACTTTTTTCCTGACATTTTCCACTTTGTCTCCAGGTGGGTTTTCCTTCCAAAGCAGACAGCCCCAGCTGTGAATACTCCCGTTTTGATTTTGACAGTGATGAGGACTTCAATGCCTTCTTCAACTGTAAGTTGCCATGACCCTTTCTGCATTCTGTTGTCTGTCCATCCTTCCTGCTTTTACTCACGGGCTGAGCTTGGAGCCTACCAAATTGGCTTGGCAGCTTCCATTTGTTTCTCAGCTTTTTAAGTCTGAATCTTGGAGTAAATTAAGTTAGGATTTTCCTGGGGCGGCTCATGTGTTTAATTTTAGTATTTGCTGTTGTTTTGCTGGCTGGTCAGATAGATGGCCTAATAGCATTCTGGTGTCAAAGCAAATGTGTCTTTTGGTCCCTTAGAGGAGGAAATCAAACAGCCTCAAATCATGCTCAGGTTAGGAGAGGAAGGCAGCTTACAAAAGACTTTAGATGCATTCCAGAAAGAATCTGTCTTGGTCCTGGTAGGAAACTTCTGGTTTAGTACCAATAGCTAGATTTGAGCAATTGCATTAGCCTAATTTAATAAGGATCTTAAACTAGTGCTGGATATTAGTGATTTTACTTTTTCTTTCATCTTGTATTTTTCTTCCCAAAAGTGAAGTTGGTTCTCACTGGTTGGTGTAATTTGGTACTAACTTGGTGGGTGGGAGGATCCACAGAAGAAATTACACAAATTTTTACATTTTACATTTATGTCTGAAGATTTTAAGTGTTTCATTTTTAGTGCTTACTAGATAGTTTTACTTATTGTAAGAAATCCTTTTGGATAGAAAATAGAAAATAGCTAAATGCACAAAGCCAGAATCTGAAATAGTTTTAGAGGGTTAAGTTATATTGAAGACATTACATATATAAGAAAATATAACTAATTTGAAACAAAAAATAAAATTACTTGACAACACAACTTTAATTAACAATGCAAGTTGCATTTGTGTAGTCAACAGAGCTGATTCTTTTGTGTGATCTTGCACTGGAATATTTTGGAACAAGTGAAATTCTTGTTCTGTACTTTGTTCTTAGTATCTTTGAAACTGAAAACAAGGCAACTGGGCTTTGAGATCAAGTTTGTCATTAGTTGAATAATCTAGCAAAAATGTTTAGCTAAAGGAAGTGGTAGTTATCTAATGCTGGTATTTAATCTCAGTATCTCCAGGTGCTCTGTAAGCAGCAATTGTTTATAGTTTGAAGCATATTTTAAATGAAAAATAGAGGCTTAATTGTAGTAAATTTGGTTTAGCATTGATGCCTTTTCCTGGTCTTAAAAAATTGAGAGCTAGACACAATTAAGGGATAAGGGATTTTTACCTTGGTAAGGTAAAAGGTGCCACAATGCACCTTGGCAAAGTGGTGCACCAATAAGTATCCTTATTAAAATAACGAGGTAGAAACCCCCTATCCTTTAACCATGTCTGACTCTCAATTTTTTAAGACCAGGAAAAGGCATCAGCATAGATTTTCATAATTCATACTGCATTTTAATTGTACTGTTTTTTAATGTTAGTCTGTCATTTTTTAGTCAACTTAAGTCACTTCAAAAATTGCCCATCCTGTCGTACCTGCTTTACTGGTTGTGTATCTGTGCCCACTACACAGCTACTGCCAAAGTAGAAGTCCATAATGTTCGTGGCTCTGCAAAATGTGCAGCATCAGCTGGTTTCTTGGTGATTGTTCCCTGCAGCTTTCCGAGCCCAGCAAGGAGAGGTGATAAGGATGGCTTGTCGTCTTGACCCTCTAACTGGCTTCCAAATGGCTGGTGAATGGCTGAAGTACCAACTCACAGCTCCTGTTGATACTGGACCCACAAACTGTATGTTACCTGAAAAATATCAGGGATATGGGATTTGTTTTTGTAATTAAAGTCGAGAAGAAATTTCTTGGCCTTGTTTTTGTTGGTGTTGTTGGAATTTTTTAAGTGGTAGCCAAGATCCCATGCTAGATTTTAAGGATTTTAAGGTTTTTGCAAGTTAAAAGCAAAACCAAGTCAAACTCACCTTTCCCTAATTTATCCCTTTGGAGTCTGCGTATGGAAAAAGTAATGTCAAGCCCGTGGCTCCTCCCTTTCTTCCCCCAAATCTCTCTGCAGAACAGGTACAGCTGTCCCTCTGATACAATTTTACAATTATTTGGGCCATTTTATCTTTGTAACATATTTATTACTTTTGTTAGGGAAATTACGCCTATCTGGCAAATTCCTTGTGATTCATTTTGCTTTCCCTGCTCTGAAGGAAGGCTGCTTGGTACTCTGCAAAGTCACACCAAGGGCAGTCGCCTGCAGGGCTGAGTCTGGGCATGTGGTCTCCCTTCTTTCCCTTCTGTGATCTGTTCATATTGCACAGTACCTCAAAGACTTATGCCCCAGGAGCCTTCGCTTGAATTAGGCAAATCACACGGGATTACCTTAATTGCTCCCAGTACATCCCTGCCAGGCATCTGTAGGGAGAGCTGTGTGCTTAAAACACTTGTGAGTGCTAAGGTGTTGCAGCACAGGAACTTGCCAGGCTGCTGTTGAGGAGCATGGTGAGAGCTGCAGTGTTCTCTTCCTTTCAGCTAAGACAGGCGAAGGTCTCTGCTCCATCTTCTCTCCATCCTTTGTGCAGTGGGACGCCATGACCTTCTTCTCAGAGAGCGTCATCAGCCAGATGTTTCGAACCATGGACAAAGATGTATGTGTATCCCATGCTCCTGCCTTCTCTCCTGCCTGCTTCTGGGTGGACACCAGAGGGGTTTTGCAGTTCTGTTATCCTTGAGCAGTTTGTAGTAGCTGGTTACCTCCATGCAGTACCTGGAGTGTTTGGTGAGCCGTTCTCATGAGGAATAATGACCCTTCTTTTGATGACATCAAACTCATACTGGCATGTCTTAGTTTTGGACACTATGGGATGAGAAGTCACAGGAGAGTGCTCAGGTGACATGCTTTTACATGGTGCCTTGCTAGAGGAGAAGGAATTACTTAAGGAAAAATTTATTGAGTTTATTTAATTATCCTCTTATTAGATTTTTTTTTTTTAATTTCTAACTAAATGAGAGAAGCTATGCCCAGAGAGGAGGAGGTAATTTTCTCTCTCTTGTTCAACAGCAGGCAAATCAGAAGGATCAGTTTGATGTAGACTGACTTGATTTTTTATTAGATTAAACTGCTCATATACTCATCAATCTAATCACAGTAGAATAATTATGTGGATCAGTACAGCTGGTTAAGCTTGAAATCTGTTGGACAATGTCAAGAAGAGAATTGGGAGACAGACTGAGAGAGGAAATTTGCCTTTCCCAGAGGTGTAAGCAATAGTATGGGGACTAGAGACTGATGTCCTAAGAGTGTCCTGTCAACAGTGGCGATGCTGCTGTCTTTTTTGCCTCAGCCTTTTTCCTAGGTTTTGTAAGAAGCATACTACGCGTTGAATTATTGAGTGTTGCCTCCCTTTTTCTTTCCTTTCTTTTTGCTACGTTTGTAGGAAATCCCTGTGAATGATGGCATAGATCTGCTGCAGATTGTCCTTAATTTTGAAACAAAAGATCCTCTGATCCTGTCCTGTGTGCTCACCAATGTCTCTGCTCTCTTTCCATTTGTCACTTACCGACCAGAATACCTCCCCCAAGTACTTTCCAAGGTAGGTACATGCAGACCCTTCTAAAATCACATCAGCTTTTTGTGGTGCAGGGCTCTTGGGCTAAACTGCAGGTGTCAATCCTCTTGATGCTGCTGTCAGGGAAGGACTCTTCTTCATGTTAAAGATGGGAGAAACGGAGACTGAGGCTTGTCACAAGAAGAGTTATGTCAATTAACCCAAATTTTGTAGTTTTTAGCCTTAAATCTTAGTATTACTTACATGCCCTGGCCGTGTTTTATTTCAAGGCGTCACTGTATTGATGATTCATCTTTCAGCTCAGGGGTTTTTCACTGACTTCAATGAAATTGCATTAAAATCCTTATTACCTGTTCCTTGAGCTCAGAGAGACATGAGTTCTAAATATTAACAAATGTTACAATTTTTTTATTTTTTCTCCCTTTTCTCACAGCTGTTTGCTTCAGTTACCTTTGAAGTCGTAGAAGAAAGTAAGGTACGTCTGAATTGTTATCTACTAATGAGTTGTAACAGTTGGATCAAATCATACTCTAGTGGAGAGAGCATCCTGAGTCTGAAGACTCTGCTGAAGTAGGCTTCTCAAGTATAGTTCTGCTCCTGAAACAGCTGGGGGTCTAGATATTGGTGATCTCTGTGGTTGACATAGCCTACTAAGCTTTGGCTCACAAACTTAGAAGGGGACAGGTGTGCTCTAAGGCCAGTGCACTTAGCTCCCCAGTCAGTGCTGGCCTTCCTGAGAGTGAAATCCCTTCATTAGCTCTGGGCATTCTTTCAGTACTTGGCATAAATGGCTCTGAAGGATGGCATTAAACCTGCCAGTTACCTGAGGAGTGCCTGGAGTCTAGAAATAGTAAGAGCTATGGCATGCTCGCTCCTGAAGCACAGCTTGTTTGAACATGGACTGCTTGAATTGGCTACTGTTTCAGAGGAAATCTGGTTGCTGCATGATTGTTTGGAGGGAGCAGGGGAGGCATGGATATCTTTTTTTGATCTGTGCTGAACAGTGCAGAAATCTATATGTAATGAATTTGTCTCTTGAAGATACCCTGCATCTGGCTGAACTTTTGTTTTGTTGCATTGAAGTTTGTTTTGTCTGTGCAGGCTCCTAGAACTCGAGCAGTGAAGAATGTGAGAAGGCATGCGTGCTCCTCAATCATCAAGATGTGCCGGGATTACCCTCAGCTTGTCCTGGTAGGTGAATGCAACTGTCATGAGCAGTCTTGCCTCAGTGTCACTTGGATTTTGTGGGATCTTCAACTTCCTTGGCTACAGTCTCTGCTTTCTTTGCAGGAGACATTCCTCCTGCACAAATGGCAAAGTGGTTCATTCCCTGTACCTCCTTTCTTCCCCACTGAAAAATTTTCTGCCTGAGGAGTTAAATTGTAGATTGGTGGGTTAAACGTGAAAGGGATGATGAGGAGGATACAAGCAGCACTGCATTGGTTTTATGGGAATGTTTGCTGAATGCCCGTGTTATCACCTGTGTTGGTCTCAGCTAATTCCTTAGCTGAAGACTCTAGCATAGCTAATCACTAGATTTTCTTCTGTTACTTAACAGAATATAGGAAAAAAAGGGGAGCATTTGTTTTCTGGATGAGCTTGAGGATATTAGAAGACAAATACGTTTGAATTCCATGAGCTATGTTTTGTTCGTTTTTCTGAAGTAAACAGTCTCTGCATCCAACATTCTTTAGATGTGTTTCTGTGGAGTGGGACCTAGGATTATGGGAGGACCATAGGACATTGCTAGTTTAAACAAAGACATTTTTAAAGCATGTTAATTAAGGTAATTTGGAGGTTCCAGTCTGCATTCTGTAATTGACGCTAAGAACTAATGGGTTGGTTTTTGTTCCAGTTTATTGGTCCTTGAGCTATAACTGTCTCTTTCCCAAACATCTCACTAGAAGAGCCAAGGACCCAGAGTTGCCCCAAAAGATGTTCAGAGGAGTTTGCTGAAGAGGATGATTGCTAATGTTTGTGCAGAATTACGGATAGATGTGGTGGCAACTGGAGAAGGAAGGCAAGGAGTGCAAGAATTCCTGTGGCACTCATTGTAACCATATGAGTTGTTATTTACCACAAGTAAAGAGATGGATGAATCCTGAGTCTGGCCAAAGAAACAAGGTGCTTTCTGTGGGCAAATAAAAGCACCAAAAGTGTTTTGAGATGTGACACTGCTTTAAGGGATATAAGTGCCTAGAGAGAGATTTCCTCTTCTTATTTCAGTCATTCTGGCAAGTTAAATTAAAATGAATGCAGGACAATTATAGAGGGGTAGGGAAAAATATAGTTCTCTTAGACTGAACATGCAGAGAAATCTGAGTGTGAGGAGGAGATGGCTATGTTGAGAGAAGTTAACAGTCATGTTTCTCCAGCTGTACAGTACACCCCTTCTCTGCCTCCCCCAGTGGCCCTCCTCCATACCAGATGCATGATGCTTTTCCACTTGGATGTGTTTTCTAGCCAAACTTTGAGATGTTGTACAACCACGTGAAACAGCTGCTGTCAAATGAGCTCCTTCTGACACAGATGGAGAAGTGTGCTCTTATGGAGGCCCTTGTCCTCATCAGCAACCAGTTTAAGGACTATGAGCGACAGAAGGCTTTCCTGGAGGAGCTCATGGCTCCTGTGGCTGGCTTGTGGCTCTCCCCAGAGATGCAGAGGTATGGGTTACTTTTCTTTCTGTTGGTCATTTCTTCTCCAACGTGGAGCTGCAGGTGTTGAGGAGGTAATGCCCTGCCCAGTAAGGAAACACAAACCATAGAGGGTGGTGGGCTGCCTCTTGACCTCCTCTGCTATGGGCAGTCATTGTGATAATAGTTCTGCAGTTCAGAAACTGCCAACAGCCTAAATGCTGTTTGCTGAAAATTTCTGGGTAAGAGTTGCTTAAGGTAATGAACATTCCCCAGCATGCTCAAAGCATTTGCAGAAAATAAGAAATAAAAGACATCCTTGCTCATCACCAGAAGAAGGGAGGAAGCTGAGTTCTTACTAAAACTGAGATGTCTTGCAGCTCTGGGTAGCTGGGCTTGCACAAGAGTTTTCCCAGCAGGGCTATCTTCATAAGAGATTTTAATCTTTTCGATCCCCACAGCCCAAGAGAACTGATAAAGTGTGGAGAGTGTACCCATCTCTGATGCTTTTTAGGCATGTTCCCATGTACAGGATGGAGTGCTACCTAGCCTCTCTAGCCTGCTCTGTATTTGTGAGGTGTTCATTGCCAGTGCAAAGCTCTGCTTAAATTCTCTGGTACAAACAATAATCCCATTGCTGTCTTCTGCTGCTGCCAGAGTCCTCTCAGATCCTGAAGCCTTCATATCCTACGTGGGTGCAGACAACAAAACTGCTGATCCAGTCTTGGAAGATCCTAGTGGCCTGAACCGTTCTAGAGTGAGTATCATTACCAGGAGAGGTGTAATCCTTTAGGAAAGGGGACCTGCCTCCTTCCATCCCCATTTCTCTTGTGATTGCACATGAGGTCTGTGATCATGTACTTCTTTAGATTGCAGAATAACAGGCTGGCCTTTGCTCTTTTAACTACAGTAAAGAGCATGAAGGCCATGCAAAATGACATTATTTATCAGAGTGAAGCACACTGTTTCCTACTCTTTGGTCATAGTAGAGTTTGGTTTTGGAGAAGCAATTCATTTGCATGATTTTTAGAAATAATGGCACAGTGAATTGTGCTTTTTAAACCAGGCAGTATGGAAAACATTGTGCTCAGACTGGAGCATAGAATATAATTAAATTCATCTGAGGAGATTTGTGTTGAATTTTTAGTGTAAAGTCTTCACTCGAACAGCGAATGGAGTTGCTGTCCTCAGATCTGTAGAAGACACTGAAATGTAGTCCATAGAGTGATTTGGGGCTAATGCAGTTCTGTCATCTCAAAACCTGTATCTGCAGGTACCAGCACTGCATCTTCCCTCATGAAGGACACAAGGAACTGATGGTCTAGACCCTTACTTTTAGCAGCCTGCCTGGCTGCTTGCATGCTTTTGAGATGGTATGGCTCTCTGAGGGTGATGGAATACAGCATGATCATTTGCTGCATTTTCCTGGCAGCAAACTCCCCAGAGGTTGTTCCTCTCACGAGGTTAGGCTCACTGTAGAACGTTCCCTTTGAGATGGGACAATGATGTGTTTCTCTGAAAATATGTTCATTCAGACTGTGATCTGGCTAAGAAATGCTGTCTCCACATCTCATGCTGCAGATAAGCTTTTGTGTGTACACTATTCTGGGAGTCGTGAAACGAGCTCGTTGGCCTGCTGCTACTGAAGAGGCAAAAGCTGGAGGATTCTTTTTGGGATATCTGCCCAGTGGAACTCCAATGTACCGTAATCCCTGCACTGAGCAGGTCCTGAAGCTTTTTGACAATTTACTTGCTCTCATAAGGTGGGTCAAGTTGATTTGAAATCATTTATGTTTGCTTATAAATCTCTGAAAGCCAAACTGTGATAAATAGGTGGAATGCTCAGAGCATGGTTTGCCCAGTGAAGCCAGTGGGAATAGTGCTGGTGCCAGTGCCCAAGTACTGTTCCTGGCTGCTCACAGTGGGGAATGGCACTGTGCAAACTGGAGCCTTCTCAGTGTTCGTTGGCCTGGCCTGCAGGCGGCCATCAAAGCTAATGGGAGCTTGTGCTGGGGTTGCCTCCCCCACCTCCACTGCTGTAGTTCTGCCCCCCAGTTAATGATTTCTCAGCTGACATCTGTGCTCTGCCCTCAGCCCCTACAAGGCCACCTCCTGTCACCAGCAGGGCAGTCCCAGCTGTCATCGCGTCCCGCTCGCGTTGTTCCCTCATCAGTGTTAAATTCAGCTGGCTTGGCTGACCATGAGCAGCAGCCTCCTGAAGCACTGTCTGCTCTTGGAATCAGTGGATGCATACTCTCAGGCTGTTACTACCATGCAGTGCTTCTCTGCGTGTCACCAGTGCTGTGTCAGTCTGGGGCAGCCAGGGGAGGCAGCAAGAGAAGGCAGAAAAGGGAAATCCCAAAGAACACAGTTCCCAGGATTACAAAGGAGAAGTTTCTCTCAGGGTAACTCCTGACACTGGGAGTTTGCCAGACTTATGGGACAATTTTGTGAGAGAACATGTTACATACTTGAAAACTTGCTGCTCTGTCCTTGGCAGGGGCCTTTTGAGAAAAAGTATTTGCAGATCCACTTTGATTTTCAGCTCCTGGGTTTGTAAGAGAAGGGACTCTGTTGACTGAGCTCTGTCTAGTCAAATATGTTTAGTAGTCACTGAGCTCAGGAATGTGCTGCTTCCAGAGAGAAGCAGCATGCTGGACTGTTGGGACAAGCACATGCTGTCTTGGCCCACACTGGCAGTGTTCCTCATCACTAAACTCTCTAGCACAGTGTGTGGTACTTTGGGCAGTGACCAGTGGCCAAAGTATTTTTGCCTTTTATCCTGGAAGGCTGAAGATCCTATTGATGAGCTTCTGGGAGAGGTTAGTTAGAGTTGTCCTGAGTAGTGGTAGCCTCATGCCATTTCTTCCAGTGCCTGTCATATTGTGTCATACTGTGTGAGAGCAACTAAACCAGTGCCCAAGGTCTGAACAGGCTGCAACAGACACTTCTTCCTCATACAGTCACTGTTCCTCTCTGAACTTGTGCCTCAGTAAAATCACTTGGGATCTCTGTTACAACAGGCTTAGGAAACTGTCATCCAACTTCTGTCAGCACTTTGGTGAAGAGGCAAAAACTCTGTGCCTGTCTTTTAGCACCTCCAAGAGAACACATGAGCTATCTTTTCTATCCAGGATATAAAGGAAGGGTCTCCATGACTGGTTTGGGCTTTTTTTTGAGATAAAGTGTCTGTGTTCAAGCATCTCACCTGCAGACCAAAATATTTTCTGTGTACATGGTAGTAACATACATGGAGAAACCTGTACTTCACTTGGGCTTTTCTTAAGCTGGATGCTCCAACAAGAACTAATGAATTATGTATTCAGAACAGTGGATCTTTATGCTTCATATTTTTCCAATGCTGCTGTTGGATATAGGCCTCTGTTTGACAACTGCAAGCTCCTAGTTGTTCAGTGCAAGTGTTGATGATGATGCTTAAATCTTTTTGGCAAAGCTGGATCTTGTGCTGTGGAGTTCCTGTGGTGGTCTTTGCTGACTTCAGGTACTTTTTCCATGTGTGTCATCCTCAAGCCCTCTTTAATATTGATCACACAGGAGAATATGGAATCTGTAGCTGCCTGTCAGCAGGCAGGAGGTATGGGGATATGAGGAAGGCTGCCTGGCAGGAAAGCTGCCTGTGTTTAGGATTCCTTCAGGGATGTAGTTACATTACTACCCGGGGATGGATGCTTCTCTGAGATCTGTGCCATTGGGCAGCTCTGTTTGGATAAGCAGCTTCCAGTGTTGCCCACGTGCAACTCTGGGACAGAGATGTGGAAGTCCCTGTGGGCTGTGTTGGCTTCTGTGTGAGCAGATGTGCAAATAGCAGTAGCATGGATCCTGCTGAGCAGCTAAACTCAGCACCAAGCCAGCACCAGTGTGCTAACAGAGGGGGTTTCCAGGCTGAGCAGTGGGACTGCTGCTCTCTGGATAGTGTGTGGCATTGTGCTGCTGTGTTAGCAGACAGAGGCAGTGAAGCTGTTGAGCCATTGGGCTTTTGCCAGGGTAAGTAGCCTGAAGGGAGGTCGTGAGTGAGATCAAAGAACTGAGAGGAACGAGGTAGTCCAGGTAATGGAATAATAAAGTAGCTTTGAGTGGCATCTTATTGTGCCTGCCTGTATTTGTATCTGTGTTGGTAGCTCTGTTAAATGAATTATTTTGAGGTTGCTTTATTAATCACTGCTTGCAGTTTTCAGAGTAATGATTCTCCTGTCCTCTGTGGCACCTCATTTCATTTAGGTGTTTTCTAGCTTCTGGCTTAAAACGTTCACTCCTGAATTTAAATCCAAATCATGATTTTCAGCCACCTTGGTGCACTTCTGCAGTCAGTGCAGTAGCTGCATGACCTGATTGGTACAGAACCTTTACTGTGCTGGGATTTCGCTCGTGTTTTGTTGCAAATTAGGTGCTCAGGCTCAGCAAATGCTTTGCTTAGACAAAGGCTTTTTTGGAACTCCTGATGATGAAATGCTGACATTGCCAAGGCATTAATGCTGGTGAAAGAATTCTTGGGTAGACATGGATGCTGTAGGCATTTTCATTGTAGACAACTTTGGTAAGATTCTTCAATCATAAACTGTCCTAAAGGACTCATCTTCTGGTTTATGAGCTGTTCTCTTTAGGCATCAGATACTCTTTCTAGCAGAGCTGTGACCATCACTGAAAATTCCCCAAGTCCTGCCATATCCTTTACTTGTCTTTTCTAAAGCATAAATGTCTCTTGAAATTAGTTTGTTTTCCTGTGTGTGGGGTGCCCAGGAGTGCTGATAAGTCTCAGCTGGAACATGCCTAGGGGCTACATCATCATACATGAGGGCTATTTGATGCCTTTTTAACTCCCATAGGGAGTGGGTGGTTGGCCATTTTCTCTCCATTCCCACTGGGAACTTGCTAAAGTATTAAGAGAGCTTGCCCTGTAAGTGGACATCTGTCTCCCAACTCACAGACTTAAGAAAACACTTCAAGGACTCTGAAACAACTAAGGACCATGACCACACCTTCAGGATATGACTGTCTGGCCTGTCCTGCTGGAGTTAGTGCCCCTGATTTCAGGGCTCACCTTTGCAATTGCACAGTCTCTGCATTTGCCCCACTGGCCTTCTGCCCAGCATGAGGCAAAGCCAACACTGACATGGAGTGGACAGGAGACATACAAGAGATTATTTTAGTGGCTAGGTTTCAGGATAGCCTCAAGCAGAAATGTACAGCTTTTTGAGTCAGTGGGGTAGCATTAACCAGTGTGGAAGCTGGGCTGTTCCCTGGCCCTTCTTGGCAAAGCAGAATCAGCTTGTGCCCCTTTGAGGCCTGTTGCATGGTGTTAGAGCCAGCCCAGAATAAGAGTATGAGTCATTTCTATAGCGCTTTCTCATGAAGTTCACATACTTGCCTTCCTCATGTGCAGTGAGCAGAGAAGTATTTAACACTTGCAGAGAGAAAACAGACTAGTTGTGGTTCTGGAGCTTTCTGCAAATGCAAGCAAACATCACTGCATCACAGTTGCCAGAATTATGAACGTAAACATTTAAAAAAAAACCCAAAACCCAATAATTGCTACATGAGTGAAAGCTGAGACTCTGGAGAACATCCTGAGGTCTGTCCACCCTCCCTTCCCCCAGCCATTCCCATGTACCCCCTGCTTTGGGAAACGCTGCTGAGGGGGAGATACTGAGTTGCCCTTGATCACCTCTAGCAGCAGGTACAATGGCATTGCAGTTTTGGAGGAGGCTGCAGGATTTGTGCTGTGTGCAGCTGGCGACACCCAGAGTGGAGGTCTGAGGTCTCAAAGGAGTGAGGTAGGTGAGAGAGACACCCCTGCCGAGTCCAGCTCTGAGTGTCAGTACCCTGGCTGAGAGAGGGGACCCATTTTGGCCTGGATGGCAAGAAGCAGCCACCCATGGCTGAATTGGTGTCCCTTGCAGACAGCTGACAGTGGCCACTTCCTATGATTCGGGACTGTTCCCAGCTGGATGTGTTGTCCAGGGGGCAGATGTGCCTGCCATGAGTAACATCTGATCAGACTGATGTTCTCACTAGAGTCTCTCCAATGCCACCTGCCATTCTGGGGGCTGAGACCCATCCCTGAGGGGCAGTGTGTGTATTTTGGAGCTGAAGCAGCCCCTCCCTCTGCAGGGGCCTTAGGTGCAGAAGACCTTTTGAGATGACAGAATCTATGTCTTGTCAGTTTTAAAAATACATTCTCAGATCCCTTTGGCCAAGCTGATAAGTTATTCCCAGCATCATCTGGAGAATTGCTGGGAGTTTTTGCTGCCAGTGCTTGCAAGGGGTGGGATGAACTGAAATAAGTGGAAGGGGCAGCCAGGAGATTCAGGACATGAGGTGGTGTCACTCCATGTCTCTGTTAGGTCAGCTTCCCCAGTATTTTTGCAGGTGGGGAAGGGGGATCCCATGCACATGTGCGTGGTCTCACCTTCCTCATCATCTGCCTCAGAAGAGCTGTCCACAAGCTGAAGGAGAGGATTCCACTGTCAAGGGCAAAAAGGGGTTGATTTACATGAGTATAAACCAAGTGCTCTTCTGTTTCAGGACTCACAACAACCTCTACACACCAGAGATGGTGGCCAGGCTGGGGGATACATTTGCAAAGGCCTTGGACATGCTGGAAGTGGAGAAGAATGCCATTCTAGGTAAGAGGTTTCTCTTCAGGAGGAATGTGTGGGCAAATTCTTAGAGATATTTGAGTTAGTGATCTGTCCATAACAGTGGAAGTGAAATAGGGTGGAGGACCAGCTTCTTCATAGTATTTGCAGTTCAGCTGTGATTTGAACCAGCTGAAACTAAGATATAAATAAGTTACTGGTCTCAGACATATTGGTTTCTTCTGCAGGCATGGTAGGGTACACTACCAAACTGCTTATCCCATCTGTGGGGTGATGGTAGTCTCTGCAACATGGCATTTCAGGCTGCAGAGGCTGGAGAGTGCTGTAATTGTGTGCCTTTGAGAGGAATTAGTGCTGAGAAGGAGCCCTGAGTGCTGGTGCAGAGACCTGTCCTGGAGGGCAAGAGGCAAGTTGTGCAGTATGACCCTGGCATTTGTTCCTAGACAGCATATTAGAAAGAGGCCTTTGGAGCCTTCTTAAAACACGTCTGAGCTTGTGAACACAGAAGCTTTTCCTACCAAGCAGAAGTGAGTGGCCTTGTGGATAAAGTGTGGATCATGACTTTGGAAATTGGGGTTTAATGTCAGGTTGAAAAACAGTGAAATATTTTGGGGAAGTTGGTTTGTCTTTTTTTCTCCATTTCCTATCTATAAAATGAGAACACAGTTCCTTTACTGGTTTTCTGTGACTTTAAAAACTCTGTGAGCCCCTGCACATAAAGCAGCAGGGCCTTGATCTCCGCTCTAAACTTGTTAATGTTATAGTTCAACAGTAGCTTGTATCCTGGCAGAGAATACAAACCTGAAGAGATGAGCTATTAGAGGAGCTGCAACAACTGTCAGCTTTGCTGCTGACTGGGTTCTGACAGCTCAAGTAAGTTCTACTTCAGAGAAATAAGGCAGCTACAACAACCTCAGTGGAAACACCTCTGCCCTGGGTGCCACCAACCTGAACCTGGCTGACCTCTGACTCTCTGCCCCAGGGTTGCTGCACCACTTTGTATTTGGTTCTTGCCAAGAGCTTCCCTTGCTGTTGTCAAGCTGGCTGGGGCCTGCCCATCATGCTCTGAAGGTGCACCGTGCTCTCTCATCAATGTAACTGAAGCTTATTCCTTCCCACAGGTCTCCCTCAGCCTTTGTTGGATCTTTATGACTCTCCTGTTTACAAAACAGTCTTAGAAAGGATGCAGGGCTTCTTTTGTACCCTCTATGACAACTGGTAAGAGCACCACATCTCACCACAGTGCAGCACTGCACAGCCAGAGCAGCAGGTTATTGTGGGGTTCTGGCTTCCTTTAGAATAGACTTTGATGTGAGCTGTATCCTGCAATACCCAAGTACGAGCTGCAGTGGTGGCATGTATACAGTGGTTGTAACCTGCCACACAGACATGGAACAGTCTGGGAAAAGTACCTCAAAATGGGGATCTGCTTAAAAGCTAAAGCTCTTCTGCAGTTAGGTAGTCAGATTGGAGAACTTACCTGATATCCTGATTAGCTTGTCTCTTTTGCCACTTCTCATTATCTGTCAGGGTAAATCAGCACTTGAAAGCAAGGCACCTTGTAGTACTTAAATACTTAATTCATTGTCCCTCTGCAGGTATCCCAGAAAAAGAGATGCTGTGCTGAAATTCCTCTATAGTATTTGTTTAGGCATGTGACAACTGTGTAGTCTCAAGATGATAGTAATTGTGGCCTTTGCAGATCAGAGATGGGGTGCTTGTTATCTGGCAGACATGTAACTAACTTGTTCTTTTGTTGAAGTTTTCACATCCTGGGAAATGCAGGCCCCTCCATGCAACAGGATTTCTACACTGTTGAGGGTCTTGCCACCCAGCTCCTCAGCTCTGCTTTCAACAACCTCAACAACATTCCTGATTACAGACTGCGTCCCATGCTCCGTATCCTTCCATCACCGTCTCAGGCCAGCTTGGGAGGCTCTGAAGACATAAATTTAAACCCTGCATTGTTTTCAGTATGGCCAAGACAAAGAAGGGTGATTGAGGAGGCAAACAAACAGGGATACACCTGGTGTAGGTGAAGTGTGATGCTAGGAGGGCACGAGCAGAACAAGCAGTGTGTGGGGTCAGAATAAATGCCAAGGATTTGTGTGGTTCTGGAGGCACTGTGAGAGGTGAGTAGTGCCTTCTGAGGGGCAAGGAGGCTTGGATAGTGAGGAGCTTGACATTAGGATGTGCTTCTCTGGGAGATCATGTGGGTTTCCCAACCTGCTTTCCAGGGCTGGACATTCAGTCTCACAGCTGGGATGTGGGTGCTAAGTACCCTTAGCTTTCTCAGCTGAACTGTCAGGGGAAAGAGCTGAATAGCTGATGTTCTTGCTGTATAGAGATGGCACTTGTTAGTTCAGGGCTGTGAGAAAGTGGGCTTCCAAGTGCCTGTCCCTTGGCCTCCCAGTGGAATGGGCTGCCTTGGGCACAGCTGGCTGTGTTGGATCTCTTCCTTAACTGGTCTGTGCAGGTGTGTTTGTGAAGCCCTTGGTACTTTCCTGCCCTGCAGAATACTACGAAACCCTTGTCTGCCCCGTGCTGGGACCACTCTTCACCTACCTGCACATGGTAAGAAATAGCTCGTTCAGTGCCTGTTCCTTGGCAGCCCTGACTCCTGTAGCAGCTGGCAGCAACGAGTGGGAATGTCTGTCTCTACAGAGCCAGCAGAGATGAGGGCAGAGCCTTGATGCTTAATGATTTTGATGATGTTTAGAGGGGCCTGTAAAGTGCATTGAACCCTGACTGTTGCACAGTACCCCTTGCTGTGAGTTCAAACCTGTGGACATGAACAACTCAACCTGCAGCCCTGATAGTTTTGGGGTTTGTTTATGTTTTTTTTTCCATGTCCTCTCATTTTCATGACAGCTCATTCACATTCCAGCACACTTGGTACCAGTTCTCCTGCTATTCAAAATGGCATTTAAAGCTCTTGTGCTTCAGCCGGTAGATATTGCTTGGGTCTCCTTGCATTGTGTCCAGATTTAATCTTTCCTTCCTGTCTTGAACAGAGGTTGTCCCAGAAATGGCAGGTGATCAACCAGCGAAACATGCTCTGGTAAGCTTCCACCCCTTGGTACAAAGAGGGAAATGGGGTCTTTTATGTGACCCTTTGTCCAGGAGCAGCCCTGCTAGCGAGGGCTGGAAGACACACTGGTGCCTCATTCCCTGTGTTTGGGTGGAGGGGTACTTAAAGACATTGGCTCCTGTCAAACTAAAACCTGTTCTCCTCAGTGAGGATGATGCTGCAGATGACAACCCTGAGTCTCAGGAGATGCTTGAGGAACAGCTGGTCAGGATGCTGACTCGAGAAGTCATGGATCTTGCCAGTAAGTGAAATCAGATTAGATCTCCTGAGATATTTGGGAAGTTTTCCCTGGAGTGGACAACAGGAATTCCCAATGTGCAGTAAACTTTATTATAACCATCAGTAGTATGTAACATAACCATGAGAATGCAGCTGTGAGACAGCCCTGCCAAAATCTTTGCTAAAACCTAGTTTGAGATAATTGAAAACCTTCAGAAGAGATATTCTTCCATTTTTTAGCTTTTAGGGCTCCATGGTTTTGGCACCATTCCTGTAGGAATCCAGTCCTGCAGGGAATTGGGTTCTCCCATTCTGTGCTTTGGAATCCTGTATAGGACATGGATTTGTGGACAAGCCAAGTGTAGAGCAGTTTTGTTGCTGGCAGTTGCCATGTGTCTAACCAGACATAAGGGAGGAGTCTGTCCCCCAAAGCAGTCTTCCTTCTGTTCCCCTTCTCCAACAGAATTTTTGTGTCAGCGTGGCTTTGTACAGGAAGGCTGGGGAAATTGCTTCCATGGAGATTACAGATCTCAATCTTCTGTCTCCTTTCTTGACTGGCCTTTTTGCTTTAAGTCAGTGTTCTTCTTGGGTTATGGGCTTCAGATGGTTTTGCACATTCCTGGTTCTCAGTAGAATAAAGCAAGCTCTGTGCAGCAGGTTCCACTGTGGGTGGGGTGTTAGAGCCTTCCAGGTAGTGCAGTATTGAGCTTTTATACTGGGCTTTCTGATTCTTCAGATTCCCTGTAAGAGCTGGGGGAGCTTGAAGCAGCTGTGAGCCCATCAGAGTCTGTAGGATAATCTCTGCATGTTCTGCAGTAGCATCTTCCCTTTTCTGCTCCTCTGACCTGCAACTGTTTTTGCAGCTGTTTGCTGTGTTTCTAAGAAAGGTGTTGAACAGAACACTACTGCTGCTGTAGATGGAGATGGTAAGTAAATGCCAACCTTTGCCTTTCCTGCCCTTGGTGTACACAAACAGTGTTCCCTTCCTGTTTCTTGAGCAGGAGGCTGGGCTGATGCTGGAAGTTTTGTGTCAGGGGTATAGGCTTGGAAAGAAGCCTTCAGCTCTGTCCTGCCCAGCATGCCTGGGAGCCATCAAAAAACCCAGTCTAGCCTGGAAATGAATGTGCTGCAGGGTTCGCAGGTGCCATATTGGAACAGCTGGTTCTTAAGGTTCTGAGAAGTGGGCTGAGGAGCAGAGGGGGATGTGAACACTTTCCCAAGAGCTGAAGGTAGCCAGTTGCATGCCCCTCCTGCCCCACCAAGGGTGGGTGCTTTTTGCTTGAAAAGAGATGTTCTGGGTAAGCTGTGCCAGGACACTGATTCTGTGTGCTGTCTCCTGGCTCCCAGCTTAGTTCTTGCAGCCTCCCTGTGTCCCCCTCAGTCCTTGGGAGGCCACGTTCACAGTGCAGCCTTTGCTCTGCAGATGATGAGGCGATGGCCACGGAGGTGACTCCCCCTGCCAACGCAGAGCTCACCGAGCTTGGCAAGTGTCTGATGAAGCAAGAGGTAAGAGGGTGTGCTCTGACTGCCACCATCCTTTCTCTGTACTCTTTGTCACGCTTGTCTGCTCTGCTGCAGAGATCTAGGCTGCTGGAGTGTTCCCCATGTGGGAATCACCTCTTAGGAACATATATGGCTTCTAAGGGCCTTGCAGAAGCCACAAAGCAAATGGGGTTGAGATCCAGTTATAACACACAGCTACAGAGCTCCAGCCAGCCCTTTTAGGGAAGAGGCTATGGATATTCAGCCCTCGGGGTGCTCCCTGGCTCTGCCTTCATCCTGGGGCCCAGTTTTCATTCAGCTTTTTTTTATCTTTACTCTCTGCTGTGGATGCCTCAGAAGCACTTGTGAAGCTTTTGTAGGGACTTGAGAGTAGCAGCTGACCAGAGTCCATGAGTGCTCCAGGGTCTTTCCCAGGGAGATGAAGGGAGCAGGTTAACACTGGTCCCTCATGGTTCTGATGGTGCACACTGGGTGAACACCTTTTGCTAGAGCAACAGTAGCGTGCAGGATTCTCAGAAGCTCCTGCACATTCTCTGAATTGCTTCTTGGCTCCTATCAGGTTTGAATGCTGGAAGTAGAAAATAGTTCCATTGACTGGTTTTCCTCTCTGACTCCTTTTCAGGATGTTTGCACTGCAGTGCTGATCACTGCCTACACATCCCTGTCCTGGAAGGACACCTTGTCCTGCCAAAGAACCACAACACAGCTTTGCTGGCCACTGCTCAAACAGGTACCTCTGGGAGGAAGAAGGGATTAGTTCTGGCAGGGTTGGAAGAGGAAGCTCTCAATGTTGTGAGAAGTGTGGCTCCTTCACCCCTGGGCACCTTCTCCCCCAGGAAAAGCAAGCTGTTGCAGAAAGGTGGTTGTGTACCACCAGTATCTTGTTTCAGTGCTGACAGTGCTTCTTCCCCAGGTGCTTCCAGGAAACCTCCTTCCCGATGCTGTGTCCTGGTTTTTCACAAGTGTGCTCAAGGGCTTGCAGGTACATGGGCAGCACGATGGCTGCATGGCAGCTCTTGTCCACCTGGCTTTCCAGATCTACGAGGCCTTGGTGAGAAATTCTGTTCTTCATCCAAATCTGAGATTGAGGAATGTGAGGGGAATGGTGAAAAGTGATCCCATGCCTAGTGGGTAGGGGCAGAGGAGTTAATGGCCCCAGTGAGGGCCAGGCTGTTACTGTGGCAGAGCTGTGTTAATGATACTTCTCCATGCAGCGCCCTCGCTATGGGGAGCTGAAGGCAGTGATGGAGCAGATCCCAGACATCCAGCTGGACTCTTTGGAACAGTTTGATTCAAAGCTTCTCAACCCAACGCTGCAAAAAGTGGCAGACAAGCGCCGGAAGGATCACTTCAAGCGCCTCATCTCAGGTTGCATTGGGGTAAGTGATAGCCTGGAGGAGTACTTCACAGCTGTATGCTGCAGAAGTGATGGGGTAGCCAGCCTGCCTCCTCTCACCAACCACCCTCCTTCCCAGCCAGGAGGCTGTTGCAGCGTGTTCTTAGTGTTTGTTCTTAGTGCCTCTCTTCATCCTGGAGGTCCTGAGCAGCTCCTCCAGCAATGGCCTCTCACTGAGAGGCAGCAGATGGGTACCTTGCACAAGGGTGCCCAGGGAAATGGTGTTAAAATGTTTGGTTGAAGCTGCTGCGTGGGCATTGGACTTCTGTGAGGATGGTGGTGGTGGAGCCTTTGACATTGAATAGAAGCTGGGGAGCTGGTATTTTAAAGGTTAGCTCAGTGCCCTGGCACTTGGGAGAGGCCAGGCCTGAAATTCCTCAAAATGCAACCACAGAGTCCAGGCCTAGGAATTGCTCAGAACCTGGGGTGTGCCTCTGATGTGCAAGGAAGCTGCCCCTGAACTGTGTGGGGGTATGAAGACAGAAATGATTGATGCCTGCCTGTCTGTCCTCTGCAGAAGCCCATTGGGGAGCAGTTCCGCAAGGAGGTTCATATCCGGAACCTTCCATCTCTCTTCAAAAAGGTGAAGCCATCACTGGAGACAGATGTGCTAGAAAACGAGGATGGAGAGGGCTTCAATGTACTCTTTGAGCCCTGAGCCTGGGATGCTGCAGCCATCTCCTCCCCTACCTTATAATTTGTCTCTCCTCATAGTAAGCACATTAGATTCTCCTTGTCACTGCCTCCACAAGCATTGTCTGAATAAAGCCCCTTACGGGTCCCGTCCCCTTCTCTTCCATACACCGGGATGGGGCCTGCGGTGGCATTTGAACCAGTCAATATTAAGCTCTTCCCGTGACTCCTTCCCCTCCATTGGATGAGCATCTTTAGACCTCTGCTTCTCTGCAAGGTGGAAGCTGAGTGCATAGACCTCTTTAGGGTAAAGCCTGTCATCTTGTAGCCTCTGGTCACTCTTGCTCCACCTCTTCAGCCCTTGGGGTTTAGGATTAATGCAAAAGGCAGAGTAGTGTGCCATGTGAAAAGGGGCTACCCTAATCTAATCTTCCTCTGGGTGCTAGTAGCCAGGCTTTGTAGGGAACACATTGGACACTCCTGTCATGCTTCTCAGCACTTGTCCCTAGCGGACTGCAATTCTGCTGAATCCGTTTCCCTCCAGGATGCTGAGCCTTGGGCTGAGGGCTGCGTGCCAGGAAGCCTAGCAGTGCTCTAGGATCTCCTGTGAGATCAGCCTTTCTAAGGTGCAACTGCTCTCTAGAAAGAGGCAGACACTGTCATATATATACATATGTATGTATAGATATGATCATACAGCTTGTTCTACCCAGAGCCAAATGGAAGGCTTTTACTTTGTGCCAGCCTTTCTTGGACATCTCTCAGGGGGAGCAGGACATATTTTTTCTTAATTTTTTTTTTCATTTTTCCATGCCCTGTAGACTAGAACTTGGCCAGCACAGGGTAGATAAAATCTGGACCAATACCTGAAGTACCTGTAAGCCAAAAGGGATCACCTTGCCCTGTTGCAGTGGAGGTGACAGTAGCCCCTGTTTTTACCCAGTCTGGTACTTCCCAGAGAATTGCATGGTGGGGCAGGAGGGGTGGGCTTTATACTGCAGTTTACAGGGGGGAGCCAGGTCAGAAACTGGGTTTTGGACGTGGTGGGACTCTAATGAAGCCACTCCAGTCTGCAAAGCTGGTTCTTCTTACATGACAAATACTACACAATCTATCCTAGAGTTAGCCCAGGAGCTAGGAGGGTCTGTCCAGAGCTAGCTGGCAGTTTTGCCATCCAGGAGACAGAACAACTAATGAACTGTGGTAGGTGGAGAAGTGATGTCTCCACATGGACAGACTGGACAAAAAGGCTGGTGTTGGGAGGTGTGGGAGTGCAGATAGAAGAGCAGGCCTTGGGCATCCACTCACCCTCCTGCCCCTGCTGTTCCACCAGCACCCTCCACTTTCTTCCTAGCCTCAAACTTTTTTAACCTCTGAGCTAACATGGCTCCTGGCTCTAGCAAAGGCTGGGTGTATTTATTGTGTTGTGATATTTTTAACATTCTGTGACTTCATGCTAGACACAAGGGGTTTTTGTAAAATGAATTTTAAACCTTTTTTGTAGGAATGTTTAAATCCAAAGCTGTCTCTGAACTGGTTGTGTTACACCTGAATGTCAGTAAAGCTATTCCAGTTTCATACACATGGTGTCACGTTTCATTTTTATTCTTTCATCTGTTTCAATAAGATCTGAGGCCTCTGGTCTGACCAGACTGCCTGCCTGGAGATTTCTCAGCATTCCTTATTCCAGTTACCAAAAAGGGGGCACCTTTGTTAGTGTACTTTGTTAGTACACTGTCAGGGAGGGGGTGAACCATTCCAGACTATATAGTTTAATTAGGTGAGGGGGAAATTGCATTTTAAAGTATTTATTTGTCACTGCTAGTTTATTTTAATTCTAGGTCCCAGCGTACAGCTTCAGGGGTATGTGCTGTCAAAGCAAAACCCTTAGGCTTTTCAAGGGTCTGTCCCATAAGCATGTGAAGCAATAGCACAGAGAAATAGATGATAGATAGATAGATAGATGGATGGATGATAGGCACATGCCTGGGTCTGCAGCATGGCATGGGACAGGTTGGGGTTGGAGCCAGGATGCCAAGTGTACCTCGTCCCTACAGCATGTTCACCCTAACAGGATCTTTACACTCTAAGTAATTCTATGCCAAAGAAACAGAAGTTTCATTCTGCTTACTTGCTGAGGTCTAGCACTATAGTGTGCTTTGACTTCAGCAACTGGGACACACCAATACTCCAAGACATTTTCAACTCTTACCACGTTGCTCAATGCCCCATTTAACCTGGCCTTAAACATTTCCAGGGATGGGGCACTCACAGCTCTGGGCAACCTGTGACAACTTACCTCTCTCTATCCTCATTGTAAAAAATACCATGTTCAATATAAGCCTACCTTTACAAGTTCAAAACTGTTGGCCCTTAGCCTGTCGGTACAGACCCCAGTAAAGTCTTTCCCCATGCCCCCCTGATATACTGAAAGGCCAGAATAGGGTCTCCCTGGAGCTTTCTTGTTCTCCAGGCTGAACAATCCCAGCTCTCTCAGTTTCTTCACAGGAGAGGTATTCCAGTCCTCTGACAGTATACAGCCTTTTCTCTACCATATTAACTATCCCTGAGCTGGTCTGAAACACCCACAGAACAGCCATGCTCTGACAGCAACTCATTAAACCTCACTGACCTGCTGTGAAGTGCTTTACTACGCTGCCCATTAGTCTTCCTCACTGCATACCGTCTAAAATAAATGCTGTTACTCATCTTTAGACAGACTGCCACTTTCTTCTCCATGTATTACGGTTTCACAATTGTGAATGGCACAGGAGACAGCTTTAAAAAAAAAAAAAAAAAAAGCCTTTATTTTCGTGCATCTTCTCACTGCATTTCATTACCAACAGAAAAATCCAAAGAGATAGTCCTTGGACTCCTAGCAAGCCCCTAACAAGCCTCCTGCCTATGGAAGAGGAATTCCCCCTGGAGGCAGGTGCAGGAAGCCCAGAACAGCAGTTCAGGTTTCTGCTTTCCCAGTTACAGCCTGGTCACTCCATAGCCACAGAGTCCAGCTCATTGAGGAAACGCTGACACTTTCCCATCAGGATCTTGATGGCTTCACTCACCAGCACATCTGGAGGCAAGATACCCGTCGACTCCACGGAAACTGCACAGAGACACAGACACAAGTCAGCAGAGCTACGAGGCAGCCTCAGCCTCCATGCACCTGGCTCCATGCTGCTGTCCCTCGCCTTCCCTTACACCTCACAGCAACAAGCCAGATCTTCACAGCCAGAACCAGCTACCTTTGGCAGCAGGAAGCACCAACAGATTCAATTTCCAGATTCCCAAAGCAAGCAGTTACCCATCGCATTCTGAATGTTTGGATGCTGAGGGTGGGAGGAGGCACAGAGCCAGCCACACATGCTGGCCAGTCACTGCTGTTCTCACAAGCCATGTCAGTACTCTGTGGAAAACAGGGCACTTACAGATGTAATGGTTCCGTACTCTTGCCAGGCGCACAAGGTTTTTCAGACCCTCGTGTCGGAAAACTTCTCTGCTGAATGTGTCCAGCCGTGCATTGGCTACTCTCGCCACCTTTTTTCCTAAAAGGAAGATGAAATAAGATGGGCAAATTCCAGCAGGTGGGTGCCTTATGGACACAGCACATGCTCACCTCAAACCCCCTCACCAAAGGCTGGGAGACACCAATATCAAGAATTAGCATATACCCAACATGAAACTCCAACCTGGCAGGAAAACCCATACACTAAGCCTACATGCACCCCTGGGAGGACACAAGAAGTCTCCACATTCAGCTGCTTTTCCAGCTCACTACCCAATGTCACAACTGAACAGCACTGGAAGCTGCAGTCAGCAGCTGCAGAGCTCTGGACAGGTATCCAATTTATTTCAGGGACCTCCCTGTTCATCACCCAACGCATCTGCACGTGGCAGCCACTCATCCACAAAACAAGGCTCAGAAGAGCACGAACCATTCATCAGCAAGGCAACATCACAATGTGGTTTTGTCTCTGCAAAGTTTGGCTCTAAGCTCCAATCATCTCTACTAAAGCTTGCAAGGAACAAGGCATTCAGCACAGGAAAAAATTACCATTGATATTCTGGACCTCAATGACCCCAGGGGAAAAGCACTTCTGCAAGGTCTCAGCTGCCTCATCCTCAATAGGCTGCAGGAGAGTAATGTCAGGAAGCAGTCGATAGCTGGCTGTGGCCACAGGAGAAAACTTGGCATGATCCTTACCTGTATGAAGAGTTAAGAGTCAAGGATGAGAGCAGGCCTCAGGGAACAAGGATGCTGGGGCCTAAAGTCCCAGGGGAAAAGCCAGTTCTCCACCCTTCCCCATCACACCGCAGTGCCCAAGCACTCCCATTCCTCGTCCCACTGCCCCCCAGGAGCCAGGACTCACCTATTCCCTTGACACAGTGCATAAGCACATCTATTTCCTGGCCAGGTCGCAACAGTGCAATGAGGATGTCATCGTGAACAGGTCGGAAGTCAGCATCTGGAAAAAGGTCTGTCTGGTTCCCCAAGGGCACCCATGTCATGTGTTTACTGTACACTGCAAAGAGAAGCCACAAGCATCAGCCAGCTGCTGCCTCAAAGCCAGTCACTCACTTGTACAAGACTGGAGATAGCAAAAAGTAAGTTTAGCAGAACAGAATCAACTCTCCCTGTGAGCACACAGGGCTGAGAAAACAGCCCAAGTCCTGTCTTCCAAGACCAAAAAGAAAATATAGCACCTATTTTTAGGAGCAACTCACCTTTATGATTGAAATAGAGTTCATCGGGATCAGATGATTCCTTGGCAGCCTGAGGGTTTCGTTTGCATTTGATTTTCAGCTGAAACTGCAGAGTATCAATTTCAGTGCCTTCCTGATCTCCTGGGAAGAAACATATGAAATCACACTTCCTCTCAGTTTACACGACCCTGATTTCCTGCTTTGAGAGAAACCTTCAATATTTCTATTCTATTCAAGATTCTCACCTTGGTTTCTGTACTCAAAGAGCCGAGGGTCAGCTCGGATAGGGATGAGGCCCAACCGATGAGCCAGAATTTCATCCTGCACAATGGATGTGTTGTTGTACACAAAGACCTTCTCTACAGCCATCGTTGGCACCTCGTGGAGACAAGAGATCAAGTCAGCCTAAGACAGTTGCTGAACTACATACCAAGAGATTATCCAGCTCAAGTCTCTCTCCTCTCCCACAAATAATTGCCATGCAGACTATTTTGAGTGGTATTTCTGCAAAATCAGGCTATGCAATATACCCTTACACCCCATCTACACACAAACTCCCATCCTCGTTTTTTCACACAATCAATCACAAGAGGTGAAGGGCAGGAGAAAGGGCTTTGAGGCATCCTCAACCTTTTAGTACTTGGCAGCATTATGTGGCTTCTGTTGGGCTGGCAACACAGCTGTGTGAAAAAGACTGACCCGCAGACACCACCAACGGCACTAGAGCCAGTAGGCGGCATCGCCCATGCTGCTAAAGCCCTAATTCTCTTTGGGCTCCTGGCACACATGCGGAATGAACGTGTGCTTCATTCCAAAACCCGCAGCTGTCTGCAGGGGCTAGCAAGGCTGGACATTCCACGCTCCCTGTCAAGCAAGTCTTGGGCGGGCACCCCCAGGTGAGCATCGGTACCTCGGCGAGCAGGATGCGGCGGAAGGCGTTGGCGATGGCGGCGTCAATGCCCACCATGTCGAACTCCAGGGTGTCCTCTTCCTCACGGATCACGTCCACGCGGAACGCCTGCGGGAGCCGCACCGCGGGTCAGCCGGCCCGGCCGCAGGGCTCGGCCCCGCACACCCACAGACAGCCCCGGCCGCAGGGCTCGGCCCCGCACACCCACAGACAGCCCCGGCTGCAGGGCCCGGCCCCGCACAGCCACAGACAGCCCCGGCCAGGGCCCGGCCCCGCACACCCACGGACAGCCCCGGCCAGGGCCCGGCCCCGCACAGCCACAGACAGCCCCGGCTGCCGGCGCCGCTCACCCACCTCCTCGAAGCGCCGCTGGTCCCAGGCGTCATCGTAGCCGGGGTAGTTGCCGGGGAAGTCGGTGGTGTGGACCTGCGAGAACAGGGCACAGGCGGGGCCGTGAGGGGCTGCGGGCGCCAGCCGCCCCCCGTCCCGCCCCGCCGGGCTCGCTCACGTTGCGGACGCCGAACTCGCCCAGCACCACGCGGTCCCGCATCTCGTCCGTGGCCCGCCGGGCCGCCATGAGGGCGATGGGCGGTGCTCCCGGGCCCGGCCCGCGGCTTCGCGGCCGCCGTCACATCCGGCTCCCGCCCATCCGGGCCAGCGCGGCGGGGCCGGGACGGGCACCATGGCCGCGCCGGGGGCGGCGGGCGGCGGCAGGAGCGGTGCCCCCGCCGCGGAATGGGGCGGCTTCGAGGACAACATGCAGGTGGGGCCGGGCTGGGGCGGTGGCGGGGCCGGGCCGGGCCGAGCGGGTGTTGACACCGTGTGTGCCCCGGCGCAGGGTGGCGGCTCTGCCGTCATCGACATGGAGAACATGGACGACACGTCGGGTTCCAGCTTCGAGGACATGGGGGAGATGCACCAGCGCATGAAGGAGGAGGAGGAGGAGGAGGCGGAGGGCGAGGCGGGCGCCGGCGAGGAGGAGGACGGGGAGTTCCTGGGCATGAAGGGGCTGCGGGGGCAGCTGGGCCGGCAGGTCGCTGACCAGGTGAGCGCTGTCCCCCGGCCGGCCCCGGCCCCGGCCCCGGGACCCCTGCCTGCCCGGCCGGCCGCTGCCCGCTCCCTTCTCTCCGCAGATGTGGCAGGTGGGAAAGAGACAAGCCTCCCGGGCCTTCAGCCTCTACGCCAACATCGACATCCTCCGGCCCTACTTCGATGTGGAGCCCGTCCAAGTGCGAGCCAGGTGGGCAGCCCTGGTGTGGGCAGGCGGCGGCTCCGTGCCTGCAGGAGTGGCTGCCAGCTCTGAGCCAGCGAGCGGCAGAGGGCTGGCAGACCTGCAGGAAGACTCACATATGGATAAACACGTTGTGCGTTGTCCTGCTCACCTCAGTGAGGTCCTGTGGCTGGGCTGGCAGCCCTGTCACCTGGCATTGCTGCTCAGGGCAAGAGAAGGGGCTCTTTTTGTACTTGGCTGCCTTATATGGCTTCTCTTGGGTTTGCAACACAGTTGAGTCCAACAAGGCAAAGGTTTTTGAGCTTTTAGGATGAAAGCTACCTTTCCTTCCTGCTGTTCTGTCAATGATCTCTCATCCCTAAACATTTTCATTGAATCTGCCCCTCCTCAGCAAAGTTAACCCACTGACTGGTTTTCTTTCTTTAGTGAGCTTGACTCACCCTTTATAAACAATCCTCTGTTCCTCAAGGCCTGTCAACACAATAGCAAGCACTGATAATGGGTATATGGCATCTTTTACTTATGAAGCATTTTGTTAACTATCCTGTTGTTCTTCCTGCTCCTGTTGTCATTCCCTGTTTTCCTGTGAGGCAGACTGCTGGAGTCCATGATTCCTGTGAAGATGATTAATTTCCCACAGGTGAGTTCCCTTTTGCTGAATCAGACTCCATGGCCAAGTGACCGTCCCACAGGCACCTTGTAAAACTTGACATAATGCATGTTATTAAGGACTGAGTTTGTTAGGTGTTCTTCTCCCTGAAAATGTTGGTAGCTCCTTTCCATGGTTGTTCCAAACCTCAGTGTGCTGTCACCTGACCTCAGGTGATAACCTGGGTGACAAACTCCATCCAGTGCACTTCTCACATCGCCTGTGGTGGGGACCCTGATATTCAGGGGCTCTAACCAAACTTTCCCTCACCTGTCTCCTCCTGCAGAAGATTGCTGGCGAGCTGTACGGACCCCTCATGCTGGTTTTCACACTGGTGGCCATTCTTTTGCATGGAATGAAGACCTCGGACACCATCATTGTACGTCAAGTTTCAGTGATAAGTGCTGGTTTGACTGGGCTCTGGGTTGCTGTAGTGGCACTAGAAAAGGAGAGGAAACCTCTTCCATAACTGAATAAGCATCTTGTGAAAAGCAGATTGATTTGAGGATGTTGGTTTGGGGGTGGGAGGAAAGGTATACCAGAAACTCTTAACACTCTGCTGCTGGGAGAGCTTGGGGTCTAGGTCCTGTGGCCCCCTGAATGCTGCTGGCCACCGATTTGATCCTATTTGATAATTCCTACAAAGTGTCTGGGACTCTCAGGGGTTAATTTGGGTGCTGGCAGGTCACTCCTTTGAGTTCTCCCCATCTTGATACTGTCTCCACAGAGGGAAGGCACGCTGATGGGCACAGCCATTGGCACCTGCTTCGGTTACTGGCTGGGCGTCTCATCCTTCATGTATTTCCTGGCATATCTGTGCAATGCCCAAATCACCATGGTGCAGATGCTGTCACTGCTGGTATGTACTCATGGAGCTGCCCTATGGTGCACATTGGCTGTTTGGTGTTCCAGAACAAGCTTTTCACAAAAGATCAGGAAAAGTCTATGTAAAGTTGCTGGTAACTGCAGGTAACTGCACTGTAATAACGCAGGATTCCAGGATGTTCTTCTGACCTGCCCCATCCCTGGCACAGCACTAGTACAAAGAGGCAATTCCTTCATGCAGGTCTCCTGCTTTGCACTTCCTAATTTGAGAACCTGGTGGTAAAAAGCTAGAAGACTCCAGTTTCTCTGGGATTGGAGGATCTTCCTTGTGTTTCCCACGTTGTTGCAATCTCTGACACGCCTGTGAATCCTTCAGACCGATTATCTATGTGTGAGCTGCCATTGTTGTTCTGGTTGACTGTTGGGCAGTGAATGAGTGGTTTGTGAGGCTTTGCTGTGGTGAAGTGTTGCAGGAATAGGCTGTTCTGCTCTTCATCAATGGCCCTTTGTGTGGGACTGGTGCTTGTAACATGGACGTTTTTGTTTTCTCAGGGCTACGGTCTTTTTGGACACTGCATCACTCTCTTTGTCACCTATAACATCCACTTCCACTCCCTCTTCTACATCTTCTGGTTGGTCGTTGGTGGACTCTCTACACTACGAATGGTAAGGGACAGGCAGCCTGGGCTCCTCCTCTTCCTGGGACAGAAAAAGGGAGGGAAGTGGAGTTTGCTTTCTGTTCCTTGGCCTGGCGGTTCATTTCACAGCCAGGCAAACTGCTGTGGAGAAAACTATGCTCCTGCATAATTTGGCTACTGGTGTATGGAGGTGCTGCTTGGATTAACATCCTCACCCATTCTAACAGCTGCAGGATGTTCATTTACTCTCTTACAGCCCTTGCTGCTGCGGAGTGCCATGCCTGAGCCTCCTGAACTCTTGGCAAGACTGGGCACGTTTCACCTACACAAAACAGTGCCAAATTACTCCAAAATTGTTGGTGAAAACTGCGAAAAAAACTTAGTGCAGTGTTCCTGCAGATTCTCACTGCCTGACCTGTTCTTCCATGTGTTCCTGGCTGCAGTGCCAGAGGCTCGGGTACAGGTGCCCTGTCTCTGATCACCTGCTCTCTCCTAGGTTGCCGTGTTGGTGTCACGCACTGTGGGACATACCCAGCGGCTCATCCTGTGTGGGACTCTTGCTGCTCTGCATATGCTTTTCCTCCTCTATCTGCACTTTGCTTATCACAAGGTGGTAGAAGGTAAGCAAGGGTGATACAAAGACATCCTGTTAGATCTGGTGGAAGAGAAGTTGTTTTATCTCTCTCTGAGAGAAAGGATGGACCGTTTAAATCTGTCCTTTGGGCACCTGTGCCAGTTTCCAGCTCTCAAATCACTACCACTAGCTTTTTAGAAGAAGCTGTTCAAGTAGGGCGGGAGGTAAACATTAGGGTAGTTACTGTGCACTGAGTTTTAGCACTTAAGACCCAGTTTGTGAGGCAGGACCCTAATTATTTCCCCACAAGTGAAGTGTAACAGCACTGACTGTTCTTGCATGCAGATGTCCAGCCCCTTCCTGAATATTGTTGAAGTCAGGTTGCTTTTCTCTGATCAGAAAATGTGGAGGAAGAAAGATGTTAAACGAAGAAGGAAATGTTTTTCCTTCTTTGTTTAACATTTTTTTTGTATCCTGTGTTGTATAACACAGATAGTAGAAGCTGTATCTTCCCCAGCTGGTACTGTTAACCAGGCCATGTATGTTCACATCCTCCTTCTATCTCTTCTTCTTTTCTTCTAACAAAGTCTCAGCCTCCTTAAAAAAAAAAAAAAAAAAGGCAAAATTCTTCTCCCACCCTATCTCTAGAGAGTTTCCAGATCCCTAAATATCCCTAAATATGCAACTCTGCAAGTCTCTTCTATGAGTTTAGGCAGCCAGACCCATTTGTGATATTTCTGATAAATCTTCATAATTAGCTTAATAGCATTACAAGTCCTTTTGGATATAAATCTTGTCTTTCCTGAATCTGTTCTTATGGCAAAGGTTCTGATCTGCAGCTTTTTGACAGATTAAATAGAAAAATACACTCCAAGCAATTTTCCTCAAAGCACTCCAAAACTGATTATCAGTCTTAAGAGGGTAATTGACAGAGACTCGAGGACATTTGCATTGGTGTGTGTATTTCCTGCCAAGCGTGGTTGTGCATTGCAGTGACAGAAATTCCACATTGCAGCACAGCTGCAGCTCCTGATGTGAGTCTGCAAGTGTATCTCAGGATGAAAGCAAGTCTTGGTCTAAGAACAAGATCTGTGCTGGGATGGAGTAGAAACGGGATTTTATCAATTTCCCTCAGCAGAGCAACATCTCTGGCAGTACCTGCATTCAGGTCAAATGGCAGGGGATGGATCTGACACCCTCAAAGCAAAAGGGTCTGTGTTCCTTTTGGGAACATGCAGTTTTTCTGCCCCAAGCACAAGCTCTGATGTGTGTGTACCCTGTGGTCTGGATGGAAGTGTTTACTCTTTTTTAGTCTTTGGGGCTAGATGTCTCCTCCCATTGCCTGTAAGTGCTTTGTCTCTTCTGGGCCTTGACACCCTCAACCACTACCTGGACAGAGAGAAAAGCAAGAAGGAATGTGTTTCACCATCTGCTATCATCTGAACTAACTCTTGCCTCTCTCCCCTATTTTCTGTTCTCCAGGTATCCTGGACACATTGGAAGGACCCAACGTGCCGCCCTTTCAGAGAGTTGCCCGAGACATTCCAGTTGTTTCCAATGCTGTACTGAACACAACAGCCAAAGCCATTGCATTGACCCTCTAGTTATACAGACTTGGACTTGCTTCCTTCACTACTTTTGGGGCTGCATAGGGCCACAGTAACCTGCTGCCTGTTAGGAGCAGGACAGAACAGCAAGAAGACAACTTGGTTTTGTTTTCCTGGACCTGTCCTCTGCGTTACGGTTTTGGGCAGCTGAGTGGACTCAGCAGAGGTGAGTCACACCTCAGTGACTCTGGAGAGCTGTACTCTTCCCCCATCCAGGTG
The DNA here is from genome assembly GCF_028018845.1 of Melospiza georgiana. Taxonomy (NCBI): domain Eukaryota; kingdom Metazoa; phylum Chordata; class Aves; order Passeriformes; family Passerellidae; genus Melospiza; species Melospiza georgiana. The sequence goes on along the minus strand of NC_080432.1, from coordinate 49,791,683 downwards.
TGGGCTATCTTGAGTAGAGTGGTTCTGTTGCCTGCATGTTTAGCTGGGATTTCCCAGCACAGTTTGTTCCTTAGCCCTCTTTCCGCTTGCTGATGTAACTCCAGGAGTATCTGCCCTGTTCCTGTCCTGAAGAGGGAAGAATTAAATTGATGTTGGTGCTGAGTGATGTCTTATGCTTGAGCCTGCTTGTCTAATTTGGAGCATGGTGTTCGGGTCTCTGTGCCTTCATCTGTCCTGTCCTAGACTCAAAGCAGGATTCTTTGCAGTTTTCTGCTGTCCTTCTTCAAATGTTATGTGATACATGTCCTGTTTTGGGCACCTTTTTCAAAGGCATAGTAGTTCAAAAGGCACAGGAACTTCACTTTCTCTGGTGGTTTTCAGGAACAGCACAGTGTTTAACCACATGCTCTTTCTTGTCATGTTCCCTACTGCTCCCTCTCTCTTCACTTGGTCCAAGCTGCTATCTCACCTCAGCATTCCTTCTGCTCTGGATGTCAGGAATGTATCTGTCCCCATGCCTTTGTTCCTGCCACCCTTCTGCCATGTTGCTCTGTGGGACATGCAGGGCAGCACGTTTGTGCATGGTTTTCAGTGGATATTTCTATAAGGAGGCCAGTTCAGCCCACCCTTGTGGTGCTGGCCCTCATGTCTCCCAGCCATGGGACTGTCACCTCTGGGCAGGAGTGGCATTCTGTTCCCCAGACACCCATTCTTCTGTGCACTGCCTGGCTTTTCAAGCTGAGTCTAGGCCTTTGTTTGAAAGGACTCTTGGGGCCTTGAGAGTCTCTGGCAAGCTTTTCTCTGGTGTTTCCATTTAACAAAGGAGAAGTAGCAGAGTGTGTAATGGAAATAGAGTGGCCATATTAATCACCAGTGTATTGATGCAGGAAATCTCCAGTAAGGATGGGTAAGCAGAGCAGCCCAGTCTAGGCTTACCTGCACTGCAGTAACTCACAACTGAGTAGTTCAGCCTTCCCTCATTGCCCAAACTTCTACTGGTCTGCTTTCATCTTTTCTCTCCCTGTGGCTCTGGATGTCTGGGGCAGAGGAGCCACCCCTCAGAGAAGGTCATCTTTAAACTCAGGCAGAAAAAACCCAGGATGTGGCCCTTTCCTGGTGTGCCCACAAGTGCACAAGGCAGTATGTCAGAACTGCACTGTTTGGTCCCTTGTTGATATTAATGGGAGAGGATGCAGCTGTAGTGGCATTCAGACTAGTGCCAAGGTGCAGTGAAAGAGAGGAAGACAGTGCCAGCTACTGTAATCAGGTTTTTCATCTGCTTCAGTTGAAAAAAATGTCACTGGACAGGACTTGATTATTTTCAGTCACAGACTTACTTTCCACTATTTGCTTATTCCCACGTTCATAATTTGTTCCCCTTTCAAGAGCAAAAAACGTCTCAGCTGACAGTGACACATGTAACAGACAGGTTCCCTCACTCTCTTCTCCCCTGCTGGCCCCCTTCTTTGGGAAACATTTTTGCTGAAGAACAGCATTCAGAGCAAGCTACCTGGGGGAATTGTTACTTATTTTGGCTAGTAGTCTCCATGGGGTTTTTTGGACCAATTGAACCACTTTAAGCTCCTAGAATTTCTATTAATTCAAAACTTAACAAAATGGAAATGATAGTTTGTAATGCTGCTTCTGGTATTTCCCTCTTTATATCTCCATGGGAGGTTTGTTTCTAATTCCAAATTCTTGCCCTGGCAGCCTAGAATGGATCCATTTCTGTCGGTACAAACTCTGGAAGTACTGGCAGGGGGGAAGGAAAGGAGAAAGAGACAATTGCCACTGGAGTAAGTTCAGCTGAGGAAAAAAAAACATTCTGCACCAAACTTGTACCAATGCTGATTTATGACACAATTGGAGAACAGCTGTGCTCCCTCCTGCACTGAGACACTCAGCTGAACCAGAGGGGTGAAGCTGTGCCCTGTGTTTTCACTCAAAGCACAGGGAGCAGTGAGTAAACTCCTCATGCTTCCCCTGAGCAGCTTGTGTGTTGTGTCAGCTGGGGACATGATCAGGGTGACAACCAGCCACCCTCTTGGAACCTGTGGGGCTTGCTCTGCTCCAGTTCTTCAGCCCTGATTAATTCTTTGTGCAGCAGCAGCTGGAAGCTGAACTGTTCTTTACTGCCAGAAATTCAGTGCTCAGCTGAGAGCTTCAGCATCGCCTTTCACTGACAGAGAAGGACATGTTTTTTCAGAGAAATGCATGCATGCTGCAGTTGCAGGGAGCATGCTGAGCAGGCAGGCCTAATGAAGTCCTTGTGGGAGGGCATCTCAGTGCTTACTCAAGTCCTCTAGTTAGCAGAACAAGCCTTACCACCCTATCGTGCAATACTACCTCTGTCTTTGTTTCCTGCCACAGCTCTTGCAGCAAATCTCAAATAATTTTTGCCCTTCTCCCTTGCAGCAAATCTGAAATAACCCACTCATCATTTCCCCCTTTTGAGGTAAAGGTAGCTCTGTGTAAGCCCCTCTTTATTAAATATGGAACGAACATATAAAGCTGTCAGATTAGAAAGAGAAAGCTGTATATTAAAGCTGAAAATTAATATTAAAGCATCTATGACCTCCTCCTATGCAGTAGCTGAGTGTCCAACTCTTCTTACAGTCTATCCTTGTTGCACTAATGGTCACCTTAGTTGTGATTTTGGATTACAGGTAGGCTCTTTCTACTCCCATTTGTTTTCCTGTGTACTCTCATTGTAGTTGCTGTTCATCCACTGTTTTTCTCTGTTTATGTGTTAACTCAATGCCATCACTCTTTCTGCCACCAGTAGGTAAACAATAAATGACCTTCCTCATACCTGCTGGCTAACTGCACGTGACAAGGAAGAAACACCTATTCTACACAAAATAGCATTGCCAAAGTCCCCTCTGCATAGCCCTGCATTAGGTTTGGTGAGCCAAAGCTTTGGACCATTAGCTCCTGTGCCACTTTTTCAATGAACTGAGCATAAAGTAGGTGGGATACTTGTCTCCTCAATGTGCTCTGGCTCCCGACAACAGGCAGTGAAGAGGCACTAGAGCATCTTCATCAATGTTTCAGGACTGCTGCTGCAATGGAAGTGGGACATGTCCCAGGGGCTCTCCTCCGAGCACCTCTCTAATAATAGTCTGTTTCAAAAAGCGTGGGTTGAGTAGTGCCTGGAGGTAATTGAGAGGTGAGTCTGAGTGTAGCCTTCTAGCTGACCTGCATGCAGTAGCAGCAGCTGGGATTTTCTTGGCTACCCGTGCCTGTAACTCTGAAACCCAGTATTCTGTCCCTCACCGTCCTGCAATACATAGGATCGCATTCTCACGTGGGTCTTTTAATGTGACCTCAGGGATGAGCTGCTCCTTTTCTGAAAGCCACAGCACCACATAACCACGTCTGGATGCTTGCAGCTGCTGCTTGTATTGCAGCAGATGAATTGCGAGGCCAGTGGTCTGTTCTTGGTGTATCTTGCAGAACAGGATCAAGGTCACGCATCTCTGTGCAACAGGGAAGGAAAGAGGAGGCTGTGTGTGTAGGTACTCCAGAGAGCAGCCATGGATTGCTCAAAGGGTGTGGTGATACCCACACTGGGAGTTTAAGCCGAAGTCTTAAAGCTGTTGCTCCCCTTACCTAGCCAGGACCTAACATGCATCCTCAGCTCAGGCGATCTGCTCCTCCATTTCAATGGAGGAGAAGTGCTCCATATCCCCCTCCACACCCTATTTTTCTCTTCCCTTTCCATCCCCTCTCCTGGGCCCTGGCCTGCAAACCAAGCAAAGGAGCCTGGTTTTGTCCCAGTGTTACCCACTGGGCTGGAATTCATTTGAGCACTGCTATATGCAGCAGCCAGATTAGTTACGTGCAGAAAGCTGCCTACTTAGGCGGTTTAACCTAATTTCCACATCACTGCCTTCCTTTTTCAGCTCAGTGAAGTTGAAAACGCAGGGGCCCTGCTTCCTATTTCTCTCCAAGTACAGGATTACTCAATGGGGAGAGAGGGGACAAATCCCTGTGATCCATACCTGTGAATTAGCAGGAGGTGGGGTGTGCCCCATATCTCTCAGGTCAGGCTGAGGGCAGAGGCTGTGTGCTCAGAGATAAGGAAGTTTGTGGCCCTTCCCCAGCCCTCCCAACTTTCACCTCCAGGCAGCTGCCTCCAAGCACTGGCTCTTGCACGCTCTGGGCCATGAGGAGCAGATCAGACTGACCTCGCCACTAAGTCATGGTTCAAGGATTCAGGTTTAGTGAGTTTAAGTATTAAAAGCAACTGAAGCCGTGGAACACCACAGTTTCTCGGACCAAGCACCCAGAGGGCACCAATGGCTTGGGCCCCTTTCCTCAGGTGGGAGCAGGGCTGGCATGGAGAGCCTTTCCCAGGTGCATCTTACACCCTCCCTCCCCTCCTGCACCCCTAGTGTCGGGGACCCAGCCCGGCCGGCCCTGGCCCCGCCATCTCCTCAGGGCAGCGGGCAGGTGCCAGCGGGCGCTGCCGTCGCCCCTCGCAGGCTTTGAGCGGCGTCGGGGCCCGGCATGCCGGGGTGGGATGAGGGATGCCGGACCTCCCTCCACGCCTGCTGCGTTGCGCGGGGAGGTGCTGGCCGGGCGGGGAGGAGGGCCCGGAGCGGCGGTCGGGGAAGGCGGGGAGGGGCGGCCCGGCAGGTGCGGGCGGAGCGGGGCGGGCCCAGCGGCACTGCCCGGCCCCCGCCCGGCGCTGCGGGGCGGCGCGACCCTGCGTCCCGGTGCGGATCAGCCCCGCCGATGGCTGCCCTGGGTCACACCGCGCCGCCGGGAGGAGCGGGGCGGCCCGGCGGCCGCCGGTGAGGCAGCGCGGTGCCGCCCCCGGGGCCGCGGTGGGCCGGGCCGGGACTGCCCGGCAGCGGCGGCGGCAGCAGCGGCGGCGTTGCCCGCCCCGGCCCGCAGCGCGCAGCGCGGCTCTCCCCCGGCTCTGCCCCGGGCTGCGCGGCCCCGGGATCGGCGGCGCTCCGAGCCGGGGGAAGATGCTGCCGGGGTCTATCCAGATCTCCGGGGAGACGCTGTCGGGGGCGGAGATCCGAGACATCTGCGAGAGCCTGCGGGAGAACTCGGTGCGGCTGCTGTCGCTGCGGGGCTGCCAGCTCTCCGAGCGGGACTTCGGGCACGTCTGCCGCGGGGTGGCCGAGTCTCGCTCCCTCGCCCAGCTCAACCTCAACCTGGGCATCGTCTCCAACATCAACCGCGTCAAGCAGCTGGCCGAGGCCCTGAAGACGAACCGCTCCGTTCAGTCCCTCTTGTGAGTACAGTGCGGCGGGGGCTGCCGAGGGCGTCCCGGTCCTCTCCCGGGCGGGGACGGCTCTTTCGGGGGACTATCAGCTCGGGGCCAGTCCCTGAATTTGAGTCTTGTCGGAGGGAAAATGCCCTTGATGCTGCGGAGGATAAGCCCCTGCCCGTCACCTGGCTGGGAGGGAGCCACCTCTGCCCCCGCCGGCTGGGCACGGCCCCGCCTCAGTCTCGGTCCTCCAGGCCCGTGTGGGGCTGCCCCTACAACGCTGGCATCCCCTGCGCCCCTCGTCCCGGCCGGGAGAGAAGGGCCACCGTAGCGGCCAGCCCAGCCTAGCGACAGAGGCTTTCCAAAGCTCTTTGCCCACTCGGGGTTAGTATTTGTCATCCACCTCATTTTGTCTGCTTCTTCCTCCCTGTCAGGTTAGTTAGCCCCGAGGAAGAAGGCTCCGTAGTAATTTTCCCTTTTACCTGCACAGCCTCCATGGGAGTCCCCTGACAGATGCAGGCTTGGCCCTCCTCAACCCTGCTCTCTCCATCCACCCCTCGCTGGTGGCTCTGGATCTAGGAGACTGCATGCTGGGTGATGAAGGCATCAACCTTATCTGTGGGCTCCTGCCGCCTGATGGGGCCAAGTCTGGTAAGCACCAGGGGCTGTGGGCTGCTCAATGACTGGTGGAGCTTTCACATAGGTCAGATGTATGCAGCGCTAAATCCTCAGCCCTAGAGGAGGCAGGCTCTATGGTTTCCCAGGGCTAAGGATTTCTTTCCCCTAACTTAAGAAAAGCAGATAAGCCAAGCAATAGATGAGTGGTTCCCTTGGGCAGGTTTGGACTTTCTGCTACTGATCTGTCCTGCTGGCAATTTGGAGCTCAGGGACTAACAGGTTGCTTCTGGTTCATGTCAGCAGCATTTGAAACTGGAGGAGAGGACAGCTTGGACTTGAAATTTATTATTTTGCATTTGTGTGTTGATAATCACTGTAGATAAATATACTGTGTGCCCCTACCTCAGCACCTAGCTTTATTATCAGGGCCTGGGAGTTGTCCCTGTTTGTGGTGCATTCCATGAGTGTGCAGTTGCATGGTCACAGCCAAGACTCAGGTCTTAGCAGGGAATGATCTTTGGTGGTGTGAGGTCAGTGACCCACTCAAGCTGAGAGCTGGCATGTGCTGAGGTAATACCACTCCTTCCTTCTGACTCTCCAAAGTGCTTTCCACCTTTTCCCAGCACCTCCTCCTCTGTGTGTGCACAATGCCACTGATGCTGTTATCTCTGCTGGCCACCCCTCTGAGGTGCAGGCTTTGGAGCCTACTGTCCCTGTTATCCTCTCTCCAGCCTGTCACCTCCTGCCACCTTCTTTGCCCAGTCAGTTGTCTCACACACCCCTTGGTTTCCATTGTGTTTGCTATTTAGGGTAAGCAGGATGCAGGTTGGGAGGGCAGATAAATGGGGCAGTTGCAGCACAGTTAGATGAAGGGCCACAGCTGAAGGCAGTGAAATATTTCACTGATCACTGAAATATGTCATGACAGTTGTCAGAGCAAACCAAGCCCTTCAGCCCTACAGAGTACAGAGGACACAACCCAAAGCTCTTCTGGTGAGCTGAACAAGTCCTCCTGTGACTGCTTTGGGGACCCTAAAGCTCTGGTTTGGCTTCCCTCTCTTCTCCAGGCCTCAAAGAACTAACACTGAGCGCCAACCCAGGCATCACAAGTAAAGGCTGGGGACGCCTGGCCATTGCAGTGGCTCACAGCTCACAGCTCCGTGTGCTGAACCTGGACTACAACCCCCTAGGTAAGCTGGGGGCCGGGGAGGAGGAGCACTCCTGCCTCTCAGCGTTTGTGAGACCTGCACCAGTGGGGGGCCAGGGAGCAAGCTCTGGAAAGGTGGTAGAGCAGGATGGGGCAGCTCCTTGCATAGGTGCCCACCATTCCCCAGCAGCAAGTTCACCCTGCCAGGCACCTTCAGCTCTAGGAGAAGCCACAGTCACTGCTCTGCTCGTATGAGGTGGCCACATGCCCTGCAGGGAGGTGCAGAAAGGAGGCTGTGCCTTGCCCACTCCACCACCTTTGTCGTCACGTTTGACCCTCCATGTCTCCCTTTTCCCTGAAGCCCCGGGTGCTGAAGCTGGCTTGGCAGATGCAGAATGTCCCCGCGCTCCCCCCTTCATCTTCCTGGGGGAGCAGGGAGGAGGAGGAGGAGAGCCTGGCACTCGTTGCCATAGAAACAAACTCTCTCCTGCTCTGCTGCAAGGTGGTGAGGAGGAGATCGGGCCATGCCTGAGCATCAGGATGACACTCCCCTCCTCAACCTGTCTGCCAGCAGAGCCTCCCCCAGGCCCTCTTCTCTGACCAGGTACCTCCTCTTGGACAGAAAAAGCCCCAGGTGTTACTTGACAGCAGGCTGGGTTTTGTTCCAAGAGAAGGTGTCACAGTTGTATGGCATCTTGACACTCGACAGAGAATGTACAGAACACATTCTGGAGTCTTGTCTCTTCACCAACATCAATTTTCAATGCTCCTCATCCTGCTGCATCCCCCATCAAAGTCTACCCCCTTTCCAGGGAGCCAGTCTGCCAGCTGGTGCAGAGTCCTCTGTCTGACTCCAGCCTTTTCCTAGACTGAAGTATTCAGCTCCTATTCTGTGTCTGGGATGCCCTGCCAGGGACTGTTAAAGGCCCTTCCTTCCTTGAGTAGGAAGGAGATTTGGGGAGATATGGTTCTTTGGGGAATAAACCAATCTCAGTGTTCCCCTGATAATCAGTGACTGCTCCCATAACCACAAAATGGCACACCTTTCCTTGTCCCTTTTCTCCGTTAACAGCTTTTTTCCCACCATGAGGTAACAGATTTGGAAGGTTGTCTGATGGCAGAAATACTCAGAGGAAGTTCCCATGGCAGCCTCAGGCGCATGAGGGCATGTGGCATTACAGAGGGGAGGCAGGCTCTGCTGACAGCCCTGCTGTGCTCCTCCCACAGGTGACCAGGTAGCCGGGATGCTCGCTGTGGCTGTGGCCTCCAGCCGAACCCTCGAAGTGCTGGACTTGGAGGGAACAGGACTTACCAACCAGTCAGCTCAGGTGAGCAATTCACAGTTACCCTACAGCATCACCAGCACCTCAAGGGCCCAGGGCTGGGGTGTCTGCAGAGGCCCCAGGACTCGCACCTGCCTCCAACCACACCCTGGAGTCCACACGCACCCTCTCCCCTCCCTGCACCCAGGGGTGTTCTTGCTTTCCCCTGGCTCTTTTCTTGGAAGAAATTAGGTTGGAATTTTGGCTGAGAATCAGAACTAAATCTCTATGGACAAACACAGGCCAAGGCTCAGTTGCACAGACTCTCAGATCTCCAGCTTCTAGTGGTAAGAGGGAATGGACCTGGATGCGTGACAGCAACAGTGTAGAGCAGTCCCTTCTTCTTTAGATAAAGCCAGAAAATCCAAACTCAGCTCTTCCCACAGGAAGATGGGAAGTCTTCAGTCTCTCATAAAGCCTGATGGAGGGAGGTCAAGGGAAGGCAGAAGCAAGGAGAGGAGGGCTGGAATTCACAGGGAGACAAAGTACTGACACTTTCTACTCAGCCCTTGTGATGCTTGTCAGCCTTCTTATCTTACTCTCCCCCTAGACCTTGCTGGACATGGTAGAGAATTACCCCACAGCCCTACGGACACTCATCCTGGCAGAGAACAACATTAGTCCTGAGCTGCAGCAGCAGATCTCTGATCTTCTCTCAGAGGGCGAGGAAGAGGAGGAGACAGAGGTCCACGAAGTCACAGCCAGGGAGAAGAATCCCTGGATCTGCCAGAACAGTAAGAGCTCTGGGAGTGGGGGGCAGGAGCTGAGGGGCTCCTGAGGTGTCGGGTGTTTCCAGTGGCACTGGCCTCTTGCAGTGGGGTTGGTGAATGCATCTGTCCCTTTTCCCCATGAACTGGAACACATAAAATCTCCATGGAATACATACAACCTCCATGGAATACATCCACCTCCAGGCATGACCTTCATGTTAACCAGCGTTGGCTGCGCCTCTCTCCTCACAGGAGGAAAGGCAGCCTCCAAGGACAATGCGGCTGCTGCAAAGAGTGGAAATGGTACCTCTGAGGCTTTTTCCTGATGCTGCAGAACAAGATCTCAAAGTCTTAAAACTCAAGGGCAGGAATATTAAAGATCTTGGGAGCCTTTGCCAGATATCCTAGCCAAAACTTGTGTCATTCCTCACTGTTTCCAGAACCTCTTTGCAATCCGCACAGCATCAGCTGTTCCTATCTCTACATCCCAAACATGTGAAGGGTTAGCCAGGTGCCACTGTCTGTCTGTTGCTTCTAATAGAAAAAAGGTGTATTACAGAGATAGCACTAGCCTGTTCTGTGTAGTTTGCCTATATGGTACTGTATTTTGTCATGCCTACCTTGTGATCCAGCTGGTTTGAGGGTTTGCTTTTTTTTACCTTCATTTGTCCTTCACCCCTCACAATTCTCATATCAGACTACCAGTAGACAAGCACAACCAATCCTTGAGCCTCAAAACATCTGGATCCTCATCTATTAAACCCATAATTTAGTGACAGTTTGGCCAAGTTTTGGATCTTGCTTACAGAAATTGATTCCTGAAATAGAGATTCCCCTGCAGCAGTTTTGAATGTGCAGGACTGCTACAAGAGATCTCCCTTCCACCCAGGAAAAAACAGGGGTTTTTTTCAGTTTCAAAAAGCTTTCAGCTTTCAAAAGGATGGGAAACTGGTACCCTGCTAAGTTTCTTAGTTGCTATGCAGGCCCATTCTCCTTGCAGTTGATTCACTTGCTGTGGGGAGAGTCGCAGTGTTCCTGGCTGTGGCTCTGAGCCATGGCAGAGCCAGCAAGCTGCCCTCACCTCCCCGAGGCAGGCAGGGGAGGGCTGCACAAACCCTCCATTCATGCAGTGCAGAAAGTCAGTATTTCCAGGCCTCTGCTGCTGTAGCATGGCTGATTGCCCACAGCATTCCCTGCTCTTGGGAAGGCAACACCACCACCCTGTGTGGTGTTGGCCGGCTCACAGCCTGAAGCCTGCCCCACCTGGACACTGTCTCTCTGCTGAGAAACACTTGATGAGATTCAAAGGCCTGGGCAGGGTTGGGTGAGGGCACGGCTGGGCCAGCGCAACCAGGATCACCTGCGTGTCGGGGGTACTCAGACCTGATGTTCCTCTGGCATTTTGCTGCTGTGTGTGCTTTCTCCCTCTCCCCAAAAATCGATTCTGAGCAGGCCTAGCTCCTACTTAATCTCCCACTTCTCTCAGCAGTTTTCTTCCCACCCTGCTGTGTTTTAATTCCTCATCCTCACCTCTGGATCTGGAGTACAGCCCTGAGCTCTCCGGCAGCCCGAACGGCTCATGGTTCTCTCCCTCTCTCCACACAGATTCCAGCTCCCAGATGGTCCTGATGACATCAGGCCTCGGTGACAGCCTCTTAGCAGAAACAGAAATGTAGCTGGGCTACCCTGCCTGCTTCTGCCGAGGAGAGCGCCGTGCACCGCCAGCCCCAGCCTCGGCTGGGCTCCCCAGCCCTCCCGTCACACATCTCACCTCCTGCCGATGCCTCCCTGGGCTCTGAGCGAGTCTCCACACACGTCTCTGCGTCCTCACACGCCTCGTCGGCCGCTTGTGATTGTCCCCGTCGCCGCATGTGTAGCTCACGCCGCCCTGCCACCCCCACGCCCGGCTGCGCCCGCAGGGCGCTGGCTGTATTTATTCAGATGTGTATAAGAGATGTCCTTTCTATCGCTTGTACTGCTGTCGCGGTGAGACTTTTATAAAGGTCACGGATGTGTGGCACCACTCGGCAGCGTCCGCCTCCGCCACTGTGCGACCCAGGGAGGGCGGGCGCCGGCAGGGACGGGCCGGGACGGAGTTGGTACGGGCAGAGAGCGGCAGGGTCTGGGGGGTGCCGACAGCTCGACAGCTACCGGCAGGGACGGGCAGGGTCTGGGAGCTGCCCACAGCTACCGGCAGGGTCTGGGAGCTGCCCACAGCTACCGGCAGGGTCTGGGAGCTGCCCACAGCTACCGGCAGGTGCCAGGCGCGGGCAGGCGCTGTGGGCCCGGCCAGGCCAGGCCCGGCCAGGAGCCGCGGGCCCGGAGCGCCGGCAGGGGGCGCCAGCCCCGCGCCCGCCACCTCACGGCTCTGCCGCGCCTCCTGACTCGGTGTCGGCCCTGGGGACAGGTCGGTGACAGCCCAATTTTCTGTCCCCCAGGCCCTCCCTCGGGCCAGGAGGAAGCGGGCTGGGCTAATCTAGCTCTGCAGGGAGCTTGACACCAGCCGTGCACACCCTGGTGAAGGCTTCAGCCCGCAGCAGCACCGTGGGTTGCGCTGCCTGTGCTTTGCCAGGCGTCTCTTGCTGACAAGGAAGATCGTGTTTCAAGGCTCAGATTAGGCTGGAAGATTAAATTGTGGTAGCAGCTGCTACTCAAGGGAACAAAGAATAAAATCATTAATTACGGCGACAAAGAAACAAGACACTCTTTCTAGTGTTAGGCTTGCATGTAGCCAGCTCAGAAAGGCACAGGCTAACTTGGGAAACGGAGGAAAATTCATCACAGCCCTGTGACCTCTGCAGCACCCTTCAACGTGAAAAGGAAACACTTCCAATTGTCTGTATCAGCATCCTGCAGGAACACTCTGCCTCATGTTTGGAAGGCTTCCTGACTGGGGTATGTCCAGTCACCCCCAATCCCCCCTCCTCACACAAAATACTGAATCTAGAATTATAAACCTCTTAGGAACCCAGCAAGGGGGTATGGTATGTGGTTTCTGAAGTGAAGTGGTACTCTCAGACGACTCCAAAAGCTGGGACTCCAAGAAAACCAACAGCTATTAAAAGGATTAGCTACACCTTATCCTATGCTAGATGAGAATGTGGAGGTTGGCAGACCAGCCAGTACAGCCAGCAAATTATGTGAAATGGGGTCAGCAGAATCTTCCAAGTAACACTGAGGGGTGCTTACAGCACCAGGTCACAGGATCGCTCTCCCTGGACGAGACAATGGGTGGCACGCACAGTTCAACAAACTTGGGACACTGTACCATGAGTAGCTAGCTCTACATCTTCACATGCTCAGTATCATTCAAGTCCAGGTCTTAGTTACTACCAAGTACAATAAAGCCATTGCCATCTACTTTTAAAATAGTTTATTTCTGGTCTTAAAATATACATCAGTTTGAAAATCTCAGAAAAAACCCACATTAGTTACAGATTAACAGTCTGGAGTTGGGACACTGGAACTCAGATGGGCTCAAGGCCCCAGAGCCAATACTGCTGGAGGTGGGCAGGAGTGCAGAGGACACAATGCCCACAGGTCAAGAAAGGGCTCTGCTGCTGCTTGAGGCCACCAGTCCCCCTCAAGCTCTGCCAGCATCCTAATGCTGCAAAGCACAAGTGTCTGGTGAGGTGGTGGGCATACCTTTGCCACCCCTCCCCTCCACTGTTTTGCTTTTCAGTCTACCTTGACCAAAAGCAGAGCGAAGCCAGCTCTGTTCAGCACCATCATCAGCAGCTGCCTCAGCAAAAGAGTTCTGTCCACTGCCCAGCATGCCAGGATTCAGGGGAGATGGGGCTGAGCCTTGGTGGGCAATGCCTCCCCCACTGCAGGCCACCAGCAGGCTCAGAGCCAGAGCAGCTCACTCAGTGAGCAGCCAACCCCAGGTGACATCTGTGAGGCAGGATCTGACAGCTGCTGCAGATGCAAACCCTCAGCAGTGCTGCAGAAGAACAAAAGAAATGCAGCAGTGGAGTGGCTGATGGCAGCAAACACAAGGACAACCCCCTGACCCTCCACAGCTGGGACAGGGAGATTAACACTCTGCAGGCTCAGAGGAGGCTCCCACTATCAGCCTGTCTGCACAGCAAAACACTGCAGTGAAATACTGAGTCCCACTTCCCCACCAGAGGGTGGCATCCAACTCTACAACTGTTCCAGGTGGGAAACAAGGTGAGTGGGAAACAAGGCAGCAGCTCTGCCCAGGGTACATAAAACAACCTACACAGCTTGCCAGAGAGGCCTGCAGCTCCCCTTCACTGGCCCTGGAGCCTCCAGGCCCAAGCTGAAGCCCTGGCTGGCCCCAGCTACAAGCTGCAAGCCCTTTACAGAGACAAGGGTTTGGGGAGGGGAGCAGGCCCCCAGACAGCTCTAGGCTGCAAATCTTGATGCAAGCATATGAACAGATGCTTCCTCCTGGAGAGAAGGATGCTCTCCTCCAGCCCAATGAAGAGCCTGCATGCTGTAGGGTGAGAGGACAACACAAACCCAACTCAAAAACCAGACAGCAGGCTGAGGGCAGGGTTGAAGGGGCTATGGTGAAGGGAACTGGGCTGTTCTCTGCCCTGCACTCCCATGGAAGCCAAGAAACACCAGACAGACAAGGGCACAGGACAAAATTAAAACAGGAGGCCCAGGCTTTATAAGCCCTCAAAAAAAAAACCTACATCTACAGACCTCTCCCCTTCCCTCCCCCCGCAACAAGACACTGAGCACACAAGACTGAGAAGAAAAGTCACACAGTATCACACTACGCTAGGAAAAACACACAGAGAGCCCTAGCCAGGAAGGGAGGCCCCAGAGAGGCCCCAGAGCCCGGAGCCCCCAGAGAAGGGGCCGTGCAAGGAGCCCTGGTGAAGGGCTGCTGCCGAGCCATGAGGTAGTGCATCTGCAGGGAGCAGCTCTGCAGCACGCTGCCCTCGCATCCCTGCTGGCCCTGCACCAAGCCCTTCCCAGAAAATACGGTAGCATCCTTCACGCCTTGCTTGCCTGGGGCAAAACCTTGTTCTTAAATCTGGAGGGGTTTCTGCAGGCTGGAGGCCAGGATCAGAGGGAAGTGCAGCTCTGATAGCTGCGACTCCTCCACACACCCTCAGTGCAGGCATCAGACCGGCTGCCAACGGCTGTGTCTGTTTATGCAGGGTGGGGGAAAAAAAACACAATACACCCCAAAACCAAAGGCTTGGAAGAAAGAAAGAAGCCCACCCAAGAGCAAAGCATCAGCACCGTTCAAACAAAACAACAGCACAGAGAACAGGGGAAGAGGTGTGAGGGAGGAGACACACAAACACAAACCCCAGAGCCCAGCAGGCACTGCCTCCCCAAACCACCTCAGCAAGCAGCACCCGTGCCCCACAGCACAGCACCAGCCCCTGTGCATGGCTTCCGTGGGGACCAGGTGCCGAGCCCAGCCATGGAGACACACGACAGCGACCTGCAGAGGCAGATTCTGAAGACCCACCAAGTGGGTGGCTGGGGAAAACAAAACCAGGAGGAAAATGAGATACAAGCAATCCCAGCTCATCCCCACGGCACACAGCCATCTGCTGGGAGAGTCCCCGTGCCCCACTCACAGCCGCTGGGGCTCCCAGGGAATCAGACACCACCACACAGGCACTCTGCCCTATTGGCACAAGTTAAAAGAGAGCAGAGCAGCTGCAGGGGAACAACAAGAGAGCACCCAGAGCCTCAGGTACCTGAGTGGGAAGGGGGATGAGAGCAAAAAGAGGCACAGGCACCAGGACAAGGGGTACCAAGAACTAGCTCTGGTACAGGCACCAGTGTGAGGCTGTGAAGAGAGCTGTGAGTGTGTCGGGGCAGTGGGTGTGCTTCTGCACACTGTGTGTGCTTGTACTGAGGGTCTGAGGTGCCAGGGAAGGGAGATCCCAGCTCTTCCAGGTAGCAAAAGAAGAGAATAAATATAAAACCTCAGAGCAGATTTCCCTTGGGAGGAGGGTACTAAGGGAGGCTTCTCCCTCAGATGGACTGATGGGAACATTCCACAGCTCCGTTAAGCATGGCTGCTTCTTGCTGTGCCTCAGCTGAGAAGGTTGCCCTGTTCCTGGGCTTGTGTCAGACTGTCTTTGCGATGTAAGTGGTGCACTCCCATCCTCTTGGGGCTGCGGTGCGGCCGACTGAAAGGAGGCTTGACCCTGCCTTCTCCGCCTTCCTCTTGGACACCTCCTTGGCTGCTCTCCTTGTTTCCCTGGAGCAGCATTTCTCTCTCCTCAGCTGGGCTCTCAGGCAAGCCAAGGTCTACATAGTCCTTGTGCTTCTCTGGTGAGGGGCTTTCAGGCTCAGCAGTGCCTCCACCACTTTCAAGCAACAGCTTCTGGGCTTCATCCTGGGAGAAATCTGTACCATAGTCTGAGGAGAAATGGCTCCTGCGGGCTCTGGACTCGGTGCTGTCTGTGTCCACGCTCGAGTCGCGGCTCACGGTCCAGCTGCAGCTCTGTGCAGACTCCTCACCATCCGAGTAAGCTGAGGCTGCCCTACCCAGCTCCTGCATGGAGCGGCTGAACCTCTTCTGGAGCTCGGGGGCCGTGTCACGGCTGAAAGCCGTGCGGTTCATCAGCACTCGCTCCGAGGTGGGGGGTGCCTTATCCACAAACATTCGCTGCCAGTTAGCCAGCAGGTCCTCCTCAGAGCTGGCAGAGCTGGCAAAGGCGCTCGGGATTTGGGGAGGGCTGCTGAACGGGCTGCTCTGGGAAGAGCCGTGAGCCCTGGCCGCTTTGGGGGACTGCTGGCAGGAACAGCTGGAGGCTGAACGGTGCCCTTCGGAAGCGGGGCTGTTGGGGAGTGTCCGATGCCTGTCGCAGCTCTCATCTTCGCTCTGCACCAGGCTGAGGGAGATGGCCTGGCGTGTAGCATACGTACAGTTGGGCAGGGGGCTGTTCTTTGGGATCCTTACCTTGTCCTCAGAGAACTCGATCACTTTGCGCCCTGGGTACATAGGATGGGGAGGTGAGGGAGTAGGGTATGGGCTTAGCTTCTCAAAGGCAGGCACCTCCTCAGGCACACTTTCCACACTACTCTGTGGCTTGCAGCCACCATTCTGCTGTTTCCCTGCATCTCCTCCCTCCTTCCCCACCTGCCCTGCACTGTTGCAGGCATCAGGAAGGGCTCCACTCATGTCCACATGCACAAAGACATCCTCAGCCATGGGACAGCTGCCACTGCTAGACTTGGCTGAATTCAGAACCAGAGATTCTGGTTTCTCCAAGACTCTGGCGATGACTGAGGTGGGCACAACATCAGATGGAGCCAAGGTGTGGGCTGCCTCTTGGCCAGGGCCTGCAGACTCCTGTGCGCTGTGCAAATGCTTATTCACCATGTCCTGCAGCTCATAGGGAAGCTAGGGAGAAGGAAAATTACATTAGAAGGGGGCTGCTATGCAAGTAATTTAGTTTCATATAATCTGCCTTTTCCAACCAACCTACGTGTGTATTTTGTAGTCATTATCTTCACCCTAACATTCACCTACCTTGCCTTCAGAAGGGTATCTTTTTTCAAAGCAAACCTGCCCCATGAGTGACTTACAAGGCTCTCCAGCTGTCACAGCAGTCATGCTTCTAGGCCACAGTTCACAGGTCCCATGTGGCAAAGCAAACAGGTAAAGACAGCACATGGGCTCAGTCTCACATGCCTGTGAGCACAGAGAAAAGGCCCAGCCAGCACATGCTAGGAAGGGGCCTATTGATCTGTGGAAAATCAGCGGGTGGTTGCACTGAAGTGACTGTACAGCCCCCACTGCCAAGATCCACAGTGCTCCCTGAATGCATAATTGCAGCCATGTTGCCTTGGCAGCCTGCCCACAGACCAGGATCGATGCCTTCCTGTGTTCCTACCAACTCCAACACATCACCCCCCCCTCACTCTCTCCATTTCAGACAGACAAACACAGGGCTTATTACCAAAGTTGTTGGACTGGGGTCTCACCAGGGGGTAAGCACTACCCCTCATCCTGCAAATGGGCACTATGGCTCTCCCCACTGCTCTGCCAAGCTGCCCTCACCTGGGTCACCACAGGCAAGTGAAGCACGGAGAGCGGCAGTCCCCAAGCCCCAAGCGAGGTCTGTCCCATCACAGCCAGAAGGAAACTGCACCCACATCTGGGCATGCAGGGCACACTGCATAACAACAGCTGGCTGTGAGGCAGGCTGTGTGCACAGCTGCTCAGCACCAAACCCCCTCCAGTGGCAGCCATGTGGAACACAGCGCTTTGGGGGCAGAATTCAAAAGCTCCAGAGAGGGGGGACAGCTGGGAGAGAGGTCAAGGTTACCCCAGCAGTAACTGATACACTGACCTCAAGAGTGCTAATTTGAGACACAATGGGGGAGGGTGACAAAGTGGTCACCTGCTAATTTAAAAAAGACAAGCATGTAGTTTTGCTGAGAGGAACACAAGAAGGGACAGAGACTAGAGGTATGGCAAAGAGCGAGCTGGGCTAAGGGCCTGGACAATACTTTCAACCAAAGAACTGATGCTACTAATGTGAAAGGAGATGAGAGCAGGATGAGCTGAGCTGCCTGCACCCTCATCCCTCCCCACAGGGGCCAGTGAGTTTCTAGGCCCTCTGAGCAGCTTCTCCTGCTCAGGGGGCCTAGAAAACCCTCACACATTTTTTCCTCAGAGAGTAAGTGTCATCGGGTCAGACTACTGCTGCTTCTTATGAGCAGTATGACCCTTCCATGTGGCCAGGAGAGGAAGAAAAAAGAATGGAGCAGAGCAAGAGAGAGGTCTGTCCTCCTGCCAGCTACCAGCATGCACCCAGCAGACTATCAAGTTCAAGGTTATTGTGCTTTTTATAACAGCTCCTGGCTGAACTGTGAAATGAAGCTCTCATGAAAGAGGAGCTGGCAGAAGCTCTGTGCTGCCTTCTCAGTGGGAGTGGGAACAGGAACCTCCCCCCACCTCTGAGACTGAAGGATGAGAGGCCAGCAGCCCTGTGGAGAAAGCTGGAGAAAGCAAAATGCAGTCAAAGCCCATGAGCCCTGCTTCCCCACCTCAGCAGGATTGCTACTCACATCAGCAAACTTGTGGTTCCTGAAGTGCGACTTGTTACACTTGAGCAGCTGTACTGCAAGGTTACAGTCCTGTCGATAGCGTTCCTGCAACAGAGGGCACAGGTGTGCAACACTGTCAGACTCACCCAAACTCTTACCCAAAAAGGCACCAACTGACCAGATACCATTTGAACAGAAGCCAGAAGAGGAATATGATGAATCCTTCATGAGGGCACTGCCATTCCCTCCTCCCCATACTTTTATGTATTTTCTTGCAACTCAGCCACCGTGTCCCTTTCAACTCCAGTCCTTGTTCCCGGCATACCCTCTTGTCAGTGTACCAAGCCCCACACCCTCTGGGGATTTTAACCATCCCCAAAATCCCACCTTTTCTCTCCCATCCCACAGTTCAGCTATATCTAATGATGCAGACAGACTGGAAGGAGTTGAGAGCAGTTAATAGAGACAAGCACTGGATCTAGGAACTTTTATATTAATGGTGTAGAAAAAGCATCAGCTCCCTCCCAGCTCTGCAGTGAATGACCCCTCCTTAGGTACAGCCCAGACTCAAGTCAAACCCTAAGCTTAAAAGAGCAAATACATCAAACTTGAAGATCCATTCTTCCCTGTTCTACACCTCAGACCCTCCTCTGTTTGTCCGTCCGCTATCCTCTACAGCTCCTGCATTTCCATACACACTGGAGTCATTCATGTGCTCCTTTACACTAATGACTTTGAACAAAAGGAAAAGTCCACACCTCACACACTTTCACAGCCATTTGCAGAATAACACTTACATTGAGTTCCTCCAGCTTATTGATGGTGGTTTTGGCATCAAGCAATTTATTAGTGAGCTCTACAATCTCCCAGTCCAGCGTCTTGCGGTCCATTTCTGCCTTTTTAATCTGGGATGCAAGAATACCAGGTTTAAAACTTCCTAGCACAGAACCTGGCTTTACCACCCACCTCAGCCCGAGCATAGCACAATGACATGTTCAGCTGGGATACAAAAAACTTCCAGACAGATAGACAGACAGACAAGGGAGACAACCCTCTTCAAAGGAAGGTGATTCCAGAAGCCAAATGGGACCAGCTGCTCTGCTAGCTACAGAGACAAGAGGTTGAGTCAGAACCTCCTCAATGCAGTATCTCTTCTTGCAGCACCAGCATGTTTCCTCTCTGCCCCTGGTTCCCATGGTGCCTCACAAAAAGCTAGTGGTTTTGAGCAATCAATCCCAACCTGCCACTGAAAGCAAAGACCTCTGAGATTGTGACACCCAGTCCTCATTCCTGGGGAAACCAAAACAAGAATACTGCCCGAAAAGATCACACAGTCAATACTGAATGGACAAAAGGGGGAAGCACCATCTCGCAAGAGTTTAAGCCTTGCTCTAGTAAGCAAAAGGACTCGTGGCTCCATTTGAAGTTCAGCTGATGTCCTCCATAAAGCAGGGACCCTTGCCTCTTCAGACTCCCTAACAGTTCAGGTACAGGGCTGCCAGAGACTCAGATGTAACAGCAAAGGGGGACAACAGCTCAGAACAACCAAGCTGTTGCTGTCTCAAGAAGTTCTTCCAAACTGCCCAAGGGTGTTGTGAGGCTGTGACCAGCAGGGCCAGCTGTGCATCACGGGTACAGCACGGCAAGAGGCAAGCGGATAGGGGAGCCAGTACTTCACTGGTATGCAGTCTCTCCAGGCACTAGCACAACCAGTAATTGGTGGTGAATATTAACCCAAGAAATTCAAGTTCTAGAACCACAGAAATCTCATCCTGGGCTACACAGAGGCAATCAGCACCTCAGCTATTTGACTTGCCTGCTCACAGCTCAGAAGGGGAAGGAAAGGGAGCAAACAAGGCTCACAGCCATCCACACCTTATGCAGTGCTGCAGCTTATGGGCACCACTTCCCAACATGTCATGCTCCAGCTGGCTCAGAGTCAAACACTCTTAAGATGGAGCCCTGCAAGCTAGGACCTGCTGCATCTGCGGGCAGCTGCTGGATACCAGGTGAGCCCTTGGCTGGACGAGGGCTGGGGCCCCTCCATCTGAGATGGGGTATGTGGGATTGACAATGAGACCAACAGGCTGAGACACGTAAAGAGGAAAAAGGAAAAACACACAAACGAAAAGACGCAACTGCAAAAATCCAGCTTTGGCTGAGAGAGGCCTGAGAGGTGAGTGCGCCCAGAGTGTGCCAGCGGCAGCGTGGGGAGGAGAAAGAGAAAGAGAGGGGGAGGGAGAGAAAAGAAACAGCCATGAGTGTTATGAATGCACACAACAGACATACACGCACATTGGCTCTGCTCTGACTGCCCCCATCCTCCCAGGATGACCACCCCTGACACATCCCTGGCACTCAGAGAGGGACTGAAGCAACATGACGGAATACCATGCAATTATGTTGTGAGGAACCAAAGCTCTCGTGCATGACCAAGTACAGGCTCAGTAAATCAAGAAAACCACTCATGACACCAGCCAAAATGGGGAGCAGATGATCATGGCCAGAATCTCACCCCTCACCCACTGCCACATCTGCTGGGTAAAGACAGGGCCCCTTCCCCCACCTGCTCCTAACACACACTGGTCTCTTCCACCTCATCTCTCTAGTGACTTAATAGGGCACTCACCAGGGCATGCAGCTTCTCCTCCAGGTCTTGGTTGGTTCTCTGGGAAGCAGTGTAGCTGTTCTGCAACCTATAGAAACAAGTATGTATGCTTGGGAATGGATTTCAGGCACCTACTCAAGTTGGCTCCATAGGTGCCAAGAAAACCACCAACTCCAGAACTCAGAAAGACTGCTACTAAGTCAACCAGGCATATTAACTATGCCTCACCTCTGACACATGATGGCTTTCAGACCCCAAGTTACTGGAGGCAAGATGAGGCTGGCAGGGTGAAAGGATCCTGCAGGAGGCGATGTAGATGAATTTGGAGGACTCCTCTGAGCTATGTCATATCTAAGCTCATGCCAGTGACTGGCACTGATTTTTAACTGAGGTACTTTTCAGGTTAAGCAATTTTCTTGCAGCCACCAGTGGCTTTTTTTGCACGCATGCTTATATCCAACAGATGAAGAACTCCCTGTCATCAGCCTTTCATGCTGGCAGCATTCCTACACTGTACCTGGGAAGAAATCATGGCTGCAGAGCCTTCATCTCCCCTAGAGTCTGCAGGTGCACCTTTTCAAGGATGCAGCACACCTTTGACTTGCACAACAGGGCACAACCTGCTCACGCCAGCTGAGGGAGTCTTTGGTGTGAGGGATCTTTCTAACTCCACCCCTCTCATTTTCTTTGTCGTACCTACGGAATTTGTCCTTGAACTTCTCCAGCTCCTCACGGTTCTGGCCCAGTTCCATCTCCAGGTAGTCCTGACCTGACTCCAGCTCCCTCTCCATTGCCTCCATTTTGTTAGTCACGTATGTCAGCCGGCGGCGAAGCTCCTCATTCTCATGCTGCAGTAGCCTGGGGCAGGAACCAGGAGCAAGGAACCAGTGAGTGCACAGGGAGGATTCCACACCAGCACCCCCACCCCACTGCCCTGCACCAGGGCCCAAGAGCCCTCACAGGGGCCCCAGGAAGTCAGGAACTGAACACTCAGGAGATTACAATGCATGAAGCAAGAGGTACATCTCTGTCAGGACAGACAGACAAACACTCTTGGAGCAGAGGCAAAGAAGTACATGCCAGCTGGCCAGCCACGGCTCCCAGCTCCCTCTCAGGTTACAGTGCTTGCACAAAGACAGATGAGCTGCACAGCTCCAGTGTCCCTCACTGATGAATGAAAAGCAATCAATAATTTATCCCAGTCCAGGATGGATGAATAGAAGGGAAAAATCCTCTTTCCACCTCTGTTAAAGACTTCATCTACTTTCTGTCACACCCACCAACTCCTCTGCCTGCACCTGCACTGGGGATCCATGTTGCCTCCTCCTCCAGCAGGAGGGACATGCAAGGCACAGGTTGGCAAGGCACAGACCAAAGCTCTGCCCACACGGCCCCAGGAAGATTGAAGATCTGAGAGGAGCCTGCAGGGCCAGTCAGCTTCACTGCACAGGTGGCACAAGCAGGATGTGAGGAATCAGCACCCACACAGTTGCAGTATGACAGGCATAAAGGGGGAGCAGCACACTTACTTCATCCTTTCTGCATCCGTCAGGGGTTCCTGCACAGGGAAGAAAACAGCTGTGAGATTCTTTTAGAAGATGAGTTGGTCTCTCACGCTGTCCTAAAAGGCAGTCTTGGTTGCTAAACCCTAGCTGTGACTCCTCCTCCCCTGCTCTGACAGTTCATCCAGTCAAGCTTAGAACTACAAGGATTTGTACACACTGCTCAGCTGTCTGATACCAAAACACGCTGTGTGTTCTGGTTCAGGGTAGAAGACTAGAAACCACCACACAAGTTAGGTAACTTTACCCTACCATGGTGCAACCTCAGCATCTCTTTGGTAACATCACCACCTTAGCAGGTCTTTCAGCTTCCTCCACATCCACAGCTGGTGGGCAGCAGGAATCTCACAGGCCAGATACACAGGATTCACTAGTCACCACAGCAATCACTTGTGGGGCCTTGAAGCCCCATAAAAATCATGAGTGAGAATCATTTGGGAGCTGAAAAATGTGGCTACCAATTATATGACCCTGATTGTGCTGCAAAAAAAGGTTTCTTTCTGCAGACCTGAAACCAGCCACTGTAACTATACTGGGATAGCAGAAGAAACACTAAAGGTCAGGAAAGCCTGTAAAAGAAAATGTTATGGGCAAGATCCCCAGAGATAGCTGGAGCAGGGCCCTGCAGAACAAGGAGGCAGTGAGCAGTGACAAGAGCACACAGCTCAGCTATTCTGAACTCCCTGTGCTAACCCATGAGATGGCTGCTGCCTGCCAGGATGGCTGGGAGATATTTAATTAGCAGAAACAACTTTTTTTTTTTTTGTGAAAGCCAAGACTCTGACCATTCTAACAAAGTCCAAACTGCCCATGGATTATTTCTGTAGCTTGATACCAGAAGCACTTCACAAACCCAAGTGCAGTCACACTTCAGACAGCCTATTAAGTGCCACAGTCAGCTCTGGGCTGAGAGACCATGTCAGACAGCCAAGCTGCTAACAATTCTATTAAGTACACCATCCCAGTTCTGACCCTAAGACGTCATGAGGCTGCTATCTCCATTAATTCACACTTTAAAAGAATGGTCTTTAACACCTGCAAACACCCTCCTGTTCCTAAGGGCAAAGCATCAATCCATTCTTTTCTCACCTCCTGACTCCACATGGCAATCAGTTAATTCACACAGAATTATCTAGCAACTGCCTCCCCTGCCCCCACAAATACACAAACAGCAGATGATAGTGACCAGGCAAAGGGGATAATGTGATTCTTATTAATACAAGGTAATGGCATTGCCTCAAAGGAGGCTAGAGAAAAGAGAAAGCTTAAAGGACCTGAAACAGCCATCATACAAAGATCAAGTACTCTGAGGAAGACAGGCACTGGGCACACACAAAGCACTAGGAACATCCCAGCACCTCCTGACAATGGAGCTGCCTGCCTCCTGCACACATCTACTACTCAGCAGCCTGAAGGCCTCCAACCAGCAAACACCTGGGAAGTTTGCAGTGGGGGGAAAGCACCAGTTTCTACCTTCCTTACCTCTTGGGGCCAAAGGGAAGCTGGTTACTCCCAGGAAGATATACCCAACCTCTAACACAGCCATGAGTGGCACCCACAAGAGAGTAACCTCTGGTGATTAAGCACCCACAACATGAGGCCTGCTCTCAGTCTCTGCCCTGGCATTCCAGACTAGATGAGATCCAGGTAGGGGTTTGGCCTTTGTGAGAGCCCTGCCTGCAAGTCAGTGACCCTGGCACCTACCTTGTTTAGTGCCAGGTTGAAGGAAGGGGAGGATCTAGATGGGGTAGGCCCCTCCTCCCGACTCCAGCATGTTGGAGTGGAGCAGGATCCTTTCTCTGGGTAGTTCGGCTCCACTGTACGCTTCTGCCCAAGCTTAGCACACTGATGCTGTGGCTGTAATAGCTGTGAACAGGGACTGCTTTCATCCCTTCTGCCCTCTGCACTGCTTTTCCATGAAGACAGTGAATGCTGCTGCCCAGAGGATGTCCCTGCCAGCCCCACGTCTGCCAGCTGCTGCAGCTCATACTGACATAGATCTACTACCCTTCTCTCCAAGGAAAGGAGTTTTCCCTTACTGTCCTTCCTCCCAAGGGCAGGTTTCTTTCTTAGTCTGGAAGCTCTCTCAGCTTCCTCAGCATACTTTCTCTGGCCTGAAGCCAGTCCCAGCCCCTCACTTTTCTTTTCTGCTTTTCTTCTGCTTGGGCAGGGGGATCTTTCAGTTGCATGCTTGGTTTTGACCCCTTTTAGGCGACCTTCCCCTTGGCCTTCTGGCACGGAGCTTCTGGGGACACGGGGAGAGTTCTGGTCTTGTTCTGCTCCCCTGGTCTCTCCCAGTGAGCGCAAGCGGTTGGGACTCAGCACCCGCTGGGTAATCTCATCCAGGAATTTGGAGAACTGCAGTTTTTCCTCTGTGAGCTTCCCCCTGCGCTTGACAGAGCCAGCAGCCCTGCTGCTGCTTTGCTCCAGGGAGCGCTTCTCCCCAGGGCTGAGGCAGAGCTCAGGATCACTGTATTTGCGCGAGCCACGACCGTGGCAAAGCGTCTCTACTGAGCGGGACTTGCACAAGCTCTCAGGGCACGAGCCAGTCATGTTGGTCTGCTTCAGGATCCCTTTGAGAGGCAGGTGTGTAGAGGAGACACGAAACTTCCTCGGTGTCAGGACTTCAGGAGGCTCTTTAAATATAAGTGAGCGTTCCAGGCTTCTGCTCTTGAAGGAGCAAGTGGGATGGTGCCTTTCATCTCCAGACACCAGAACTGTCTCCATGCTACGGCTCACAAATTTGCTGCGGTGCCCACGACTGCGGTTCGGGCACCGCTTCCCACTTCGCTGCCCCATCTTCCCACCACGCTGAAGCGCTGGAGAGGCAGTCTGGCTCTTGACGTTCAACTCTGCTCTGCACCCTGCCACTTCCTTCTCACTGCTGGACTCCAGCGACCACGATGAGGAGAAGTTCAGGTTGCAAACCTCAAACCCCTCTGCCTGCTCGAGCTGGCCTGCCTCGGTGTAACTAAACCCTATTTGCTGGTGCAATGGTGTTAAGCCCTTTGTCACCCGGCAAGTTGTTACCTGACTCTGCTCAGCCAAGATCACTCCATCCCGGTCGTCGCGAATGATGGGCACCTCATGCCGGATTTCGCGGTGCTGCGGGGGCGCCTTGCGGTAAGGCTTCTTTGACGGGGCCGTGCTCGACATCCTCCCACCTGCGTGGCTCCCAAAGCGGGTCACCTACCAACAGCAGAAAGGGCACACAAGAGAGAGTCACGGCTGCTCCATCCAACCCTAGAAGTGACCCAGCAGGAATGTGGCTCCCCTGGAGTCCCAGAGCAGGTCCCCATGCAGAGTGCTAATAGAGCAGGTAAAGGATGTAGCCACAAGCCTTGAGCAGCAGCTGCAGGAGAGGGAGCAAAGTAAGAGGTAGCTGTGTCCTTCTCCCAGCTAGTGAGAGCAGAGGGCTGGCACATCCTCTCCCCCCTCTACACACGCTCACTCACGTAGTTGTGTGTCCGGATTATATATAGCAAATGAGAACAGACCTCACAGCAGCATATTGATTAGGCTCTTTAGGAAAGGCCTTTTTCAATATGGAAACTGCAAGCCTTACAGGCAGCACTGACAGCTGGAGCAGGAGTTATTGATCATGTCCTGGCACTGTCAGCAGGGACTATGTGGGAGGAGACTTTAGCCATTAAAGAGCCCAGAATTTTTTGGCTTACACTGGGACCAGCGCAGCAGATCACAGGAGATTTGTTAGAAGGAGAACTGATTACTCTGGCAGAAAAGACAAAGACAACCCCCAAGTCACAGGTGGCATCAAATTAGGGAGTAGCAGTTTTGACCCCTTGGTACTTAAGGCCAGATTCTGCAACACAGAATCACAGAATGGTTTGGATTGGAAAGGACCTTAAAGATCATCTCATTCCAACCCCCCTGCCATGGACAGGGACATCTTCCACTAGATCAGGTTGCTCAGAGCCCCATCCAGCCTGGCCTCGAACCTCCAGGGATGAGGAGTTCACAACCTCTCCAGGCAACCTGTTCCAGTGCCTCACCACCCCTAGAGGGAATAATTGCATATATGCAGACATGCAGCTGTACCACTAGCGGAAAGATTAGTTCCTTCACCCTAGCTATGCTGGGATTCTTCCTGCTGCAGGAACAGTACAAGAGCAAAACATAGGGTAGAAGAAAAGCAGATGTCTTGTATACAAGACAGCTTTCTTTCCATCTTCTAGGTCTGCAGTTGAGGGCA
Organism: Melospiza georgiana; assembly: GCF_028018845.1. Taxonomy (NCBI): domain Eukaryota; kingdom Metazoa; phylum Chordata; class Aves; order Passeriformes; family Passerellidae; genus Melospiza; species Melospiza georgiana. Next base: position 49,765,270 of record NC_080432.1, on the reverse strand, counting down.
GGAAGACTTCCCCACAAGCAGCCAAAATGTCAACCACTCTGTTGTACACAAGACAAGAAGTCTCAGAGCTATCAAGCAGGTGCTGCAGAGCCCAATTCCAGACTTTCCTCAGTGACAACATACACATCATTCATAGTTGTCCTATATTTGGAGTAAGTGCCCAGTTCTCATTCCCCTTGCAAGACCCTTACACCCAGCAAGCCCAGCATCTCTGCAATCCTCAGCACCTGACCTGCAGCCCTTCAAAGTGCAGGAGCTGTGTCCACTCAGATCACACCCTCTCCCCACTTCCACAAGCAGGGCCATACAAGTCCCTTTCACATACCTGCAGTCGATGGCTGCCACGGGGCCCGTGACCCAGCAGACTTCATTTGCTTTGTGTGTAGGACAGTGGAGTTTTACATGGTAATGGTCTAACAGAGCCTTGAGAATCCTCCCCAGTTCTTATCCTCACGAATCCTCTCCAATTCTCATCTAGCTGCCTCTTTTGACACCCAGACTGAGTCCCCTGAGAGGAAGGCAAGTGGGAGGTGTCTGCACCAAGCACAGAGCAGTCCCAAGCCATAACAGGCTTTACAATTCACAGGTACATTTGCAAACCATCCTTCACTCTGCTATAAACACAAGCTCACAAAAGTTTCTCAAACCTTTCCACAAACACAAACAACTTCTTAGGACTAACCTGAAAATCTCTCCTATCAGAATGCTGGGAACTTCCCCTTGCTGCAGTCATTCCCTCAAAGTCCCTTCTCCTAAAAAGATGCAGAGATCTCTAATATTTTAGAAAAATTACATCCATAATACTGAATGCACATTTCACTGCATCCCTAAGCGAAACAGAGAGGTCTGTGTTGGGAGTTGAACTGCATCAGGTCTGATTTGCTGGGGAAGACATTTATCTTTTTCAAAAAGAAAAGCCAGAAGAAGCTTTGTAAATGGCCCGCTATCAAACAGGTGGTCTAGGAGACTCTTCTCTCAATTTCTGCCAGGCTAAGGACAGGAGATGTGCATGAAGATATGCCCAGCTGAAATCACAATCATTTCTCTAGTTCATAACGACATGAGCACTTACCAGCCTGGGCCCAAATTCAAAGCCTCATGAAGCCAGGACACTCACTCAGATGACCTGAAGAAGAAAAACAAATAGCTAAGCATCCAGCAAAACAGCCAGCTTGAAATCTCATCCCACAAATATGTAAGGCATAGGGACTACTTATAGCCAAGGACAACTGTGATGGCCACCTCATTCCAGGTACCTGCCTCAGCCCACATCAGATCTTCTGAAAGTAAAGAAAATGAACTTACAAATACCTGGCCACATGGCCCAGCAAGAGCTGGAAAGGCACATAGCAAGGAAATGTAAAGGCACTCAGGCAACTGGAATCACATAAACTCAAAATTCATGAAGCAATGGCTTCAAAGCAACACTGGTTGCAGAAAAGACTAAACAAACCTCCTCTAGAATGGGACCCTCCCAGCTCATCTTCCCTGCCACTGCAGAGGGATGCTAACTGTGAAGCCTTTGGAACAGAAGTTTGGTGATGCTAATAATTATCTCACTCATCCTTTTAAGTCAGTGTTTTTCACCCACAAATGAGCTGGCAATTATCAGGCTTTTGTTTAAGCCAAAACATTTGTGCCTAGAGCTGTGATAACCCACACCTCCACAAGGGAGAGGAAGGCAAGCTATGCTCTGATTGCCATCAAGTAGCATATCATACTCTACCTTGCTGTTAACAGGCTTCTGTAAAACATCCAGCCAACCATGGACACAAAACAGGTTCACAAACAACATTCCTCTCTGGTCAAAGCCTGGGGTATTTAACTGGTTTTGCCCGGGATAGAGTTAATTTTCTTCCTAGTAGCTACTAAGTGTTGTGCTTTGGATTTCAGATGAGAATAATGTTGATAACACACTGACGTTTTAAATGTTGCTAAGCAGTATTTACATTAAGGCAAAGATTCTTCAGCTTCTCACCCTATCAGTGAGTAGGCTGAAGGGCACAAGAAGCTGAGAGGTGACATGGCCAGGTTGCTGACCCCCACTGTCCAAAGGGATGTCCCACAGCATATGGTATCATGGTCAGGATACAAACCAGGGGAAAGGCGGCCACAGGCCACTGCTCAGGAACTGGCTGGGCATTGGTCAGCAGGTGGTGAGCAATTGCACGGTGCATCCCTTGTTTTTTATATTCTACTTATTTCATTATGATCCCCTCCTTTTCTGTCCCATTTAACAGTCAGTATCTCAACCAACAAAATTTTACTTCGTTCCAAAATCTCTCCCCATCCCACGGAGGGGTAAGAAGTGAGTCAACAGCTGTGTCATGCTTAGTTGCCAGTGGAAATCAAACACAACAGGTACCCATCACTACAAGAAGAGAATTGGGTTAATCTGGGTTAGTCAGCTGTAAGAGTGGCTTTGTAGCCATCACTCTGCCACTGGCATGAGTAAAGCCTTCAGTAAAGCCTTCCTTTCCCTGAAACACTACTGCTGCTACGTTACTTTTTCCATGTCAGTGGCATGAAGCCCCAGGAGGTGGGACAGGAGGCAGGGTGTGGAGCAGCTATAAACATGCAGGGAGAGTCAGACTGAAGGTGAAAGGAACAAGCAGGCAACCAGGACCATGCAAAATCAGGTTCTGCCAAAACAAACTGAAGAGGTGCCCCAGTGCTGGCCCTGCCCCAACAAGCTGTCTGGCTACTTTCCTTGCTACAATGCTGAGTCGGGTCTCAACTAGCACACGGAAAAACAGCTTCACAACAGTGCAACTGCTCTGTGGGGCAAACTGCAAAGTATGATGGGAGAAAGAGAGGGAGAACGTGCACCTCCAGGAGGGACCAGACCAGCAGAGTTTGAATCTGCTTTCCATCAACTCCCAGCAGAAGCTGTTTCAGCATCATTGCATAACCACCAGCCACATGGCAGACAGACAGAGGTTTCCAGGAACAGCTGCACCCATGGGTCCAGGTACGTTTCCATTGCAGCTGTGCTCAGAATGAATTTGCCAGAGGCCTCCCTGTCTCTCAGCACACTGTTCCTCAGGCTCAAACAGAACTCTCCTGCTTCCTACCCTAGAGGCAGCAACTATGCTACCTGCCATCTCATCCCCACTTACCTGGAAAAAAACCCAGGATTTGAAATCTACCCTCATGATCTGAGAATTTCCATAGATAGTTAAAAACTCACAGGGCTACCAGACAACTTTCCCTCAAACAAAGACTTACAGATCCAAAGTGACGACGTGTCCAAACATTTCTGGTCGTTTGTCTCCGAATCAGCTTTCTCCTGTCAGTATTCAGCAGCATCTGGCCAACAGCTCCTGAAACATGAGAAAGGAAACTTGGTGTCAGTCACCTATCAGCACAAAACATGGAAACAACCAGGCATGCTCCGAGCAACCCATAGCCAGGTGACAGGGCAGAAGTCAACAGCAAACTGCTGCACCATCAGACTACTATCTAATGCCAGGTAAAATGCCTCCACTGTAAAAGCTCCATGCCTTCACTGTATCCCAGAAAGCACAGCTCTTTGAGCCATCTCTCCACCGAGCAGGATGCCTGCGCAGACCAGTAACTGACCTCGGAAAGGCAGCTGGTTTTTCTCCAGGGCTCCCTGCTTCCCCACCTGCATTCCTGTCCACCACCAGGAATCCAGTCACTGTCACTCTGCTCCAGTCACTCTTCCACACCAACCTAATTTTGTTTCGCAGGCAACCCTGCGGTGAACAGCACAGCAAAGGCCTCCTCATCTACAATACCTGAGCATCTCTAGCTAGCACACAGGGAGAATCCCGAGGTGGTTCAATTCACCACACCTCTGTTCAGAGAGGAGCAGACACTCTCTGCAGAACAGATGGACCTTGTGCTCCAAAGCACAAATGGATATAGGTAATATCCAGAAATAGAAGAAGGCACTAATTCTGCTCATCACACTATTCACAAGTGTCTCTCTGAAGGAGCTTGCTGTCAAGTCCACATTAAGACTACCCTGCAGAAGCTCAATTTTAGCCTGGAGCTACAGCAGGAGGCAGCTCTTCAGCCATTTTAATTAGCACTGTAATACAAGAGGAAACTTAAACTCCTGGTTCTTTTTACCCTTTCCACCTCTCATCAGTAATGCTCCTTAACATTTACAGTCCTCTTTCTACCAGTCTATCACCTGCAGTAGGTCCAATTCTACTGTCTTCTAGCTATTACCCACTGTTGTTCCAGTAGGATTTCTAAGGTCACTGACAATAACAGCTTCACTGGATTGGCTTACAAGGGCCACAAGGCACACACTGACAAAACACACACAAACTCTTTCTTCACAGGGACACCCTGTCCTGGTTACAGCTGGGACAGAGTTAATTGTCTTCCTGGTAGCAGGTACAGTGCTGTGGTTGGGATTTGGGATGAGAATGATGTTGGTAACACACTGATGGTTTAGGTGTTGCTATGCAGTGCTTACTCTAACTCAGGCAATTTTCAGTTTCTTGTGCCAGTGACAAGGTGCATGAGAAGCTGGGAGGAAGCACAGTCAGGACAGCTGACCAAGATCAGAGGGAGCACAGTCAGGACAGCTGACTCAAACCAAGCAAAGGAATATTCCATACTTAATGGCATCCTGCTCAGTACATAAACTGAGGGGAGCTGCTGGGAAGGGCCAACTGCTGCTTGGGAAGAGGCTGGGCATTGGTCAGCAGGTGGTGACCAATTGCATTGTGCATCCCTTGTTTTTCTTGGGTTTTATTCCTCTCTCCCTCTCTCCATTACAACCTCTCGCCATTATAATTGTTATTATATTTTACTTTATTTGAATTATTAAACAGCTCTAATCCCAACCCACAAGTTTTACTCTTTTCCAGTTCTCCCCCCCATCCCCCTGGGGACAGAGGGGAGAGTGACCAAGTGCCTGCGTGGTACTTGGCTGCCAGCTGGGATTAACCACAACACAGTGCCAGAGTGCAGCTGCACAGGCAGCACACAAGCCTGACTCCAGCTGACTTTAGCAGAGAACATCCCTCAGTGTAAAATCCACTTGCAGGGTAGCTCTGTTCCCTGTGTGATCTGAGAAAGGCAAAACCTTTCCCACACACCACAAACAGATGTCATCTCACAGGGAATTGCTTAGGACAGTTCTGTGAGCCCTGTACAGAATAAACAGCCACTTGGCATGCATACAAAACCACACCACCACCCATGAGCGTTGCTTTATCTTCAGTAACAAGACAGAGGTCCCTGGCACAGAAAGGAAGGTTCAAACAGGAATGCTTTGGACAAAAAGGGCAAGAACAAGAGAAATAAAAAAAGGCAACATTTGTAGGCACCTAGTGTCTTCCTCATATTTGGCAAGTCCCTTGAGGCCTGAGGTAGCCAACACTTTGGTTCTAAGATGCACATAACTTCTGCCTGCTTGTAGTTGCAGCAGCTGAACACTCCCTGCAGAGGCAGAGGACTTGCAGGCTTTTCTTCATCATCACCTTTTCTTGTGTTGCCTTTTCTGACCTTATAAAACAGCCTTCTTACCAGTGCTGAGTGCCCCTTCCTCAAGAGAAATACAGTGATTATGATGCAGATGCAGTTTCTTATTTCAGGTACTGTATCACCTTTCCAGCTTTTCCTCTTAACAGCAGCATTTCTTTAGCACTGCTTTTTATTGAGAAAGGGAAACTTGCAATAATGAAAAAATTCATTCCATAACACAATCACAGTCACATTTGTTTCTAATGCAACACCACAGAAAGATTTTTTTGTGACTATCAGAGTCAGCATGCTCCAAAAACTTGCAGGTACAATACCCACAAGTAACATAACCAAATGTCCTGTGACACATATCTGATCACCACAGTTAACCTGGAACATTGCTCTCTGTGGGCCAACCCATATTCTGCATGCCTATCCAATACAGGATACTGGCACATCCTGCTTTAGGAGGTATCAGTATTTCCTGACTAGCTTCATGAAAAGCAAACACAAGAGAATTCTAGTTGCCTTCCTGTGCTTATGGACAGAGGAAACCTTAGATTTCAGAAGTCTCAAGCCAGACTACCTGAGAAGCTGCTGCAGAAAGCCTGGCCAAGACAACTAACCAGGGAGATGGACAATGCCATAACTGCACCAAGGCATATCTGTCCAGGACAGGAAAACAAGCTGTGTGAAATTAAAAACAGCACCTGTAGACTGCTGGTGCCAAGCACAATAGAAAAGGACTGCAAGGTTATTAAAGGGCTCTTTAACATTTAATGAGAGAGATCTTTTCATTCAGAGAAGGCATCTCAAAAGAATGTTCAGATCCATTCTACTGCTACGGCTATGTTAAAGCTCATTTTAAATAAAAGGATGACAGCTCCAAGTGCAGACTCACATCTCAGTTCTGCCTGTATGTTAATGCTCAGGATTCAGAGCTGAGTAACAGCATTATAGTGACTCTTGGATTAAAATAGAATTTCAGGAGGATTATTGCTCATTCCTGCTTTTCCATACCAATTAACCTTGACTGTTAGGCAGAAACCTCTGTTCTCTGCATGGGAACAATTCCAAGAGCTATCAAGAAAAAGGGATCAGGCTAGCTGTTGGACAACAGTCCATGTAACAAGCCCTACTTAACACCTAACACATTTCCAAAGAAAATGAAATCCCTGGACTCCAGTCATACATAGTTCCTGTTGAAGGGAAATACCACAGGACATATCATGTATCAGTCACATCCACTGCACCATGCAGAATTCTCTTAAAAATTATCAGAATCACACTTTTCTTACAGTCCTGCTCTCTCCTTCCACAATACAAAGATCTCAGTCCCCATAATTCAATTGCACTCCACACCCTTAAATGTGCATTTTATTATGTACTCTCTGCTGTGTTAAGAGTAGCTCAGCTTCCCTAATTCTTTTATAGAAGCCAGGACTGGTCAACATTGACCAAGAAGCGCTAGCATCACTAACATGTAACTGGAATAGAATGCAACAGCTGATTAACATCTGAACAGGAACAGGACAGGAAGCAAAGGACCAGAATTCAATCCCCAGAAGGAATGTTAATGGAGAATAAAAATACCCAGGGGAGATTTTGACCAGGAAATGAGCACCAGCTTTTTAATACATATAAAGCATAGAACCACCATTAATGGCTACACCTGAAATTGCACAAGAACCAGCTCAGCAGAAGGTCATTTACCAAGCTGCCTTTAGCACAGACAGCTACACTGAGGGCTAATGACAGCTTCTCATTCAGAACTGCTGACACACCAGAAGCGTGTTTGGTTCGTTCAGTGATCCGTCCAACTCTCACAAGGTACTTCAGGCTACAAACTTTCAGAGTCTCTTCATCTTAGCACCCTGGGCTTCGTGTCCTTCCTCACTCTGTCTGCTTTCCTGTTCTTTTGAGATCTCCCATGAGAAGACTTCTGGAGTATATTGCCCAGAAATTTAGAGAAATACCAGAACATTAGATAAAAATTCATGGAGATTAGGAGAACTCTCACAAGTTTCTGGAAGTGTCTGGATCCAGCTAGAAAAAGTAAATCTTGATACTCTAACAACATGTATCTGGATAAAGCTGATACTTCACATGAGGGAAATTTGGGAGTCATGGCCTTAAACTTTTTCCAACACAAGCGAGGGAATAGCTACCACAAGCAAACATTTGAAGAGAAGTGGAAGAGGGGGATTTCTGTTGAAAATCATCATGCAGGAATTCATTTCCCAGACCTCTGTCATATCCTGCACTGTGTAGGAGGGGAAGAAGAGGGGGAAAATTCATACATTGCCTTCCCAGAGCATAAAATCATAAGGCATTTAATTAGGATAAGGTAGAAGCAGCTTAAATTTTTCAACTACTGAAAGGCAGATTCTCAGCCCCTGTAAGTATTCCCTGAGTCTCACACAACCCCCAGCAATATCAGCAGTGCTCTTGTTTCAAACTTTGATTCAGAAGCTCTGGGCAAACGGCAATCTCCATCTCTTCAGTGCCAGGAACTGAATGTCACTGAGCTGCCCCTCTAGCACAGATACAGTAATGCCAGAGAATGCTGCATTGCTGGAGCATTCAACGCTCCACTTGCCACAATCCTCTCTCCAAAAGGTGCCCTCTGTCCGAGGCTCTCACTGATGCACAGATGGCTGACACACTACGCACTATCTACACAGTGGGACAATGGAGCAGAGCACATTATTTGCATTACTTACAGAGGACAGATGGACAAGTTGCTACAATGACCTAGCCTACAGAGCATCTGCAATGCTGAGGAGGCGCTAAGTCCAGCCCTAATGCTTGCAGGTGCTGACAAAAACAAATTCAAGAAATAAAATGGTTGTTTACAGCAGTCAGCTTTATTCTGAAATGCTATCACCACAACCACGCTCACAGAGTAATTCACATGCCAGTTTTGTTCCCACAGAGCCTTTACCAGCAAGCAGAACACAAGATGTATTGACTAGATTTATCCTTTTCAACCAGAAAGAGAACTGACATCTGCAGTACTTACTTATTCCTTGGCCATAAGTTCTGTATGTGTATAAGTAAGTCACCACATATAGCAGGTGGCACATACTGTTGGGAGACAGACCAGGAAAGAAACAGCATCAAAATTGGGTGACGTTTATTTCAAGCGATGGATGAAGAAAAATAGCAAAATTCAGCTCAAACCTGCTCAGCCATCTGAGTTTTTTCAAGCATTAAACATTTGTGCCACGTTTTAAGATGTTGCTTTTGCTGACTGAACAGACAGGACATCAACCACATTGCAGGTACTTTCATTGGCAGGCAGAGGACAAAACTTAACATCACAGGGGTCTCACATCTGCTCTAGACAGAAAAAGGCCTCACTTACAAGGAGGATCAACCTACTTTAATTGAACACTACAGCTAAGAATGACCAAGTTGTACAAAGGCTACAATGACCAGTTCCCCCATCCTCCACCAACATGCACCACAACAGGCTCTTTCATTCCATGATCACATGGCTGCAGCCAAACATGACAGACTGTTCAGCAAGTAATGAAAAGGATCAGCTTTTTCCCCAAGGTCTTGTCTACATATACACTGTACTAAATTAAATTGACTTAGAAAAAAATATAAAGCACTATAACGCTCCTGGGCAAATGTTCTTAATTCAGTTTAAGAGCACTTTACATTGAAACAACTTAAGTTAAATAGACAGATACAAGACACAGACTAAATTAAGGATGCCTATACAGGAATGCTGCACTAATATAATCACAGCTGTCTCTAATCTGATTAAGTTAAATCAGTACAACTTCCCTGCAATGGCAAAATCCTTACTGATATTGACGTTAACCCTTTTTTGCACTTTTCTACTCCCACAGGTTTTGTTGGTTTTGTGTTTGGTTTGAGGTTTTTTCCTTCCAAAAACCCCCAAACCCACAACAGTGTGGCCTCTCTCACAATCAAAATAAGCTAACTACACTATACAAGGTATATTAAGACACTAAAGGTATTGACATATAAATGTCTTGAAAGTTTTATTAATCCTATGCCAAATAAACATCATAACAATGCTCAGACCAGTGAAGCTTAATATTTTCTCTACTTTCCCCAAGCGAGATGGAAAAGGTGATCACAAATGCTCACACTGCACACTGTTTTCCATACTCCCACACAGCTTCTGCTTGCTGATGTCCAGCATCCCTGGAGCAGTTCTGGGAAGCCAATGGTCCCCACTTGCCCATTCCTGAGGGTATGGCTCACCAACAGTTTATGTGAGCCAACTGGAGTGTGGAGTTGGAGCACGTTATCCAACCGCCCCAGGCACAGTCTCACTGCTGACCCTCTTCCACCAACATGTTCTCCTCTTAACTGTGGGGCAAGCACAGACACAAACCAAATCCTAGGTCACAGACCTAACATGCTACAAACTCACACTCTAACATCATCTCTCATCTCCTCAGTTCCCACAGTGTTTCCCCAGGAAACATATCTGTCAAAATTAAATTTCAACAATTCTAAAATTAGTAGTGTTCTTTCCATTCCTCATTAAAAACTATTCGAACTCTTCCCCCTGGATACCAAAATTAAATTTATCTTCATTCTCTTGGCACTCTTTCACCTCTACCTGCTTTTTCTATTGTGTCTCTTTGAGCTTACCAGTCTTCTTCACATCCATACCAGCAACACAACTATTTCTCTCTCTCCTCAGGGCCACCTTCCACTGCTGCCTCTGAGCTACTATGTGTAGAACTAACTTCCTCTTTAGCGCAAATTTTCCAAGTTTAGCACAGAAAGACATCATCAAGAACCTCTCAGAACCCCCTGAGGAGAACTAAATCCCTCACTGGCCTTCAGAAACTAAATTGTGCCACAACTTTGAATAAAGTGGTGAACTGTCACGTGAGTACACAGGGCAGCCCTGAAATCAACCTGAATTGTAAATTATTTTCTTTTTTTTTCTTTTTTGAAAGAGCTGTTTTGAAGCCCAGACCACATGGCATCAAAGATTGTAGGTACACAAAAGTTTGGCTGCTAACCTACACATTTTGGTTTTATAAGATTTAAACTTCAATTCTCAAAGGGTCTCAGATATATTTTTGCAATAAACTGGTCTTAAGTCTCAGCTTCACACTGGTGTAACTATACAGTTATGTGGACCCACACCAAGTCTAGGATTCACTGTCACCATAAACACATGCAAAGAAGATAGAAACAATTTCCTTTCCACAAGCGAGTAGAGGAATTGAGGCACTAGGACAAAAAAACCAGTCTGCTGCACTGGTTTTTCATTAAGTTGCAAAGTTAAAGAAAAACAGACTCAGCTGTCATAAGAAAGATCTGCAAAAAAAAAAAAAAATCAGGAAGACAGTCTTATTTCTTGCACCTAAAATAAGAATGATCTGGGATAGAAAATAGAGAGGAAAGTGTGCATGAGCTAAACACCTACCTGACAGCAAATGAGTTGAATAGCTGCAATTCTTTATAAGAACAAATAAAGCAGCAGCCCTGATCCAGTAGTAGAACAATATTTGTACTATACTAAATTTTTTCTGCTGCTGGGGTTTAATCCCAGCAAGAATGGTTTTGGTTTAATTAGCTTTCCCTAGCAGATGGTCAGATATGAGAGGCAGAGAATGGTACAGGCTTAACTGTTGGGTGATTGTGCAGCTGCATCTGTAGCTGAACAGTTAAGCATGTCCAGGGGTCCAGCTGTACTGTGCACGACACAGGCCATCTCTGCCATTAGCCAAATGTCAGCTTCCTCTTTTTCCAGATTATGTATCAGTCAGAGGCACATCCAAAGGCAGGCAAACAAATAATATGCAGCTTCACCACCATCCCCTTTCTCAGACAAAATCCTCAAATCTTCATTATCTGTAAGTCCCTCTTTCTTTGATGACAGAAGCACATTCAGAAGCATTGCCATGGGAACTCGAGACATCCTCTGTGCTATTCATCAGAGAAGATCTAGCACAGAAATATTTTATGATCTCTGTGGCACTGAATACATACAGCAGTCAGCATAATGAAGTGGAACCAGTGACACCAGTGCTGTGTGAGGACAGCAGTGGGGTGCTCTTCAACCAAGCTGCCTGAACCTTGCACCACCTACAATGAGCAATAACTTGCTGTAAGCTGGCAGGGAAAAACAGAGCAGCACTGAGAGATGCAAAGTGATGTCTGAGGAGTAAAACTATCCAGCCAAAGGGATGAAAGAGAAAAGGGGTCATCACAGCCCTTTCCCAAAGCTGATTATATCCTGGCCCTTTCTCTTCCCAGAGCTTACAAGTGGTATTGCTACTGACTCCTTGGCAAAGCAGGATTCCTACCAGGCACAGAGATCTCCCACTTAAACCATGTCACAGCCACTGCATACTTTGGAGGCTAAAACAAGTATTCCACATGGACTTCCACTCAGCCTCTGTATCCAGGCACAATGCTGAGTGTTAGAGCATCCACTCCTGTACACACTGGCAGTAGTCATCTCAACAGGCCACAAAGGCAAACAAGGAGATGGTTTTCAAATCCCTGCTTTTGGCCTAGCAGATGCAGAGCCTGAGCCAGGGGCAGGAACAGGCACAAAACTTGTCTCAACTCTGTCAACAATACAGCAGCATGGCTCCTGAAGCAGCATGTAACCCTGGAGCTTCTTGTCTCTTTTTTTGGTGTGGTCCTGTAGTTAATCTGCCTCAGTTTGCCTCATTTGTTTGGTTTGGGTTTTTTGGTTTTGGTTGGGTTTTTTAAATGATTCTCTTAGTCTTCAGCACCACTGAATTACTGAGAGATTTCATTCTGAGTTCAGTCACAGAAATATAACATGGCTTAATCCAGCTTAGGAAAAACAAACAGATCCACCCATCTATCTTTCCCTGATGACCTGTGTAAAGCACGCAACTGACTGCAGCTCCTGTCTCCCTGCTCCCCTGGGCTCCAGTCACTCCTTTCAACAGCAGGATCCCAGCCACAGCAGAGGGGACTCACACCTCCAGCCCCTGCCCTGCACAGGGAAGCTGCCTGTCACCAGCAGCCATGGCCTGCACTGCTTGTCCCTCTGTACATACTGCAGTGTACCTCCTAGTTCACCTTCCTCCCTTGGAGGGGGATAACCACAGATTCCCCACTTGTGACCAAGCTGAGTTGCTTCAGCTCTTCCCTCAGACACAACTTCTCCTTGTGGCAGATGAGTCAGAGAGAGTTCCCATTAACTGCCTCCCTCCACATCTGTCATCATTGCTAGCACCAGCGCTGCTCTTCAGCTGGAGCTAATTATGAGCATCAATTGTCTCAAGGGGCAATTGCAGCAAAGGCCCATCACTTCAGTTTTACCACAAGGTCAGCCTCTCCACATCCCCTGCCTGGCATTGCTCTTGTAAAACTGAAATGCCTTTACCACTGCTGTCCTTTGGGACAGCATAAGTCCATTTACGATTCTAAGGTTAAGGAAAACCACTCCTTTTTAGTAATGCTACACACACAATCTCCTCCCCTAGCCAGGGCTTCCTCCTGTAGATCCCCCATAAGTAAACCCTACGCAGCTCTTCAGAGAGCAAGCAGGGAATGAGAAACAGTTGAGCTACAAATGAAATCACCTATCCTCAAAGGGGCTCTAACTGAGGACTAACAAACCCCAGATAGCTTAAAGAAAGCAAGCCACCACATTCCAGGTACCTGTTTTTTGTCAAGTGTCAGACAAGAACCCAAAGAGCCAGCAGCTCACTGCTAATCTAAGGGCAAAGGCCATGGAGGAATGCCAGCACACAGCCAGGCAGATGTTGCACAGACAAGGTGTTTGCTCACTAGTGAGCTGCTCACTCACGCCTCGGCTTCATGCAGCTGCACGAGCGCGGCTCTGCTGCTCTGTGACTCTGGACTAAGGAATGTCTCAACTGGACAAACACCACATCTGCTGCCGGCTCACGGTGCCCAGGATCAGACCGATTCCCAGTTTTACCGCCCAGCCGTAGCAGTGCCTTCTGCTCTCTGTTCCACCAGGGGGAGATCTAGCTACTCGGGAAGGTTACAGCTCTAGCCAGAGGAACACACTGCCCGGATACAGGAGCACAGAGGCCCGCATTCCTACAGCCTTGAAGTCCAGAGCAGGGAAGCCAAAACAAGGACTTAGTGACTTTCTCTCACAACATATTAAAACTCACTGACAGGATGGAAAAAGGCCAATAATCATCTGTACTTCCTCCCTGGCCAACATCACACCTATTTCATTCTTACTCCCTCACTCCTTTCCTGGCAACTGGAAAGTGTCAGCAGAAGTAGTATGTAAACAAGAGATCCATCTTTGAAGCCATAGCCCGTATTGCATGACAAAGATGAAACAGGCAGTATGGCAATGATTACACACACTTTAATGTTCTATCAGTAACCTGATTTCTGACTTACTTATATTTTGCTACCACCTCCTGTTGCTGCAGAGCATATTGTCTGTCCAGTCTGCCACTACAGAATAGAGGAAGGAAAATGAAGATACAGACAGCACACTCTCTCAGCATCCAAGCCCTAATAGTAAAGTATGGAGTCAGTGGCAACTAGTTTGAAATGCAATGCACAGTTTACATGAACCAAAAGAGAAGAGAGCCCAATGTGAATAATTTCCGACTGTTTCACAATGCTATGAGCCTTGGAACAAGTAACATTCCCTTAAACACCTATCACTGAGATCCTGCTCTGAAAAGTGACACAGCCTTCTGGAGAGAGGGTGGCAGGGACCTCTTTGCAGTGAGCTCTGCAGTGACTCATGGGGTGAGTGTGGCGACAGATAAAAAGCCAAAACTAAGCCATACAGCCAGAGAACTTCTGAGAGCAAGTTCTTTCATTCCTGCTACTACCTAAGGATGGCAGTAGGGAGGTCTTCTGCAGAAGACTAACTTTAATAAGGAAATGACTGGCAGCTCACAGAATTTCAGGCTACTAAAAATCGGCAAAAGGGAAACTGCAGAAGATCCAAGCAAATGGGGTAATGAATAGTCCAGGGCTTACCCAGAACACAGAAGATGATCTGCTAGTAGTTCCACAAGCCTCTGTGGCAGGCAAATGAAAGACTTGCAGAGAGGACAAGGATGGCTTGCATAGCAAACTAGTGACTATTTCTCAAAACAGATATCATGTCAAGGATCCCAAAATAACAGCTACATCCTGATCTGCCATCCTCCAGCAAACTTCCTGTCCTCAGCTCTTGGGGTACGAGCTAGAAAAAGAAAGATTTTCCAGAAGAAGTTGGAACAGAACCTTTACCCGGTGACTGGGGGAAGCACTCCTGCCCGGGTTAAATCCCAGAGCCATTCCATCTCCAGGCAGACATCTCGTGCACTGAGCAGAGAGCTGCATAGCACGAACCACTCAATCATCTACTGACTGCCAAGAGCACTGGCTGCAGGGGGGACCAACCAACCTCAATTGGCCTTATCGGTGTAAATTAAACCCTACAACACACCCAAGCAAACAGTCAGTTCCTTTGGAGAAGCAGGCATGAGTTATTTTGCTGCAGCTATAAAGGAAACATTGCTGCTAGGACATGCCCCTGGAGTGACTGTGCCGCTCAGCTCTTCCAGTGCATTCCTGGGGTTGTTTAGCATGGATTCAGCTCCAGCTTTTCCACAAGCAAAAAGTCTGAACCCTGAATGCCATCTGCAAACACAGCCAGACTCCACCTCCTGCATGCCTGCAGGCCACCAGGTGTGGCCAGGAATGGCACAAGCTACACACAAAATACACCTTTGATGTGGAGCTGAAAGCATGTAGCCACGGGGCATGAACAGCACGCCGCCCGCCGCCGCGCTGACTCCCACTGCAGGAATGCGGCTGCAACCACAGGCCAAGGAAGGCAAACACATTGCATTCCTCATCAGGCAGAGAAGGAAAACAAGTAGC
The DNA here is from genome assembly GCF_028018845.1 of Melospiza georgiana. Classification (NCBI taxonomy): domain Eukaryota; kingdom Metazoa; phylum Chordata; class Aves; order Passeriformes; family Passerellidae; genus Melospiza; species Melospiza georgiana. Next base: position 49,749,955 of record NC_080432.1, on the reverse strand, counting down.
AAGCCCACACACCCGCCCTGCTGACACCCGCCATGCTCCCTCCCACACTGCCTGCACGGCCGCTGTCAGCACCCCAAGGACAGCTTCAGCCCCAAATTCATTTGTGTGGGGGTCAAGTTCTGCAGGCAATTTCTCGAGCCAATGGGACAAGAGAAATAGAGCAAGGCAGGAGAGTTCTCAATCGGGCATGCAAGGCACAGGGAGAAGTGCTGTCACCCGGGCTGGAAAGTAGCCACAGTCCAGGGCAGGAACAGCTCTGTGCATGAGCCTGGGAAGGGAATTTCCCCGACTCTTCCTCTAAGACAAGGGACAAATATAACACTGAGACCTCTTGAGCTGAGAGGGCAGGGCTGAATAAGAAGTTGACTTTGGGCAAAAGGAATGCTTGGAAGGATCCAGGTCTTTTTCTACCCCTAGAAAACCATCCTACCTTAAGTCAAGGAGCTCTTCTGGGATGGAGGCACTTCCTCATTACCCCAAAATCCTTCTGTAAATGCTTGTCTCCACTGCCCACACACAGAGATTTGACCTTCACTGTACAATATTCTTCCATTACAGCACTGACACCGGGTCATTTCAGTGATCAAGAGAAGAAAAACTTAATGTACAAATACCCAAGACATCAGGTAATCTCTTATCTCAGAACCTCATCATTTTAGAGCTGCAAAGAGCTCTAGTCAGAAAAAAACATTATTCCTCCTTCATGTGGCACTCCTACAAGTCGTAAAGCTTTCCAAAGAATTCACATTCTCAAATATGGTTACTCTGAAGGATGCCTCAGATGTGAAACTGTCAGCAGAATTCTCAAGACTATATTGTGAACTCCCCACACTGTGAATCTGCACTTACTCTGTGCAACACAACTAAACAACCCACTCCTGAAAACCTTAAAAATCCATCCCAGTGCTAAGGACTAACTCTGAGACTCAACAGCCAGTGCTCTCCCAGCACCAAACAGGAAAACCAACACTCTCAAGAGCACTGCAGCAGAAATATATCTGACTTGGACCTAACAGACACAAAACAGCGTCAGGAAATTCAGAGCGAACCAATTAAGGGCAGAAACACTGTAACCTCTACGGAACCTCAAAGGGGAAAGGTCAATGTAGCCAGAAGCTCCAGAGACATACCCATGCATCTAGCAGGCTGCTGGAGCAGGGATGATTTATAAGGCTTGTGGCCCAGCTGCTCCACACCCCACATGCGCATTTCAAGGCCCTCATAGAGGCAAATGATCTGATATTAAGTAACAAGACCAGACCAGACTGAGGTCCAGCAGACTTTCTCATGCCTGTTGAAATTCAAGGCCTCAGGCTACCTGTTCCCTTCATAAGGTGCAGTAGCTCCAGTACTTGAAAGAATGAGGCATAGAAGGCCAAATTTACCAATAGATTTATATCCAAAGATATAAATAGAAGGCTGGCAGGATTTACAGTTTAGGTGTGTAAATCACAGCATGCGGAGAATGGGCTTCTCCCCTTCTAACCATTCCATACCTCTCCAACCCCAGCCACCAAAAGAAAACCCATTTCAAACAGGACAGAAGCCCCTGCTGTTGTGCACATTGCCAAGGGCCATCCCTGTGCAATCCACTTCGATGGTGACAGCACCCAAACTCCACAAGTCTCAACAGTGCAACCTGCAATGGCTGCAGCTCTCACAGAATGTAGGTCTGCCTGTTTCCCAGAATAGGAGCTGCCTCTACAGCCTCTCCTCTCCCTCCCCTCACTACATCCTGACTTTTCATAGACTCAATACTGTTTCAAGGTACCCTCATCCTGCCACCGGTGGGTGGGTGAGTGGGGGAAAGGGGCCCTTTATAATTGTAGTGTTGCAATCTGCCAGCCCGGCCAGGCAGCCTGTTCCCGCCTGCACCGTATTAAATACCTTATAACTGATTACACCCCCATGGGGCATGATTAGCAGTCTTCAGAGAACAAAGTCTACTTTCATAAGAATAAGAACAGACACGTACTGCTAACCTACTACACAGCTGGGCAGGTGAGGAAACAGGGAAGAAAGGAGGGTGTGGGGGGGATGAGCTAACTGTACTAACTCTATTCCTCTCCTTCCCTGTCACGGCCGAATTGAGATTTCCACTGCCCTGAACAGTAGCACCCCTCAGACCCACACCACAAAACTCACGTAACAAAAGCTCCTAAACAAACTGCTGCCCATAGAAATCAGGCAAAGTCCTAACCTGGAGGGGCAGGGCCTCGAGGCAAAGAGGATTGAGCTTTGCTCTGGGTGACAGCAATTCCTTCACATCAGTTCCTGGGGAAAGGGAAGGGTGAATTCCAACTTCAGTATCAAAAACACGGAGGAGGAGGGGAAGCTCAAATACAATCACATATCCACGCCCCTCTCTAACCTCTGTATATATCTGAAAGGTCTACATAAGTAACAGCAAAACATCTAATTCAATCTGGAGGTTAACAGCTCTCCAGGTGAGGATTTTTTTCTTGTGGGGAGAGAGGAGGTAGCAAAGAGGAGGAAAGCCCTCTCCATCTGAGATAGGTAATAGGGATCCCCAAACATACACAGCCCATATGCGTTGCCGCAACAAAGACCCAGCTCAATGGAAACTCAGCCAATCTGACATGAAATGACCTACAGCTCATTAGCAAAGTGCCTTCCAAATCTCAAAATGCCCACACAAACAGCCACAAATATATTTGGTGCTATCTGGCCTCCATCTCAGCAGATGAAGCCTTTCACCAAGAGCAGTAAGAAAAATAAGCCTAGGATCAGCGCTTCCAGGTACTCTCCCCAAACCTCCAACAGAAGCGAGCACAGCAAAAAGCTCCAGGAACACGGTCTTACTTGAGAGAGAAGCCCATGCAGAAGCTTCAATAAAATAGTATGAAGTCTCCTAATTGTGTCGTATTGGAAACAAACACCTGCTTTACCCAGAGCCCACTGTCTTTGCCCATGGCCCCGTGGATGCTCATGGTACAGTCTGGAAGCACTCATGTTCAGCTGATGTATATAGAGGGGACACCCTGCTGACACATTCCACCTGGATTCTTACCCAACCCACCCAAGAAAGAATTCCTTAATGAGTAACCAACCCAGCTGAAAATTATCTACTTGTATGTGCTTTACTCAGCAGCTGGTCTTTTAGCCAGCACACAGATCTCTGAACTGTACTGCCTAGTCCCATCTGTACAGCAAAACTTGCATATTCTTTTCATTACAGCAAGACTTGATGTACCAATTGACTGTGGGCTCCAATGCAGTTGCCATTGATATAAGGCATCAATTCATTTAGAGTTATATTACAAAACAGAATGTGCTTTCAGGGTTTGGATAAATGGAAGCTTTCACCATAAACACGAGTTAGTCATTAGAAGCTGCAGGAGGTAATTTAAATTATCGCAGCCAGCACAAAAATAGTTTTCCTTTGGGAGCTGAAGTTGCAAAGCTGTAGTAAATCCAAGTGGCACAGTAATACTTCTTATAAAAGCTTAAAATTAGTTGTGAAGCCCCAAATGGCCTTGCATATCATTTGATTATGTTACCGTGGGCTAGCAAAAGGGAAATCACTCTTCACACTATAAAAAAGCACTGAAAAACTCTACCATCCTTCAGCTCCTAGGAGACAGAAGAGGTAGGCTTACATTTCATGTCTCTATATATATATGTGTAAAAGACGTAGAAATAATAAATCTATTAATAAAATGTTAAAGCCACAGAACTAACAATGACTTGTTCAACCCCACACAGTGCTGGGCAGCTATCAATCAGGCTTCAGAGCTCAAATTGGAGCATTGCAACCCAACGCTCTCTCCTGGCTGCTGCACCCCCACAGATACGCTGTACCCACCCCCATTCCCAGAGTAAATTGCCTTCCTCTGCTGAGAAGCACTCCTGCTATTCCAGCACTGGTATTCACCACCACAGCAAGAGACCCTAATTTAGCCCCGCACGGGCCTTCTGCAAACTGCTAATCCCCCCTGCACAGCTGCTTCTCAAACGTACGGGCATGAGCAAACCATAAAGGATTTATGGCGCGTGGCAGGAAGGCTCCCGGCTCCCTGCGTAGGCGGGGCTTTGGGACAAGATCATGCTTGGACTAATGTTTATATTGCGAGCTGTCAGTCAGGCACTAAATCACCTCTGGAGCTGTACAGTAATACAGCCCCATCCAGCTGGGCCTTGACGACACTGAACTCTGTTCTAGCTATTTCACATACACCTGGGGACCTATTTGCAAAGGTATCATCTAATCATGGAAAAAAGGAATATGCTTATAAGTAGAATCTACCAAAATTCTGCAGCCCAACAAGGGTGATTTGCTTTCAGGAATCAAACCAAACTGGTACGAGACGTGTGCCAAAAATGACTCTCCACATCAGTCATAGAAGAAATTGGATGGAGCACCTACACAGGCATCTAATAACAGAGCGTATCTCTAGCAAAATGCAGTTACCTGAGACAACCCTTCCGAGCAAAGTTTTCATCTCCCGCTATTCACATAACTGTAGTATAAGCGATGCCTAAATTTAAAAAGGGAAATACAGATATTTTGCATACTTTAGTGCACAAAACACTTTCTGCTCAGAAAAATAAACGTGCTTAAAGGCAGGATGTAAGCTTGAAGCCCATTCTCAAGAAAGGTTACTTAAAACAACTTAATTTTAAGCACAAACATCCTGTCATTTTCCACCTTTTTCCCCCATTTGAAAATGCTTTTCATACAATACGCTGAGTGCGAATCTCCCACCAATAAAAGAGAAGGGAGAAGAGTTCTCCATAATGAAAAAATTATAAATAAAATACTCAAGGGGAAAAACTCCCAGAACAGTAGCTTTAACTGCAATCACTATTCAGTTGTGAGAGACCAGATTTCAACTCATCTCCCTAGAATATTTTTAATCTTCCTGCTGGGCAGCAGCAGAGTCATCACTAATGAACACTAAAGCTGCAGGAAGAAATCTGATGCAGGAGACAGAGCAGCAAGGCATCTTTGAGAACTGCAGAGAGCTTGTGAAGTAAGACATATGAAGGACCAAAACCAGTTACTCTGAGTAGCATATGCCAAAATAATGGTCAAAAACCTTACAGCCACAACAATTATCTAATTATTACCTTGGGAAAATAACTTATATTCTTTTGAAACAAATGCTATAAAGTAAAACTTGCCTAAGGCTTTTTATGAGCCTATGTGTAATTCCTCAACAGTTAGAGAGACTACCTTATCTGTCCCTTTTGATTTCAGAACCATTTGTGCATGAGAGTTACATTAACACAGCTGGACAACTGAGACTGTAACACAAGAGTAAGAAAATCCAGTTGTAACTCCTACAACATTCCCAATACAAATACAGAACTCAACCAAAGACATAGAAGTTGCTATGGGACTTTCAGGTCTGAATCTGCTAACCCTTAAAAAAAAAATCTAAAATTTAAACCAGTTCTCTCTTGCCACCACAAGCTGGTCAGATACCTTCTGCCCAAAAAGCAGTCTAAGCCTTGCAGGAAAACTTTCCAACCCTGACCATTTCACTTTAATAGCAACACAAAACTTCTATGAAAATCACTAACTGTTTATTCTCAGCTGTTAGCCCTGCCACAAAAGGGTTAAGGACATGTGCCCTAAAGCACATGTTGTTCCCAAAGAAGCCCATAGGGCCCATACAGGGATCTTGTGCTTCTGTCTCTGAAAATACACAGACTCTTTCCTTCAGCTCCCCCTGCATTTAGGCAAACATTACAAACACACAGCTTTTTACACATATCTTCATGCCACTGCCACTTATCTTTACTAGCCTATGCAGCAAATTGAATTTATACCTACTTGCAGCACTGATGATTCTCTTGGTCCTCAACAGATTGGACATGAGCACAGGACACAAAGTGTCTTCACAGACATTACATTGAGGCTCATGCTACAACATGCCAGAACTCGCTTGAACAGCCTTAAAGCCCTGCCTTTCAGACACCTCACAGACCAAAGTCCACACCAACACTGTAAAGTGGAGAAGCCAAATTCCACACATTCTTTCTCCTCTTACAAACAAAGGGAAGAAGCAGCAAGTGCTCTGCCTGACCACTCAGCATGAAATGACAATAGCTGCAGCCTCCAGGTTTATCAGTAAGACAGTCCTCCTCTAGGAACACACTATCTTTCCACAGACCCTGCTCTTCACCAGCTTAAAATCCTCAACTACCAGGACTAATCAGAGCAGCTGCAGTGCTTTGTGGATTTGTTCTTTGGTTAGTGATTTGTTGGGCTTTTTTTCTCCCCTAATGCAGTTACCACAAAAAGCAAGGTCAGTGAGCAACCTAACATAGCACATAAGTGATTCAATACCTTGCCCCTGACACAGACCAATACATTAAGGTGGTTTAGTAGCTGGAGCAAGAAGCCTCAGTGACAATTATGTAACACACTGCCATTTCTCCAAAATGTTAAGAGATTGGATAAGGTCTGAAAAATACACCTTCTAAAACAAGTTCTTTAACTAAGCAAGTCTGAACATTTCCACTCCCAAGTGCTTGATCTTTCTGAATCCCGCTCAGCTCTTAGCCTCAGTGCTATTATGTGGTAGTGAATTTCCACAGATTAGACATCATGTGAAAATACTTTAAAATCATTATTCAGTTTGATGCCTATCAGTTTCACTGAATTGCATTCACCTCAACTGAAGAATACATTCCAGCTCCTTTACCCCTGCACAGCAGTCTTCCTTAGGCTTGGCACCCAGCATTGTTGTAAAGCAGAGGAAAACTGAGCCCACCCAAGTGATGCTTGTACTGCATTCCAACCATTGCAAAGCTATTCTCACACTCCTACATGGTCTTCCAAGCCATTTCCTTCCTAAGAGCAGCTTGTCCCAGGAGGACACTCCGGAGAGGCTGGCTCGTGTCATTCCAACTATGAAACATCCTGCAAGCTGCTGCTTTTGGCCCTCTCTGGCTGAGCATACTTGGAATAAAACCACACATGAACATCCTGACAATGAAGAGCACGGCTTCTGAGAATGGAACAAAAAACGAAGTAAAAACAGAAAACTATCCTAGTCAAAAATATTCAGGCAAGGTTAGATGTGAGCAAAACAAGCGAATAGTTCCTGGGAAGGCAAAAACAGTGAAGTCTCAGAGTGCCCACTTGCCTTGAACAAGACAGGGCCTGACCTGCACTCCACAGCAACTTCACCATGCCACAGAAGACACAGCACAATGGACCCCCCGGGGGTCTGCTTCATTCTGAAGTCAGAGCTTGAAACACCCTTTTCATTTCTCCTCCACTGAGCTTTACTAAAGCATTCAACACAACAGTATCTAAGCATCTACACACTGATGGGCTCATCTTCAAATCCCTAGTAAGACTGGTGTTAACCTTTTCCAAGCAAAGAATGAAGAGTAAGAAACAGTAATGATCTGAACACAATAAATCTGTGGCAGAAATTAAGTATCTTTCTGACCATAACATCACCCTTCCCCTCCAACGAGCTGTAAAGGTATTTCAACTTTAAAAAGTAACATTCTTCCTACTACAGTTACAGACTCAGCCAATCTAGAGCTAAGGAAAAGCCCTCAGGTAGGGGAACTGGCAGGGAAACAGGATGGAGGATTCCATGCCCTATGGCATTTGTCCTGTTTGCATAGGTTACACACATAGTTCCTCCACAGTCCTGCGTAAAAGAATCTCAGAGAGGATGGTATTTACCAGAGATCTGAAATACACACAGCTGCCTTGAATGCCAACAAGCACTCTCTCTCCACAGCTCAGGGTGTCATACAGAAAGGAGGCACCTTCCCAACCAAAAACCCTCCAGAGCAAGGAGATGAATATACCCAATTTCAGGACCTTAAATTTACACTCAAAGCATTAATCAAGTCAAATTATCAAGAAAATCTGCTCTGAGAATTCCAGATCCTGACAAGCCCAGTAAAAGGAGCAAGATGAATCACAAAGGTGTCAAGCCAGATCCTCATTTATTAGCAGAGGAATCCTACCCTCACATGCAGGCTCATTTGAGACCTGTACATGTTGCATTTCCCCCAGCAACATGTAAGGCAGAGAGTTCTGTTGTCACTCTGTGCTGGAGAAGCGAGGCCCGTGACAACAAACACCTAACAGTAAATTAGTCAGGACACAACCTCCAGAACTGCTTCCTAGCTCTACACTGTAGATTGGTGACACATGGAAATCTCAGAATCCAGTTTTCAGTGGATTCTCCATAAAACATGGCAGACATTTTAACAGCTTAAGAAGCTCACCTTCAGAAAAACCATCAGCCTCTAAGACTCACAAGCATCAAAACAACTACCAAAAATACACTTACATTTTACTAAAACTTGTTTTCTTTGCTACCTCTCAAATAGCTTGGCTTTCTTTGCCTTTATAAAAACACTTTATATGCCACAGCAGCTGCCACAAGCCCTTTTTCCAAGCCAGCTCTGATACCATTCAGACCAGCGAGCCAAACAAAAATCCTTTGTCCATCTGACTTGATTTGTTCTGCTCTGAGACAAGAAGCAGGCAGACTTGCAAAAGACTACACCTTTTTCAAGGCTCTAGCCTATCTCCCTGACAAGCTATACCATGACTGTATTTAGGGTGGATGGCAGAGATAAGAGCTGAGGGCTTGTTGGCTGCAAAGCAAGTGACTTAGCAGCAGCCAACAAACAACTTGAAACAGAGTGGAAAAGCACACAAGGTCATCTTTAGTTCAGAAAGCTGGTTTGGAGAGTGAAGAGGCAACAGGTCTTGGCAAGTAACTCATCCCCTCCTGACCCAGTGCCTTGTTAATATTAAAGATGAAGATAACCATGGGCTGCCCTTTGGAACTCCACTGGCCCTGCTGAAATGCATTCACAGGATTCCAAGAGCACTGGGTGCCTGGGAAGGAATGAAAAACTCCTCTTGATACAACAGCTAAGACCTGACAGCTGAAGTGCTGATTTAACACCCAGAAGCTAAACCACACTGCATGCAAAGCACTGCTGGGATGGATACAGGTGCTCTCTGCAGTGATCCACTAGGAAGTGAAGAGAGCAAGGAGTTGTTATAAAGGTGATCTGACAGTGTACAACCAAAAACAGCTGCTCCTCTCAACGCCACGTCAACAGTGAGCTCAGGTGCACCCGCACCACCCATCACGGGAACAGCTGAAATTTGTGTGGAAGCAAATAACCTGACAGAACAGAGGGCCACCAGAGCCCCCTAACTTTGACACTGCCATTACTGCAAGAGCAGGATCACCAGAAAGGATTTCATCTGGATTAGGACTGGGCAGATCCCTTGTGAGTGATACAGATAGCATGGCTACTTTGGCACTGATAGAGCACATTAAAGATTGCTTTCCCAGATGGCATGTCAGGAGTACTTACATCTTTAATCGAACCTTTCTTTCCAGAAGCTCTTGCTGAATTTCTCAGGGTCACTCCCATTTCACTGACACCCCTGGCCTCTCAACTCTGGCAACACAGCCCTACTATGATGCAGAGAACACCACAAAGAGAGCCACTGCTTCAGGTATGTGGTTCACATGTTCTCAAAAAATTCAGGTAGTGATACAAGAAGAACACAGTCTGACTCAGCATCAGATCATTCCTGGCTTTCTTACCTGCTCTCTGAAGATTCAGTGAGGATTCATGGCTTCATTTTATAGAGGCCCTTTATCCCAGTTCCTTCTCTGAATCTGTAAAACAGAAATGCATAGCTCTGAAAAGTTTTCACTGGCGCAGAACTATCTTCCTGTGATGGATGATTCTTTTCAGGGGACAAGATCCACCTGGCATCTCTCAGATGTAGGTCATTCTCAGCCTTGCCAGATTTGTGTATCATTTGCACACCCTGATGCCTACCAATGCAACCTCATGCACACCCAAAAATCTGTGTATTAGCACTCAGCCCTTTACTCTGCTCTAGGCAGAGTGCTCAAGTTCAGAGCCAGAAGCAGTACAGCATTTACTGTTCTCCTGTTTTCCTTTTAAAGTCCCCCCACGTTCCCAGAGGCTGCACACTGCTACAGGGGGAAGCACCCCTTGAGAAGATGCCCAGGCTGGCAAAGAATTTCCCATTAACCCTTGCCGAGTCTGACACCAGAGGAATGCTGATTCTTCCCTTCCAACCAGGCCTCTGCCAGTTACACTCCGGCTCTTTAACACACCAGCTGGCCCAGACTTGTTCCGCTTTGCAGCTCCTACTCCCTGCAGAGATGCTGCTTTCTCATCCCCCACACCACCCAACTCTCCATCACAGCACCCAACTCTCCATCGCTCAGAAACAGCTACACCTGCGCGCACCAGGTCCTGCCTGCCAACCCCGTCCCTGCGCTGCTCCCTGACACGGGTCTCTCCCCGGGAGAAGCGCTCGGTAACGCCCCGATGGCTGAAGCAGGGACATCACCCCCTTCCTCACGGAGCCCGTCCCTTCCCGGGGCCCCGCCGTCCCCCCGCGCCCGGCCCCCGCCCGGCCTGCCTGAGCCCCCCCGGCCACGGTGCGACCCGCCCGAACCCGCTGTCCTCGGGGAACTCTCCAATTCCTCGCACACACGTGGCCACAAAGGCCCACCCCGCTCGCTGGGCGCCGTCCGGAGCCCGCACAGGCCCAGGAGCGCAGGGGCCCCGCCCGGGGCTTCGTCCCCAGCCGGTCGCGCTCCCCGCTCCCCGCCCCCGGAGCCCCAGCCCGGCTCTGACCCGGTCGGGCTCGGCTCCACCAGGGGTCCCAGTGACTTTGCGGCCGGTTCGGCCCCGCCTCGGGCCCGCCCCAAACTTTGCCCCCGTCCGGCCCCGGCCCCGGCCCCGCTCTCTCGCCTCAGGCCGCCATTTTGCCGCAGGGCACGCCGGGTAATCCGGCGGAATCCCCACGTCGCGGCGCGGCTGCGTCATCGGACGGCACGCGCGGGGGGAGGGGCGGGGCGGTCCCGGCAGCGCGAGGGGCGACGGGACGGGACGGGACGGGACGGGACGGGACGGGACGGGACGGGACGGGAACGGACCGGACCGGACCGGACCGGACCGGACCGGAGCTGCTGCCGCTGTCAGTGCCGGGGGCCGGGAGCCGCTCCTGCCCCTTCCCGCCTGCCCCGGGGACTAGGAACACCCTGAGGGACGGCGGGACGGGAGCTGGGAACACCCTGAGGGGCGGCGGGACGGGAGGTGCTGCTGTCAGTGCCGGGGGCCGAGAACTGCTCCTCCTCCTTCCCGCTTGCCCCGGGACCTAGAAACACCCTGAGGGGCGGCGGGACGGGAGCTGTCGCTGTCAGTGCCGGGGGCCGGGAGCTGCTCCTGCCCCTTCCTACGTGTCCCGAGAAATGACCCGACAGCCTGGGGCGTATCCCAGCCTATCGCTAGGGAAATAGAAACCCAACCGTGGGAGCAGGTGGAAAGGGAGGCAGAAAGGCGGAGTAGTAAATGGAGAAACCCACCTGAACCCCCCCAAGGACAACTGCCTGCTTCTTAAAGGAGAGGTGCTGAGGACAGCGTGTGCCAGGCAAGAGCTAGTCAAACCCTGACACAATTTGTGAATGTGCTTTGGAATTCATTTGCAAAATCTTCCATTGCGTTGTTCTAGTCTTGGGTCTTTGAAAAATCAGTACATTTTAATTTCTCACCAAGTCATGCCATTTATTCAACACTGAGTGCAGACAGGTACTTTTTCCATTGCTTTTCATGCCCAGTGCATAGACTTACTCACCCACTGTTTCCATTTCCTGTTATCCTTTCTTTCACAAACATCTCATGAATTGATGATTCACACAGTAAACAATGGAGCCTAGTTCTGAGGAAATTTGCCCAGTTCAGAAAAGTCCTGATAGAACTCACATGATGTTCTTCATCATACTACTACATTTACAAAGCCTTCAGATTTACATCCAGGGAGTACCAGGCTCACAGTACTGCACACTCTGCCCAAATGGTCTCCTCTCTTACACAATGAAAGACAGGTGCTCAGCAGGACCCCACTTCCATGACCTTGGGAATATTGTGCAAAAACGTCTGCCGAGCGCCCAGCAAGTGCCGTCTGCAGCACACCGCGCGTCAGCCAGGGATATTTCAAGAAAGCCTTCGGTACTTGTGCCCCCATAAATTCTCCAAATCCTCCCTGTGCTGGAGTCAGATAACAAGCAGAAGGACAATGGCTCCAAGAATCCAGGCTGCCCATCTGCTCTGTACTTCCAGATTCTTGCTTCCACAGCGCCAGCTGATGAAATTTTCATAGCTGATGAGGTTTCTCGTTTCCACCGGGCCTTGCTGCCCTGGAGCCTTCACAGCTGTGCTCTGTTCAGGTTTCCGTGGGTGAGCACTTATGGCAGCAATGATTAGAGTACTTTGCTCTCTTTTAGTGATTTGTCAGAGGAGGATCTTCAAACTTTTGGCAAGTCCTGGTGAAACAAGCCCTGAATGAAGAAGAGAGGCTGATTTCCAGACGGTCTTGTCATTCACTGCTTCCATTAAACTCAACTCTTCTCAAAATCAGATGTCAAGGTCAGACCACCAAAGGGAGACAGGAACTTGACTTGGGCTGGCTGAGCACCAGTCACCTGCTCTGAGCACCAAAAAACACTCTTCCCTCAGATCCCAGAGGCCTTGGTTCCCAATCCTGCTTCCTCTCCACACACATCCGCCCTGCCTTTCCCCATATCCGGTATGCCTGTGAGCTGGATCAGCATTGCCTGAGTTCAGAGCTGTGACATGATGCAGAAGCATGACGCTGGGTTACATTAGATTCATTTATACAACACCATTAATACCAAAGTGCAGCTCCCTGCTAGAGCCAGTTGCTCACTAAAGCCTCTGAAGTTCAATTAACAAGCACCAGGTAATCTAACACTTGACTCCCAATAATCCTTTTATTTTAAGGGGCCTCTGGCGGATGTAAAGCCCTCAGCAAACAGTCCTGGAAGTACATTTGAGATTCTCTCAAATACCAGCTGAATTTATGACCCTTAGTGGAGAGCAGGGAGGAATCTCTTCAAAATACTTTCCAGCTGGCAGCACTTTATATAGACCCTTGTAACTGAATAAAAGGAACCCCTGGAGGGGCAGGTGCCACCCTGTGGAAGGACAAATCCCTCTGAAGTGCCTATGGTCTTGGCTAGTGAAAAAGGAGATGCCAGAAATAATGTCTCCCCACCAGAAGAAGGCAGTGCAGGCTTGGTCCTCTCAAGTTTTCCATCAAACCTGGTCAAGTGAGGAAGATGGCGGGTGCTGGACAGCCCCTTGGTGGCTGACTTGGAGGCTGTCACCTGCCTGAGAGTTGCAGTGGTGAAGGGACCCCTATGAAACACTTGCCACCTCAGCTACTTCTCTAACTCCAGTTGCACAGAGGATTCCCCAGTAGACATCAGCTGGGAAAGCCTCATAGGCAAAAGATGTTTATTGGATGGAAGAGCCCACCAAAACCAAAAGACCTGAGACTTAGTTTAAACAGAGTTTTCACTCTGGGATAGGCCAATACAAGAGGAGCTCAGCACCCAAAACTAACAGCATTTCAGGAACAATAAGATCACTGAAATACTGCCAGCCTGTGACAGTCAAACAAGTCTGTGGATGCCGAATTGGACAGCCAAGCACACTCTGCCAGTATGCCTGGAGCATACACCTACCAGACAAATACAGCCAACCCGCCAATAAAACAGTTGCTAAAAACATACCCACGTGTATAGTTCAGGCCATCCCACCACGTAAGAGTGAGGGCTGGGACTCAATTTTGAGCTTAGTAGAGATTCAACCCTCAAAAAACCACTGGAGTCTTTTCACAAGCAAACACATTCCCCAGCATCAGTGGCTGAAGAACAAAACAGTGCTGACCCAACCCAACCCAAAATGCTGTTTGTCTTATGGGATTCCCCAAAGGCCAGTGGGTGCACTGTGGCTGGGATGTAGCTGTGCTGGGCACTGCACAGAAAGACAAGCAGACACAATATCCTGCCCTCAAGGCTTGAATCTCTGTATCTTTTGAATCTCTCTCAAAGCACCTCTGTGAATATGAAACGGAAGATGAAGGCAGAACTGGAGAACAATGACAAAAATCCACCATTGCAGCACCCGGGTGCTTGGCACAGCTCGGTGGTTTCATGCCATCACGGGTTAGAGCAGAGCACGACTTATAGCTCACACTGGTATTTCAGACATACACAGGGACACTTCCCCCCAGGCTCTGTGCTTGAAGGATATGCTGCACATCAATGCTTGCCCATTACAATTGCTGCCTATGCAAGTCTTCTGTATATTTATAAAGGTGTGTGTATCAAAATAGAATTAATTAAATACATATCAGTGACCCCTACTGGCCATTTCTAACCAGCCACAAAATTATGCAGCCACAGCGAGCTCTTGCTGAGGTGCAGTATTTCCATGGGAGGCACAGAGCGCAGAGCCTGGCAGTGGCGTGTTTGTGCTCTTTGCACTCACTTTGTGCTGGCTGCATCACTCCTGGGGGCAGGCAGCTGAAATTGGGATTTTCTGACCTCAAGTATTTGTTTGTGGCATCCCACTCATTTCTCTGCTCACCGCCAGCTCCATGCCACGATCCCAGCTCTTGCACTGAGCCCTGTACAGGTGCCTCCAACTCTTACTCTGCACAGTTGCAGGGCTCTGCAAGGGACCAGGTATTGGGCTGTGACCTTATTCAGGGTATTTTTTCCAGAAAAACTCAGTTCCCAGCTGGGACCCACACCACAGCTCCTCGAGGTCAGCCCCCTACAGAAGGAGCTGCCCCAGCGCTGCAGTTTTTCCTCCTGGCAGCCTCACCAAAGCTCACTGTAAATTCTTCACTCCACTGGGTGCTAAATCCAGCATGAGTGCTGCTGTGCAGCAGAGACTGAAGGGCCCTCCTGGATCAGTGATTTACCTTGGTGAAGGAGTGGAGAGAATGTGCCTGACAGGCAGGATGGCTGCTCCAATGCAAGGCAAAACCCCATGAGAAGCAAAGGCTGGAGTCACTGTGTCAGCCTCAGACCAAGACTCAAGGGGCTCTGCCTCCCTTCCCCTTCGTCAAAACTTGTTTAGCTTGTCATGCTAATAAAGTGTTTGAAATGAACTGAGTTAAAAGTATGTGGAGAGGAAGGGGGAGGATATCTCCTGGAGCATATGGGGAGGTGGCAGAGGGCTAGGTGTAACACCAGCTCTCCTTGGTGTGTGCAGGCACACAGGGCTTCATCCAGCTTTGGGCACAGTGCTTGCCATGTGCAAGGGGAGGATATCACACACTGGGGTGCAGGGGTTGGCACTTCACCATGGTGCACAAATGGGGAGGGAGTAGCTGATCCCCCAAGCCCTCTGAGGCACAGCAGGGACTCGTGGACTCTATCATGCAGACACACATGGCTGTGTGTTGTCTCTCAAAAAACCCTTCTGTGTGGCTAGCATGCACCTCCAACCCACAGAGCCTTTTTTTTCCCCCTGAAATCTGCAGCACTGCTCTCCCCGTGGAGCTCTTGTTGTTTATAGGGACGGGTCCAGGCAGGCCAGGGAGGAATTACCTTTCCCTAGGACACGCTTCGTGCTTGGCTGAGCACACTGCTCCTCGCTTCACGGGAGCTGCTGAAGGCCAAGGAGACAGCCAGTCTACAATTAGCCTCCCTCCCAACACTCGTCCACATCCCCTGGGGCTGCTAATTATGGACTCCTCTGCAGCCAGGGTTCAAGTCTTTCTAAGCACAGGCCACAGTTTCATGAAATGACCTTGACATTCTCTGCAACAGGCTCTCCTGCCAGGTTTCACTGCAAACACCACGATCTGCCATCCCCTGTAAACACCCAGGAGCAAGCTCAGAGGCAAGAAACGAGAAAACACAAAAGATTTGCTTCAAGAGTCTCCCATTAAATGCTTGCGTGCTCCTGGTGAGATTAAGAGGTTTCATTGCTAGAGCTGCCAGCTGGAAAGGCAAAGGGAGACTGCATAGCTGGAGATGGGCTTTGAGGCACCCACGGGTGTGTGCCAGCAAAGGGAAAGCCTGGCAGACATCTCCTTCCCACTCCAGCCCTTCCAGACCTCCTCCTGGCAGCAGGAGGCAGGTGGGGGGAACGGATACACCCCCTGAATCAGTGCCCTTGGGATAGCCCTGACATTAACTATTGTACATGCGCCCAGAGGGAAGCCAGAAATCACAGGGCAAAACAAGATCCTACACCTTCTCGTGAACTCCTGAGGGGTTTTTGAAGGGGGTTTACTCAGCCTTTTGAGTTATGGGGACCCAAGTAAAACCTCTTTACTCTAGCTGCCCTCCACACATACATCGCTCTCCTTTCCCCCCTCTTCAAGTCCAGGTATTTTTCCTCTGGTAGTTATTCTTTCTTTTTAATTTTTTTTCCCCTGGTACCTTTGTCTTGTCTTGGCTTGAAGTACTGAGGGCGGATTTGAGAAATCTGTATCTCAAAATAACGTGTGACTTAAGCTTACTTTTGCTGCTCCTCACAGCAGGTTTGAAGGCTGTCGGTACTGAACCCAGGTCCATCACAGTGACACATGCATTCTCCCACACTCAGAGGATCTGTTTTAGTGCAGCAGTCCAGCAGGCAGGCAGATTTTAGTCAGTCCCAACAGAGCAGCTGCCTGGAGGCCAGTGGAGAGCGCAGACCACCCCTCAGGAAGCAGCAGCAGCCCTGGTGATGAGAACTCCCTGCATCTGGCTCTGGAGGAGGAGAAGAAAGCTGATGGTCAGAAGCTTGGATGGAGGCTGACACTTGGCTTGGAGCAGCTGGGAATCCCCTCTCCAGAACACCTCATGGGCACCACCAGAGCATCCACAGAGTTCATCCTGCCTCAGCCTTGCTAATGGTAAATGTGTGCAGTGGGTAAATGTGTGCATGGATGGTGCCTACCCATGCCAGCATCCTTTGTCTCCCAGGGCTGGGTCTGCATGGCTCAGGGAAAGGTACAAACAGGGAAAGGTACAAACATTGCCCTGCACAAAATTACTGCAGAATCTGCCCTTGTGGAAAGTTGCTCCTTATACCATTGCCTAGAACTCATCTTCAATGCCCTGGAGCAAGAGGGTTTATAGCTCCTTGGAGTTCATTCCTATTTATTCTCATTGTCTATATAAATGTCTAGTCAGTTTTTTTTTAATGAATGCCTTTTCTTGTTACCCAGTGGCAATGAGTTCACTGGATCATCAGTGTTTAGGATGAAAGTAATTCTCCCTGTCATTCATTTGGATTGCACTTTTTTCTCCTTTTGCCTTATATCCTGGCAGGTCACAAAAGGAGGAAATAAAAGAAGCTCATGCCAAGTCTAGGCAGTGTTCCCAGATACTCTGGGGTCTGTGATACAGGGACTGTGATATTGGACTTGGGCAGCATTTCTGGAGGCTTTGGGCAAATACAAAATACATCCTGGGGAAGTCCAGGATGGCTACTCTTAGGGCAGTACTGGAACATAGGAAGGTGAATCCAAGGGCAGCTCCTATTCCCTGAGGCATCCCTCGCAAAGCCACCAGGCCAGGGAAATTGGGTACTTCCAAGTGGCATTTCTGGTGGTCTCAGCCTAGGAAGATTTGAAGAGTTTTTGGAGGCTTAAGAGCATTTTTGCCACCAGAGAGCAAAACTTGGGGCAGGGTAACGCCAGACAGAGTCACCAAGACCACAGCTTGTCCTTTTCTCCATCATTCCCCAGATATGCCATCAGTTCCACTGTTGAGTCGCTGTCTGCCAGCCTGGTCACGCTCCACAGTGTGGCAGAGCATTGAGATGGTGCAAATAGTGAGAAAAGAGCCAGGAGATTTTCTACCTTCAACTTCCACCCCCTCCCTGCTCCTCTTTTGCCTGCCCCCTCCACTTCCCCCCTGAAGGCACAGACACCTACTGCCCATGGAAGCTATTCCTAAGCAATCCCGGGCATCTGGGGAATGAGGCTCTGAGCAAATATCAGAGTGTGTGTGTGCAGAGAGTGCACACACATGCACACACACTCACACATGCACAGCCACGGTGCTGCTGCAAAGTCAAATATAGACCTTGTGGAAGGGAAACAATGGCTGGGGTTGGGTTACATGGCTGTAGGGCCAGCGAGCTGCTGTTTGTTGTGGGCTGGGGTGGAATTGGAAAAGCACGGGGGGTGGGATGGGGGAGAACATTTGTTTTAACCTAGAGACCCTGGGCTGGTGCTGTGCGTAGGGCGGAGAGGGTGACCCAGAGCAAGAGCTGAAGAGGATGATCATTTGAGTTGGCAGCTCAGAGGTGTCTGCAGTCTTTCTCCAGCATCTTTGTGCTGCTTTTCTGCCTTTCTTGAGGAATTAAAGTGAGCAGGAAGGACTGAATTTCTCTGGGCTTCTGCACAGGGAGGAGTTTTTGCTCTGGAGAAGGCTTCTTTGTGAAGGAGAAGAGGCAACATTATCTGTTTTCTCAGCCCACCATCTGCTTCTTGTCCCTGATGTCTGGCTGCCTCCAAGGTGCAAGTTCCAGACTCCGGAAGAAAGGGAAGCAGCTTCAGCTGGTTTTGACAGGTAATTCCCCTCTCTGTCTGTGAGTGGTGACCGTGTGTTGGGATGATGGTGGGGGAGGGAGTTTTCATCTAGCATGCATTGGAGGGAAAACCATGACAAGAGGTTGCTCCAGTTCCCATTCCAGGTCCCTGCTTTGTGGGATTTCCTTCACTGGAGGGAAAAGCCATGGAGGGACTCTTATAGCTAGGAAAAAATCCTTCCTAATTCTGATCCAGCAGCTGTTCCATCTGAGACGCCTCTAGGGATGGCATGGCAGGGATCAGAGCCTAGTAGAGCAGGGTCTAAGCCAAGCACAGGAATCCCCTCAATGCCCACTTCTTGGGTCTGCAAATAGAGCTGCTCTGAATAAATAGTACTGGGCAGTCCATGGACTGACACAGGGAACCTGAGACACAGGGTAGTGCCTGGGGATGGGACTGGAGCCCTTCAGTGTGGAGGAAGGAGTGCACCCAAGGTCCATATTGCATGAGTCTCTTCTCCCTCCTCTGTATTCCCTTTTTACTCCCGTCCATGCCTGCCTTCTTCTCTCTGTGGTACTCACATGCAAAGCCAAACCTCAAGTTACAAAACACATTTCCTCAGATATCCCACCTTCTGAAATCCCACCCTGGATTTTGTTCTTCATTCCCCTTCCTCGGAGCTCAGATCTTCACCAACCAACTTTATCTCCTCAGCCTGGACAGCCCTGACTTGCTGGTACAGCTCTCACCTCCGAGAGAGGCAGCACAGGGAGAGCCATGATTCCCATTCTGCTGGCTGCACCCTCGCCCCATCTCCCTCTCTTACCGTGCTCCTGCTGTGGGTGCAGATGCTTACGGATATTGGCATGTGCCAGGGTCCCTCTGCAGGCCCCCTCCTCTCTGCCCATTCAAATGCACACACAACATCCAGAGGGTTTCCTTAGGCACGTTCAAGCAGGTGAGGTTTAAGGGCACCGGGGCATGGCTGTGCAATGACGCTGCAGTGCAGTGCGGTCAGGACCAGGGCAGATCCCAGCGAGGAATGCGGGAGCAATGAGGATGTTGCAGGAGGTGGTGCTCTCTCTGACACAGTTAGTGAAGGTGGTAGGATGTCAAGGAGGAGGTGAGGCTGAGGCTGAGCAGCCTACACTCAGTGTTGGAGGTGTCACCAGTAAACCCTTGGCCTCCAACCATGACTGGCAAAGAGTGCAAGGCAGGGTGCTGTGGGTGTCAGAGCAGAAATGTGGATCATTCCAGGTCCTAGAGCTGTAGTGATGGAAGGAGAGGCTGTCTGGTTTTAAACCAAGTCCCAGAATGTGTGCTTCATCCTCAGCCTCCCCCTCTCCATTTAGCTGCAAGCTCCAGACGTGGTAGGAATCAAGGCTCAGAAGCAGGCTGAGCAGGGGATGAGAATGGATGTAGAATCACAGGAAGCATTTCAGGACAGAGCTGGTGCACACCTGTCTCGTAAATATCCGAAGAGCTGATGAAGCAAGCTAAGCAGGAGGTTTGGACTTCTCTGTCCCTCTCTCTGTGGGGTGATAGAGACAGGAGGAGGAAGAGGGCAAGGAAAGAACAGGGCTCCTGGCTGACAGGCCAGCAGGAAGGAGGCAGGAAGGAGGCAGCTCCTGCAGAGGTAGGCAGGGTGGTAGGCCCCCATTTATCACTCAATCAGGTTGTGTTGTCCAGGCATGCCAAGGATAAGCAAGGAGAGGTCCCTGCTCAGAGCTGGCAGAGACCTTGGCTTTGATGGGCTTGTGCCTGGGCTCTTACTGGGTCCTGGGGCCTGCAGAGCTCCCCATGGCTGCCACAGGGTGCTGACAGGGCTGTCAGGAGCTGCAGGGGGGTGGGGGGGACTGGAGAAGGTGAGAGCAGGGATGGGTTGAGCTTTGTCTAATGAGATGAGATGAGATGGAGTGTGAAAGCATCCATTAAGTGCATCCATTAAGCTCCTGACATGGTTCTTCTTCCTTCCTGGTGAAAAACAGCAAACCTTGTGGGATACAGGGGTGGAAAAGGGCTGACTGGTGTGAGCTTGTAATCTAATTAAGGATTGCTAGGACCTTTGAAGGTGACAGCTATGATCTTATCAAGCAGCAGAAAGGCCATGCAAGGTGAGCAGGCAGCTGTTTCATCTGAAGATGGGACAGCCCAGACCCTCTCCCAAGGCTGCCTTATTGTTCCTTATCGTCCACTGAAGTGCTGATGTCCACATCTCATTAGTGGCAGCGAGAAAAATGCTGGGGACCACAGCTTCTCTGGATGGCTTCTTTTTTGGGGGGTGACTACTACAAGTTGAACCTTTATTTTAAGGATGAGGCTTCTAAATCCTACAGTTTGCCAGTGGAGGTGTTTTAGTGGACCCTGGGGACATCAGCAAGGGGCTGCAGGAGGTGTTTTTGCTTATTAGTATTATTTTAGATAATCCGAGCAAAACGAAGGCTCGGATCATCGCGCACCTATTTCCGAGAGGGACGCCAGGCTGAGAGGCTCCGTGCCCCGCGGGACCGCGCCCCAGCCCGGGCGAGGGCGGCGAGCGCTGCATCCCCCGAGCCCGGGCAGGGATACCCCAGCGAGGGCGCGCCCCTGCGGCATCGCCAGCCCGGGCACCTCTCGGCGCTCCGCGATCGCTGCTGGGGCCGGGGCCGCTGAGCCCCCGGCGGGGCGGTGGGGGCGGGCGGGGCCGTGCCGGGATCCCCCCGGCCCCGGCGGCGGGAGCAGGGCAGGGGTGAGCGGGCAGGGCGGGCCGGGCCGGGCCGGGGGCTGCCTGCGGTTTGGGGCGGCGGGAGGCGGGATGTCCCGGGGAGGGAGCGGGGATGTGCAGGCACACGCAGCCGCTGGCAGGCGGCCGGGGCTGCACGGCGGCGGCGGCGGCGGCGGCGGCGGGCGGAGCGGCGCGGCACACGCGGCGGCAGCTCCCTCCGCAGCCCCGCGCCTCCAGCCCCGCCGCCGCCGCACCGGGCATGGCCGCCCCCCGCCGCCGCGCCCCGCGATAGCCCCACGAGCCGCCGCGACGCCGAGGTGAGCAGGGCCGGGCAGCGCAGCGCCCCAGCCCCGCCGGGCCCCTTTCCCCGCCGCCGCCCCGGCCGCAGGGGCACCGCCGGGGCTCCGCGCAGGGTCCCTCGGGGCAGCCCTGGGGTGGGGCTGGGGAAAGGCGAACCCCCGCGGCCGTGCCCCTTCGGGGGGCGCTGGGGCTTGGGGTGGTCCCGGAGCCCCGGGGGGAGGGGCGGGGGGACAGGCGCGGCGAGCCGCAGCGGCGCGGCATCCCCCGGGCTCCCTGCCCCGCTGCCCCCGGAGCCCAGCCCCGAGGGTCCCGGTAGCCTCAGACTTGGAGCAGTGCCTGGGAGCCGCGTCCTGGGGATGTCCCCGGTGGTCCCCAAGCGCACGGAGGTCCCTGATACCCTCGAAAGGGAGGTTAATAGACTCGGGGATCGTCCCCGCAGCACCCGGAGGTCTGGCAGCCCCCAGCCCGGGCAGGCAGAGGCGGACGAGCGGGACGGAGGGAGCTCCCTCGCCCGTGTCCGTGCGACCGAAAGCCAGGCCTGCCCAGGTGCGAGCTGCTCACACCTCTCCCGGGCACCAGCTGCCAACCAGCATGCCGGGATCCGGATCGACCCCGGGGGTTCTGCCGGGAGCAGCACCCACGGGGTGACTAGGTCAGGAGGCCTGAGAGGCTGCTCCTCGAGTGGGGAGCTGTGGGGGAAAATCAGCCTTTGCAATGGGGAAAATCAGCCTTTGCAATGGGGATAGCACGCCTTTGCAGTGGCATATGATCGGAGCTTGTGCTTCTCACAGCACTGAAGGAACATGATACCACTCTTCAGCCCTAAATTATTTTATAAGTTTCATAGCAATTGCTTCACCCTCCTCTGAAATGCAGCAGCTGTTTGCCACTGCCCAGTATTTAGGGGCAGGAGGCAAAGGAGGGTCCTGCAAACATGTTGTCAAAGGGACTGTGGAGAGAGAAGATGCAGCAATCCATGGTGGAATTTGGCTGGGGCAGTGGCAGTAACATCCTGCAGCCCCTCTGAAAATGCTGCATCCTTAGTTGGTGGTGGTTTGTTTGCTGGAGAGATGCTCCAAGCAACATCATTGTTTTTATGGGCTATTTTGTCCGGTCCAGGGAGGTGAAGCTCTTAGCAGGGACCCCAAAGCCTCTTCCTGCAATGCATGTGTAAGTGTGAGTGGGAGGACTTATGTCCCCATCTTAGAAGTCTCTCACACAACTATGGACCAAACATAACCTTCCAGAGCTGAAGAGTCAAGCTGAAAGTGGAACGGCCCCTGTTCATCACACCCACGCAGCTGGGTAGAGTCTGCTCCATACCTTCACCATTCTCCTAACAGAACTCTTTAACCCCTCCCATCTCATTACAGTAATATATTTATGATATCACCCTCGAATTTCCTGCCCTTAACAACCCCAGAAGGCTGGGAGGGAATGAAGCATTTTTGGAAAGTATTTAATGCTACTTCAAGAGGGCAGGAGGCGGTCGGAAAATAGATGGGTGCAGGAACCTCGGGCTGACGGGGCTCTCTGCAGGACAGCTGAGGGAAAGGAACACACCTAGCGAGAGGTGTGTGTTCACATTTCCTGCCTGGGGCTGCAGCCCAGCTCTAGTGCCTGCTGCTGCACTCTCTTGCTTGGACAGTGAAAGAGGGCTGCTGTTTTGTGCCTGCTCCTCTGCTAGACCCACTGGACTCCCTGCTCTGCTGCAGGGTTTGAAAGGCAGCCTGGGCACTGTGAAGAGCACTCAGCCCATCTATTCATGCAAATGTGCACAGGAGGACCTTATTTAACACAGAGCTGAAGTGTCCCAGATCTAGGGAGGGAAGGTGAAGGTCCCCACAGCTGGGTGGGTGTTTCTGGGTTTCTGATCTCCTGACAGCAGCTACCAGGGCAGGTGCTCCAAGATGTGCTGCAGCAGCCTGAGCTATGACACACTCAGGATTGAGTGTGCACTCTAGATTCTCCTGTACACATATTTTCAAAAGCTTTTTAATTCTCAGTGCCTCAACGCTGACTTAGAGGGAGGAGTCTGGATGGAACAGAGGGGAGTGTGGTGACAAGGCTGTGTAAAGCTGGATGTTTCAACTCAAGCTCCCAGGCAGTGGAGAGCAGCTGTGGTGTCAGCCAAGGGATTTTCCTGAACTTGCTCTTTTTCTCTCTGTAGGTGTTCATCTCGGTGGGGCCACACTGACCATGCTCAGGAGCTTCTGTCTCCAGCTCATGTCCTTGATTTGGATCCTCTTGGCCCATCACCAGCTTGTGCAAGGTGAGTCTTTGTAGACATGGGTCCTTCTCCTTCATATCCATTTTTTCCAAACCTATCCTTGGTATTGCTGAAGTCTCCTCGACTTTCCATGCAAAATTGAGATGGAAAAAGCAGAAAATGCTGCCTGGTTGTTAAATCACCTGGGGTGTGACACTGGAGGCACCTTAGAAACTCTTGCCCACAGGGGTAGCAGCGCCTGAGCAGACTGACAGAGACATCCCTGCTGCTCTCTCTCTTTGGTTTGGGAACCCATTCACCCTATGAGCTTGCTCAGGGGAAAGAAGGTCCCAAAAGTGAACAGCTAACCCTGG
Organism: Melospiza georgiana; assembly: GCF_028018845.1. Lineage (NCBI taxonomy): Eukaryota > Metazoa > Chordata > Aves > Passeriformes > Passerellidae > Melospiza > Melospiza georgiana. Next base: position 49,726,001 of record NC_080432.1, on the reverse strand, counting down.
ATCCAGTGAGACAAAATCCTTTCCCAAAGATTAGTTTGCTCTATCCCTCACTCTGGATAGGCAATGAATTCCCAAAGCCATGTGCCAGGAGAGATGGTTACAAATAGGAAAGGTGGCAATACCCAGGCTTGGGGCTGAGCAGTCCCAGGATACTGCTCCAGCTCCATAGTGACTTGTTTTAGGAGGCTCTGACCCTGTGCAGTGGGACCTGCTGCCTCACTGCAGCAAAATTTCATGCACAGGGGATTTCTTCCCCTGCTCATTTTCCCAGGCAGCACAAAATGCTGCTTGGGAAAGCCTGAGCAGATCTTGAGGCATGGGGGCTTTAATCTGTTTCAGTCCAGGTGGAGGGGCTCAGGTAAGGACATTCACCTCCTGGGCCCGGCCTGCACAAGATTTGCACAAGACTTCTGAGGAAACCCCCTGCTTCTTGACATCTGCTCTAGTTCTGCTGCTCATGGAGCCAGAGTGAGCCGGCTCCTCTGTGGAGCTAAGATGCAAGCAAGTGATGGGGAAGAGGTGAAGGTGGAGATGAAAGGGAACACCTGGCACAAAGGAGAGAATGAGAAGTGGCACAGTGAGGCCATAGCTCAGTTACAGCTTCTGTGGCTTTTAAATAAATAAACAGAACTGGATACCTGGCCCCATGTGATGCCAAGTCCTGCTTCCCTGGCTGGAAGGGGAGTGCTGGCAGCCGGGTCCCAGAAGAGGGCAGGAGCCCCTGTCAGACTGCTCTGTGCCAATAGCTGTCCTTGGAGACAGTGACATCCTGGGAGGTAAAGAAGAGCCATTCTTTCCATTTCCATCCTTGGCCCCTTTGTGCCCCTTGCAGTACTTGGCCCTGAGCTTTCCCACCGCACTTACTGTGCGACCGAGGTCCCAGATAGGTCAGTCCCTCTTACACAGGTTGTCTTAGTGCACAGGCAAGCTCAGCTCTTGGCCAGGAGGACCCAAAATCTGTGAGGGAGGCAGCAGAGAAAAGGTGGGGAAGATGAACAGAGACTGGGTAGTTTTGAAGCAGAGCCCCATTTCTCAATAAAGACAGTGTTATTGACAGTGGACTGTGAAATCTTCATTTCTTGTGTGAATCCAGTGAGTGAAAGGAAGGTGCCACAACTTACAGTTCTGGGGAGAGGTAGGCTGAGCACTTAAGGAAACACCCAGGGCCATGGGCAGATCTGGAATAATCTATAGTCTCTGCTTAACCCAAGTCCACATGTCTCTTGCCTTGCAGGGGATGACTGCAGTGAGCGCTGCAATCTCGCCCACGGCTGCTGTGACCAGGATGGGAAGTGCAGGTATGGCTTGCCTGGCTCTCTGCTGCTCCTGGCTGTGACTGCTCTCCTTGACACCATGTCCCTGGTGTCTACACCCCTGCCCAGAGCTGAAGCACCTCCTCCTCCACTCACCCACACCTGGAACCAATGACTCTGCTCTCTTCTTACCTGACACACTCTGGAGTGAGAGATCCCTCTAGCCTTTGCTCCAGTGCTTCCCTGCCCACCATCACACACTGAGCACTGTTATTCTGCTGAGCCCTTTCTGTCTAGAGGGAAGCCTAGGACAGCCTGGCCATGCCTGGGTGTTGGGAAGCAGCCTTTAGGCTCAGATATGATGAAGGAAAGTCATCAGGCAGCAGGGCAGGCATCAGGGTTGGCTAGCTTGCTTGGCCCCCTCACTGACTGAGATGGAGGTGCTCTCCCTGGGGCATGGAAGAGAAGGGCTTCCAGCCATGCATATAACTGAGGGCTTCAGGGGTCCCCTCTCAGAAGTCTGAGCTGGGGTGGGGATCTCTGGATGTTTTTCATAAAGGGTTTACCAGCAAGCCGTGAGCTAATGCAGCAGAAGTGATACTTGGCATCCCAGCTCCAGCTGGTGCCCAGATCCTGCAGGGTCAAAGCTCAGAGCATGACCCTGCACTTCAGCCTGGGCAGCACCCATATAAGTGCTCTGGGCTGCCACAGACAGCCCACTGTTGTCCCCTGTAGGGCCATCTGCAGCCCCTGCTCTATAAGGCAGCACCTGGAGGCAAAGGCTGGCTTTGGGCTGGCTGGGACACCTGTGGCTGCAAGGGCACAGACTGCCCAATGCCACCCTGTTCTTCTCACCAGGGCATGCTCAGTCCCCTTTGACATGACAGCCCCTGGTGTCACACCACAGCTGGGCCACTTGTTCTTGTTGACTGCCACATTGATTTGCAGCTGCACAGAGCTCCTGCCTGAGCCCTTTCAGCAGCTGTGGCTGCCTGGGGGAGCAGGGTGCTGCAAAGCCCAGTGAGAAAGGCCACATGTCACCATGTGGCAGGTGTCCCAGCTGCAGACCTTTCCACACGTGAGTTGCTGCTGCTGATTTCAATCCTCCAGAGCATTTGCTGAGCCTTGTGGCTTGGCAGTACCTCAAAATCACCTCAAACTCAAGGGAGACTTAGCTGCTTAGTGGCCCCCTTCCTGAAAATTTTTAGGTTGCCCACTTCCCTTTTGGAGAAGTGGAAGAGTTGATAGCAGCTGCTCCTTGCAGGTACTGGGGGATAGGTGTATCCACATCCCTCTGCTCAGGGCTGTCCAGGTATGCATGTATTTCCCCAGACTATACCAGGCACATGGCATCACCTCCAGTCCCAGAGAAAAGCCTCTAATTAATATATGTGTGTATGTATATATATGTGTGTGTGTATATATATATATATATATATATAATTTTTTGACCATTTTTCTCACTCCTTATCTTTCGGAACAGCCTACAGGTGACAACAGCCAACCCAGGTTTGAAAGTGCAGCTGTGGGCCAGCCCAAAAAAACTGCAGTCACCACACTTTGTGCTGAAATGAGCCCCAGCCATGAAAATGAACCCCCTTCCTTACTCTAGAAACTGTGTTGCTTTTGTTGGGTTTCATTTTGTGCTGGTTTGAGTATATCTTTTGTTGTGGCTTGGTGCCACCTCCTCTCAGCTCTCATCTTGTTATCACTTGCTTTCTGCCTTGGAGCTGGCAGGTCTGAGGGATGCCTGCCACGGGAGCCATGCAGCCTGGCTTCACTTAGGCATTGCCACTGCCCTGCTCTTCTGGGACCAGAAGGCTCCTTGTGTGCTGCAGGTTCTGCCATTGTGCTGCCCCTGTGAGCTGGCTGAGGAGTCTGTTCTGTGCACCAGCCACAGCAAGCAAGGTTTCACTGCTGGCTTCCAGTGCACTCCAGACAAGAAATGATACACATTATAATGCAGAGGAGCAGTGAGACACACACACCTCAGCAGCCTCTTGCCCCTTTCCCTCAGGAAGCTCAGAGTTAGGGATGGGCTTCTCTCTGCCTCTCAGAGTGGCTGCCTGCTGTGGGAGGCACAGGAATTCCTGCGCAGGGGTATATACAGAGGGGCTGGTTGGAGGAGAGCAGAGGGATGTGGGCAGTGAAAGTGAAGCTGCTGAGCTCTGCTGCTGGCCACTCACCCTCCCTGGCTGCAGGGGGTGTCTGCTCCTGCTCTGCTTGCTTCCTTGGGCAGATGGGACGCCAGTCCTTACCTCTGGATGAGGGAGCTAGGAGGTCCGTGGGGCCTTTGGGAGGGTTTCTGAGCACTGCTGTGCCTGTAGGAGCCCTGCACAGCACACAGACAGCTTTTGTGCAACCCCTGCTTGGATCTGATTTGATGATATGATTTGATTTGATTTGATTTGATTTGATTTGATTTGATTTGATTTGATTTGATTATGGTGCTTTCCCTGTCCTGGTGCAGGTGCGATCCAGGCTGGGAGGGGGAGTACTGCGAGGAGTGCGTGCGCATGCCGGGCTGTCTTCACGGGACATGCCACCAGCCTTGGCAGTGCATCTGTCACTCTGGCTGGGCTGGCAAGTTCTGTGACAAAGGTGAGTCGTGGGCTCGACATCCCTGCCTCTGGTGCCCAGCCATGGATATGCCTATGGTGCCACACGCTCATGGATATGTCAGCCAGCGTACCCAGAAGCCACCTGGGTGATGCCGTTTTGGCTGCCTGGGAGATGGGATTTTGCCTGGCAGCCACAGCTGGGACCATTCCCTTCCTGCAACAGAGATCAGACTGCTGACACTTGTTCCCTGGCTGTATGGCAAGAGCTGGCATGGCACTGGCCAGCCTCAGGAAATGGAACAGATGAACTCATTGCATTTCCCATGCTGCATCAGGACTCCAAGCGGCATCCCTTGCTTTTCCCAAGGCTTCCTGCTTTCAGCACGTGGCTGGGGGACTCCCCTTCTCCAGCCCCAGGGACCTATCTGTACCAGGGGGTCTCCACTGGCCAGACAGTTGGCTTGCACTGTATCTTCACAACCACACAGGCACTGCACTTCTGTTGCTGCATGTGCCTGTTGGAGGGGAGAAGAGAGAAGCTCCTGCCATTTCTCCATCCCCAGGGGGTTTGGTGGGTTGTGTTTGCACTGAGTGGCCACATCAACCCTCTTTTCTCCCTAATTCACACCATTTTTTTTCCCCTCAGACATACACATCTGTGAACACCAGTCCCCCTGCCAGAACGGGGCACAGTGCATCTACGATCGAGATGGGGAGTATTCCTGCCTGTGTCCAGAAGGTTTCCATGGGAAGGACTGTGAGATGAAGACAGGGCCATGTGAGAAAGCAGGGTGAGACACTGCAGTGAGATTACAGACACCATTAACTTTGGGTCACACACTGCCTAGTGGAGGCCCAGCTTGGCTCGTTACCTGTGAATTTCTGTACAGTAATGGAGTTAAGCCAAAATCACCTTTGGCTTTGGTGTAGCAGCATGCAGTGCATGCACCAGGGAAAGGGCTTTGTTGCAATCTGAACAGATTCCTGTCCCTGCTGTAGGAGGACAGGAATCTGTTCATCATGCCTGGGACATCTTATCTCCCAGGCAGCCTAACTGCTGTAGGCATGGTGAGCTGACATCCATGATGCCTTTGGGGAGCATCAGGAGGGCATGTTTCCTCTTCAGGTCGTTTGGCTGAAGACCTTCCCTGGTGAGTGGTGGGCCTGTGCACAGCCACAGCCTTTGAGGAGTGAGGCCTCTCACTCAAGGAGACAGAAACTCCCACCCAGTCTTCTCCTAGAGATAGCTGTCCCCACAGAGAGAGCTGGACACACTGACCGTGCAAGCAGCTCTGCATGTCTACCTCCCTGGGTGGGGGAAGCTGCTTGGTCTCCAGGGCCATGACCTATCCTTGCTCTCTCCACACAGGTCTCCATGCAAGAATGGTGGGCAATGCCAAGATGAAAATGGCTTTGCCAGTAACTTCACCTGCCGGTGTCTGGCTGGCTTTGTGGGGGCTCTCTGTGAGCACGACGTGGACGACTGCCTGATGCGCCCCTGTGCCAACGGGGCCACCTGCCACGACGGCGTCAACCGCTTCTCCTGCCAGTGCCAGGTGGGCTTTGAGGGGCGTTTCTGCACCATCAACATCAACGACTGCGCCAGCCAGCCCTGCAAAAACGGGGCAAAGTGCTATGACCGCATCAATGACTATGACTGCTTGTGTCCTGACCGTTTCACTGGCAAGACCTGCGAGATCTCCGTCCCTGAGCCCACCTGGTCTCCTCCCTACCACCCTGCCAACCATGAGAATGCTGGAGGAGTGAAAAGCACCACTAGTGAGACGCCGGGGGTGACGGAGCCAGAGCCCATCAGGACTGTGGTCACAGGGCGGCGTGTGGCCAACCACAGTGAGAAGGAGCCGGGGGGAGGGTTGTTGAAAATCTCTGTGAAGGAGGTGGTGACCCAAAGGGACTCAGGGCTGAGTGAAGCCCAGCTGGTGACAGTGCTGGTGTTTGGGGTGCTGACAGCAGTGCTGGTCCTCATCACTGTCCTGCTCATGCTGAGGAACTGGCAGAGAGGCCGTCAAAGGTCGAACTGGTGCCAAAGCCCTTCTCAGGCTGCAAGAAAGCTCCAAGACCAGGAGTGTCAGGTGGGCATGCTCAACACCATCTTGATTGAGCCAAGGAAGACCACAGAGCTGTGAGCTGCGAGGACTCTGAACCAGGCCCTGGCAGGTCATCGTGCTGGCAAACCCCTTGAACTGCGCCCTGTGGAGCCACACTGGCACCCACTGGGCAGCGGGGAAGCACTACCAGGGCAGCAAACACATCAACAAAACCCTGGGTGTTGAGCACTGGTGTGATGGCCCTGCCTGGGTCTGAGCTGTCTCCTGCCTGGCTGGCTCAGCTAGTACTCATGGCATTTGAAGGCAGGGCTGTGTTGGGCCAGCCCTGCAGGGGAGCAGAGGTGCACTGCCTGCAGCAGCCCGTGCCACACAGGCACTGCTGATCCATCTGATCCAGCACTCAGAAACAGGACAGGTAGTGCTGAGCAGGGCACAGCCCTCCTGAAAGCCCAAATACTGCCAGACCCTTTGTAACTCCTCTCTGTGACTACGGGAAGGGGATTTATCCTCATTTCTGCTGGTGTTGGGACGCTTCTTCTGGGGCCTTTGATACAGTTGTGGCTGCATGGGTCTCCCTGCCACAGTACTGGCTGTTTCCTGGCTGTTTCTGGAGGCTGTCATTTCAGATGCCATGTCCCTAGGGAGTGAGCAAACACCCTTGCTCCCTGGCCTTGTGGTTCTTTGAGCCAGTTCAAAGAGACTTCAAAAATCATTGCAGGTCTCATGCCCTTCTTCTGCCCTGGTTGATGCACCCTCCTCTTGCTGTCAGACTTTGGGGTTACAAACGTGTTCCATACTTTCCTCCTGATAATCCAGGAGTCTCTCTGACTCACTTACTAAGCCGTCCTTTCTGGTCTGGCCACAAATGACCAAGATCCTTTGCCTCTGCAGTGTGCACTTCTGCCTCACTATTTGCTCTCCTTTGGGCCTGAGCTGGTCCTTCTCATATGTCCTCATAGGTGAAGCTGGAGATGGACAAGGCTGTGCTGTGGCTTGTTCAGGAGCAATACAGGATCCAGGTGCTCCTTTCCTCTCCCATTCCCTCTCAGGCAGGCAGCTGGCTCTAACCTCAGATCAGTCACTGCAGCATTCCTTGATACAACAAGGGCTGAACTCCCCACAGTGGATGTGAGCCTGGGATGAACACAGGAAGCAGACACAAGACTGCCTTCTCCACCATTGCTAAAGCATGGCTGAGAGGCAGCAGATGGTCAGGTCACTCAGTCTATGTACCTGTTCCTGCCTGTGCTGGTCTGGTGTGCAGCATCAGGACCTGAATCTCTCTCCCAGGACAGGGATTTCTGTGCCTCCTCATGGGCATAGGTGGCTAAGCAGTGGGGCAAAACTCCCCACAACCCAAACCCTACTACTGGCTTGTAGGGTTGCAGAGCTGGGTCCAAGGTGGTGTGAAGTGAGCTAAGAGGTGACTGCTCAGGCCAGGAGTGAGAGCTGGGAGAGGGGACTGGGGCTTCATCAGAAAGATTATTTTTTTAATACATGGATGGATTATGTACCTTTATCAAATAAAACAAGTACAAGCTCAGAAACAGTGTATCAGAGAATCATAAAACAATTTAGGATGCAAGGGACCTCTGAACACCAACCTCCTGCTCTCAGCACATCCAAGTAGATCAGGTTGCTCAGCAGCTTGCTGAGTATCTCCATCACTTCCCTCAAGAATGCAAACCCAGACTGTGGCACAGGAGTTGTCCTGCCTTATTCTCCATCTGCAGGGATGGGAATGGCTCCTACAGCTTCAGGGAACGGAATGGCACCTATCCCTGGACAGCATAGCAGAGGTGTGGGCTAGGCATTTCCCTAAGAGTGTTGGGAAGTAGGAGTCCCAGGGGCCTACGGCAAAAGTAAGATCCTAAAACTGAAAGCAGCTGTGGGTTTTGTGCAGCTGGGAGCAGGGCAGGAGGGATAGAGAATTTCCCTTGAGGGAGTGGTCTTCAAATGAACTAGCCTTAGAGGCCTTTAATGCAATTGCATTCTAGCCCCTCCAGGGAAAGGCCTTCTCCACTGAAAACCAGTGGAAAAGTAGCAAAGTCCCTGGGTGCAACCTTCTGGGCTTGGAAAAGCCTTCTGGGAATAGTAGAGGCTGTCTTCAAGTAGAGAGGGGACCACTCTTGTGTCTCATAAGGAAATTAGTGTCTGGTGACTAAAAGGGCCAACGACCTGAATCAACAGCTTCACAAGAATATTTCCACTTTATTTTACATTGCATATGTCAGACTAAGTGTCAAACTAGGAGTTACTGATTCTTTAGTGAGTAGAAAATCCCTCTGTAATCTCAAAGGGAAGCCTTGGAGGGGAGCAGGATCCCACCAACCAGGCTTGCATAACTCTGAACAGCAGGTCACATGTTCCCTATCAAAGGAAAGGCCACAGTGCCTCGCTCCTGTCCCGGAGGACACACAGCTGCTGCCTGCAGGCAGGAATAAGTCCCTCCCTCACCTCAGCAGCTCCTGGCCCTGCAGGGACAGGGCTGGTGTCTGAGGTGCTAGGAATGCCAGGCACCAGCTGGAAGGGCTGCCTGGCTGAGCCCAGGAGGGAGATCACTGCTGCCTGCTGTGCAGGAGGTGCTGGAACAAGGAGCCATCTTTCTGGCTGAGGCGGGCCGGTGAATCCAGCTCTGCCACTCTCCCAGCCTGCATCACCAGCACGCGGTCCGAGTCCAGGATGGTGTTCAGCCTGTGGACAACAAATGCCAGGACACACGCTGTTGGATCTGAGGAGAAGCTCTGGATACTGCTTCCCCTGCTGAGAAGGGTGGCCCAAGACATGGCCAGCATCAGGAGCTGTGTAGGATCTCCCTCTGCACTCAAGGCCACAGTGCAGCTCCCCAGAGAGCCTCTGCTCCCTGCTGAAGTGCAGCACCTCTTAGGAGAGCACTGGGAAGCCTTCCAGCTGCTGGGCATGGCAGGGCACCAGGAGCACAGAGGGAAGTTCTGTGGGGGAAGCTCAGGGCATGCCTGAATCTGGGATTGCACAAAATGTCTCCATCCCCGCAGGGGTTAGTGAGTTGCTTTATTTGCCCCAACGTTTCCTCACCTGCCACCTCCCAAGGACAGCAGAAATTGTGCATCAGCTGTTATTCCCCTGCAGTCTAGCATCTTTGCTTATGATACCACCACCACTGGATTTGTACTTGCCAGACAGCCAAGCACAGGACCCACTGCACACATATGTGCCCAGGTCTGCCCAGACTGCCAGCAGAACAGCAGGCTCTGGCTCTGGATAGGGAAGACAGGACAGCAGGAATGTTTTTGCACATCCATGCACCATTCAGTGTGAAACTACAGCCCTGTGAAGCTGCAAATCACAAGGAAGACACTACACAGGATTTGAGCAGGTAAAAGGCATTATGGAGTTCAAGACTCTGGTTACACCTTCATCTCCAAGAGAGTGCAGACTGCAGCACTGGAAATGACTTGGAGGGGAAAAAAGACAAGTGCAGAATCACCTCCCATCCTGGATTTTACCCAAAGCTGAGTGGCATGGAAAACCATGGATACAAATCAACCCCATCATCACCTCTCTCTCCTTACTGCTCCCCCCCATTGCTTTTCACTCCAGTGGAAAAGGGGCTGGGGCCATCTTCATCTCAGTCTTGCTGCTTTGCCTTCTGCCACTCCTTCCTCTGCTGTTGCTCCTCTTTAATTACTCCCCCATCAAAGGTGGCCTCCCCACACCCAACCCAAACACACACCTCAGCCCACAGTGCCCTTGCACTTCTACTCTATTTATGCCTAACATCCCTAGCGTAGGAACCACATTCCCTTCACACCCCTCCTGCCTCCCTCCTACATAATGTATTTAACAAGACCCACTTGATTCACTTGCCAGGCCCAGCCCACCCAGCCTGTCATCCATCACTCCCACTCCTGTGCAGCAGGACACCAGCCTCTGCCACCTGCTCATTTGATTTTTATTTTTGTGGTAGCCTCTGTGCTTTGAAAACACCCTCCATACAATTGCATAACCCTCCTCCAAACGCTCCTCCACTTGGCAAGAGTAAGAGCAGAGAACACCACCTAATGCTGATCCATCCCTTCTCTGCACTATTCATGTTCTGCCCTCCTCCCTCTGGCTGCAACCATGCACGGATTCTACTCCTAATCTCTCTGATGGGAGGCAATAATCACTGCTGTCCTGTCCTGCCTGGGCAGTGTCTATCTCGCTGGCATGAGGCGCAGGCTGGAACTAAACCTCAAAGGACAGAACCATCCAGGAGCTGGCTGCAGCCCTCTGCTGCTGGCTGTCCTGCACTGCCCTCTACTGAGCCAGGGACACCTGCTCCTCCCCTGTCTCTACATTGCCCCTTTCCATAGGATAGTTCTCCATTACTCCTCGCCCCTAATGTGGCAGAACCATAAGGAACAATTCACCTGCCCTACCAGCAGGCAGTGCTCAGGAAGAGAAATCTGTGATATGATGCTGCATTTTGCCTTTTGCTGACACCAACTTCTGGGTACAACATTTTCCTCTTTTCACATCCAGTTGTTCCAGCACCCAGCAGAAAAGGCAAAAGGCAAGGTCAAGCTTTGGCACATCAAAAACTTTATCACAGAGACCTCCATGCTCAGCTTGAGGCCCAGGCATGGAGTGTGCAGGCACCTCTCCCTGAGAGTGGCAGGATGATTTAGGCACAGAGGTTCTTCCATACCTGTGAGCAATTGTCAGAACAGTTTTGTCGGCGAAGCGCTGGCGGATGGTCTGCTGCAGCAGCTGGTCTGTCTGCTGATCCACGCTGGCTGTGGCCTCATCAATGCACAGCACCTGCCAGGGACACGGAGTGAAGGCAGCTCCCACAGCAGAGACCCCCCTCCCTGGCTAGAGACAGCATGAGAAGTTAGCACGGGATATCTGTCCCCATTACACCTCCAACTGTGCACACTCCTCTGCTGTCCCCAGGCAGCCACCAGCAGGTCACCCTCCCCCTTGCTGCGACGGGGGCAGGGCACTCACCTTGGCCTGTGTCAGGAGGGCTCTGGCCAGACACACCAGCTGCCTCTGTCCCACAGACAGACTCCTTCCCCTCTCTCCCAGCTCACTGTCCAGTCCACCTGCAGGGAACAAGACCAGCAGTCACCTGCATCACCTACACAGGGCCCCAGACAGCTCCACCAGTCCAAGGTTTTCCCAGTGGCACACAAAATCCCAATTCTGCTCAGGCCCAGGCCTTAGGAACTGGAGCCTTTACACTTAGACACGAGCAACATCTGGCACAGTTCCCTCAGAACTAAGGCCTGGCTTATCTCTCAGCTACTCCCCTAACACCCACTGAGGCAAGGTCTCACCAGCAAACTTCTGCCACCCAATCCATCACCTGCCAGTCCATTTGCCTCCAAATGTCAGGTAATGCCACCGGGTCCCACAGACCTGTTCCTACACTGGTTCTAACCTTGCCTAAGCCATTCCCTACTGCATCCACCTCAGCTCCCTGCCTGAGCTAAGCCCTTCCCTCCTCTTGCAGAACCAGCACTCATCAGCTGCTTCTCACTGGTTTCCAGCTTACCCATCTGAGTAACAGCATCCCACAGGTGGCACTGCTCCAGCACCTCCTGGAGCTCAGCATCCGTCCGCTTTCCCTGGGGATCCAAGTTTTCTCTGATTGAGCCACTGAACAAAAATGGATCCTGAGGGATGATGGCCAGCCTGGATCTGCAAGCAAACAAAAGCCAAGGGCCCATGGGATGGGTTGTGCAAAAAAGCAAAGATCTGCTACTTCTTTTTTCATGGGGGGTCTTAGAGCAATGTTGTGATGGCCCCGATGAGGGGAGAGAATGATGTATCTGACTTTATTGATATTAGAAGGTTAATTTATCTGCCAAGCACTCAACTTTGCACACAACTGCACACACTATACTGAATCTCATGACTGTCACCCAACAGTACCAACACACACACACACACACACACACACACACTCTCTTGGCTCTGATAGGCCAAGGAAACAAAACACCATGACTTTGGGTAAACAATCTCCATGTTGTATTCTACTTTTGCACAAACACAGGCACAGCAAATGAGATAAGAATATTCTTGGGAAGAATTGTGCCTTGCTTTTCTTTGTGAAGAGAAATGTGGCTACAGTGTCTTAGTTTGCTACGATTCTTAGAGGCACAGAGACATGGGTCACATATTCAGCCTGGTTTCCTTAGCACAACTGTTGAGAAACAACAGAGAGGCTCATAAAAAGCTGCCACAATCAGAAAAGAGGATGCCACAACAGTGAGTCCTTTGCTCCTCACTCTTTACTTTGGCATCCAGCCACTGACAGCTACCCTTCACTCTGCTCAGCCATACCTCAGCTCCTCCAAGCCCACCAGCTGGCTGTCAACACCATCGAGGAGAATCTGGCCTGATTTCATCTCCACCATACGGAAAAGGGCCAAGAAAAGGGTGGATTTCCCAGAGCCTGTGCGACCCACAATGCCCAGCTTTTCTCCAGGGTAAACAGTGAAGCTCACACCATCAAGTGCATTAGGCAAGCCTGGTCTGTACACCAGGACCACCTGCTGGAACTCCACAAGCCCCTTGCTTGGCCAGTCAGCAGAAACCTAAGAGGGATACACAGGTGAGAAAGGGTATGATAACAATTGATTGTCATCTTCAGCATCACTTCCCCACAGTCCAAGCCCCACCCTTCCCTTTAGATGGTTGCTTGGCTTCTGAGAAGAACCAACACACAGCCCAGTCCCACCTCCAGTCCACTCCTAGGCTTGTTCTTCCATCACAGCTTGTATCTAGCACCCATTCTGCTTCCCTACTCCTTCCCCTCACTCCCACCTTCACCAGTTCCTGTCAGAGATTCAGCCTCCCCAGGAGATACACTCATAAATGATGAGTGATCAAGGTGGTTTCTGTGGTGAGGGCCCTCCACCCATTCACTGGAACCCTGTGACCTCCCTGCAGGGCAAGTGCAGGGCAAAGAGCCAGAAGATGGGCCACTACTTGAGAACACATTTGAGCTTTTACCTGGACCAATTTATCCTGAGGCTCCATGGGGATGTCTGTGGTGTACTCCTCTGTCCGCTCCACACTCACCATCATCATCTCTGTGTGAGTGAAACTGTCAATGAGGCCTGAGAGCAGGTGTGTGACAGACAGGGCATATGACAGTGCCAGGCCCACAAGTCCTGTGAGGACAAAAGCATAAGCAAGAATGTTAGTGGCAGGGAAGGAGCTGACATCTTGCTGGGCAGACAAAAAGAAAAACCAAAGGAAGAGCCAGGACTCTGAAGTCTGGAGTCACACTTGAGGTTGGGGACACACAGGAGCAGAGACAGGAACTGAAGCACTACACTGTGGATGACTTGCTAGTGCCAGGAAGCAGGAGCTCTGGATCTTACCCCAGTGCAGAAAAATGTGTAGCTATGGGCTGGGAGAGGAGAAGCCCCTTGGGCACAGCCTAGGAGAGGACATAGATCAGTCCCTGCCAGCCTACCTGGATTTCCCAGCTGCTTCTGGTGCTGGATGATGGAAATCCCTGCTATAGCAGTAACCACAGCAACCCCAATCATCTGCAAGCGGATGTCCAGCCACTCCATCACTGTTTTGCTGGCAAAGAGACAGCGCTGGTTCTGCTCCAGATGCAGCTGATTCTCCAGCTCAAACCTGTCAGGCACACAACAGAGGTTTGCATCACTCAAATTCCAGCCACCCTATAACCAGCCCCACAAGAGGAAGGCCTTGGTCTATAAAGCCAAAGCTCTGAGCTCTGTCTCTCTGGGTGCTTGTGCTCCCTGCTCACCTCTTTGATGCCCGCATGGCTCTGATGGTGCTCAGTCCCGAGAGGGTCTCAGAGAAGTGGGTGTAAATGGGAGACAGGGTGATGCTGTGCAGGCGCTTCAGCTCCCGCGATGTGAATCGGTAATAGCGCTGGACGAAGAAGTAGACTACAGCCAGAGGGAGCAAGACCAGACCAATCCAAGGGAGGCCATAGGTCATTATCACCAGCATGCCCAAGAGCCCATAGATGTTGGCTAGGAAGATGTTGAGGATGAATGGCAGGCTGTCATCCACACAGTACAGGTCTGAGGAGAAGCGGTTCAGGATGCGGCCCGTTGGAGTGCTGTCAAAGAAGGTGACTGTGGCCTGGCAGTAAGGGAACCAGACAGTAAGAGCCAGTCAGGTGCCGTGAGACCCAACCACAGAACAGTGTGCAGGAGAGCAGCACCAAGGGGAGCAGATAAGGCCACAAGGAGGTGGCCACCACAACCCACTTCCTTACCTCAGCCTCCAAAGCCAGCATCCACTAGCAGCCAAACAACTCACATACTGTTTGCATGGAAAAAGGAAGCACTCCTTCTGTATCGAATGGCTGACAGCTACTGAGAAAGCAGGCACTCAGACACCATGATGGCCCCACAGCAGCAAGGCAAATCCAGCCTCTAACCTGAACTTCCAATCTCCTAATCCTAACTCTAGCCTGAGGACCCAAGGAAGCCAAAAACATAAAGTTAACTGACAGATGCCAGCATCAGCCCCAGATGTTGCTTAATAACTCCTTCCAATCTCATCTAAACCTGAACTCACCATCCTGCAAAATCTACTTTGACTTGACTGGCTATACACCTAAGGCTAATGAGTGAACAGATGCAGGTGGGAGCTGTAAATCATCCTGCCGTGGAATGAACAGGATACATTCTGAACCTCACTCATTGGCCCCTTGTGCTGGCTGTGGTGCAGCCCTTTGGAATACAGTCCTCCCAGCCAATACTAACAGAAACCTTAATCTATCTCCCACACCCATACTCCCAGCTATGAGAAGAATGGCAGCTTGCAGGAGCCTCAGCCAGCTCTGGACTTTGTGCCCATTACCTTTAGAACCCTTTGGAGCAGGCGGTTGTGGATGACAGAGGCAGCCCGGAGAGCACCATAAGCAAAGAGGAACGCCCGAATAATGGTGAACAGGGAATTGGCCCCTGCAATGCTCCCATAAACTATCAGGTAGAAATTCACATCCACTGAGCCATTGGGAGGGGCTGGGGTCTTGTCCAGATCTTGAATGGGGGAACTGGAAAAAAGGAGGAAGATAATGAATCTGCCAATATCCTCCTAACAGTAAACTCACAGACAGGGCATGAGAACCCCAGAGCATATCCAGAGGAAATCAGGATACTTTAGCCTGATACTCCTGTTACACCCCTTTGGCATGTAATCAAATACTCTGATTACTATGCAGCTAGGGGTCTTCCATCAGCCCCAGACAGAAGCCTTCCTGGTACATTATCAGGTCAGGGATTTTGATTCTGTTTGTCAAGGCAGCCACACACACCCCCTGAAGTGAAGTGGTCAGTTTATCCATCCCTGCTCTCCAGGATCTTCACCCGAAATGCACTTAAGGACATCTCCTGCTCCCTCTGGCACCTCTGGACCATATTTACTTACACAAGCCCAGCAGTGGAGAAGAGAAGCAGCTCTGGGGAAGGCAGGGAAGCTGAGCAGGCCATCACAGAGGTATTTGCTGTCTGGGATATGCTGGAGATCCAGTATGACAGCCACCAATCCGAGATATTTCTGGATGCTACAGAGAAAGACAGACTATGTAAAGAGAAATTCTGCTTCTGAATCAGCAAACATGAAGCCGACAAGCTGAAGGGGAAGCTGCTGGACAACTTTTGCATAGTCTCACTGCCCTGTACAGTCTTTCCCCTGTCAGTAGCAGAGCAGGAGCAAGTGAACAGCCTTGAGGGCAGCAGCGACACAGCACTGCTACAGAGGTGAGTGTTAAAGCCCTGGCACCCTTCCTTCTGGACTCCATGCAGCCAGGCAATGAAACAAGAGGAGAGGAGTGTCTAAAGAGAGCTGTGCTGCTGGGTCACTGCCTCACCTTGCATCAGGAACAGTGAGAAGAGGATTGATATTGCTAAGCAGCTGCCCATTGCCATCCAATAGGCCTTGTACACCTGAAAAGCCACTGCCCCTTCTTTCTTCTCTTCCTCCTTGTGGATGAGATTATGGTTTTGGGTTGGTTCTTCTGCCTCCGTCTTTATGGCCTCTTCCTGTCCCTGTTCATTAGGGGCTGTGGGTATAGATGCAAAAGCAAAGGTCAGTGCAGTGTTAAATTCTTCCTGCAGCTACTCCTAAATGTGAACAGAGCAAGTCTAAACTATGAGGGACACTTTTTTCCCTCCTCTCTCCTCTTCAAGACAGGTGCACCAACCCTGGCAGTTCTTCATCCAAAACTGGACTACAAGTGGAACAAGAGGTTCAAATACTGCTCCAGACCAACACCCAATGATATGTGGGCCTTCTGTCCTTCTGTGTATACACCACCCACATATCAGCACTGCCACAGCAGAACAAGATGATGGGAGTTCTGCTCTAAAGCCTTCAGGTACAGGTTCTGTCTGGAAGTTCAGCTGTGCTGCCCCAGCTATCCTTAAGCTCATCAGGAACAGACCTTTATCCTTATCCCTCTTGTCTGTATCCTTGAACTTGGGGAAGGCTTCAACAAGTGGCAGGATATCAGCTGGTGTGCCTGCGGAGAGAGACATGCAAATTCTTCAGCATCCATGAGGAGCAGGTGACAACTTTCCACCCTCCCACTGCCTCTTGCTCTGAAATGACCCAGTTTTGCTCCCTCATAATATTCCCTATGTTATCCAGCAACTGTACTTTTGAAGGCTCCGCTTCATTCAACCTGCTACTCTTTCTGCCTTATCAGCTCCCCACCTCTAGGGCTGTCCTGTTTTATCTGTACATCTGCACATCCTCCTGCACCCCATCTTTGCACACATGCAGTGTTCTCAGTGTGCTCTTTTATCACTGGGTTCCCCACTAGTCAATCCTAATCCCCTCAAGCCATTCCAAGACACAGGCACAAGTGAATGCCTGAGAAGACAGACAGTGTACCTGTCTTAACTATCCTGCCATTGTCCATCAGCAACAAGGCATCGGCCTTCTCCAAAAACTCTGTCCTGTGAGTGCAAAGGACCCTGGTCTTATGTTTGAGAACTCCGAAAATGCATTTCCACATAATGTGTTTGGCTACATCTGCATCAACGGCAGCCAGGGGATCATCAAGGAGGTAAAGTTCTTTCTCCTGGGAGAGGGACAAAAGAAAAAAGGATACAGCTGTTGGCCCTGCTGGAGCAGGCAGTGCTGTACAGAAAAGTCCAAGTGTCTCTGTGTGGCAGCACCTTTAGGCTAGCACAATGTGCTTTAAAGACATGCTGCCAGAACTGTACAGCTGAGTGCTTCCAGACTCTTTATATTTGACTTGGCAGGATCTGCCACACAGTAATGCCCTTGTTATTTACCTGGTAAACAGCTCTGGCAAGGGCTATTCGAGCCTTCTGTCCTCCACTGAGTGTCACACCATTTTCACCCACCTCTGTCTGGTCACCTGCTGGTAAAATCTGAAATATTCAAGAAAATAATTTAGAAAGGAACAAGAAACTGCTGGGGACTCAAAACCAGGATACATGGGCCCCTCTCCAGTCTCTGGCAGTAATTTCTAAGGCTGACACCTTACCAACAATTAAACAATGCAACAATCTATACACTGGTTCTACAGACAACTGGCAAGGTTTATTTATGCAACACAAATCTCTTACACTGCAGAATAGGGTGCTCACATCTTAACTACCCATTGAGAGCAACTTCTGGTCCAAGGTAATTGCCCACAGTAATTTTCTGTGAGAACAAGGGCCGTGTCTGCATCAAAATTATGTCAGGGCCCTTCCAAACAGCATAGCAGTAAAAACTACCAATTTTCAGTACCTGGAAATAAGTCTCCTCTCAGTTTGGTAGCATAGGTGTATTTTACAAAATCTCAAATAAAAATCATGCCTTTACAGAGTATTCATAGCTCTGGCCAAAATAAACACGAGCTGCTAAAGCTTGGTATTTCCGAAAATCAGGCATTAGCTTATAAACTGGGAGAAGGCTGGATTCCTATATATACCATATGTACAGCCAGGTTTACTGGCTAATACAGTCATAAACCTCAAATTTAGAATATATGTCAGGAGCACTGACTTAGCCCCTCAAAACCCCAAAGAAGTTGCTTCTGATCTTCCCCCCAAAAAACCATCAGCTGCTGATAGGTTCTGCCTGAAAAACCCAACAGTCATCAGCTCTGCAACCACAACTCCTTTCCCCAGCATGAAGAGCTTTTGTCCCAGCAGCAGAACAAGCCACCCAAAGTGCTACAAGAGTGACTTCACACCTTAAGGAAGTATGGGCACGCTAGGAACGGTGTGGGCTTGGTAATCAGAGCAACACTGTGTGATGGGACATTGGAGCAGCAGTCTGAAACAATAAACACTGATCCCATGAGGCTCAGGATGGATGCAAAAGCCTGCCAAGAAGGCCCAGGCAGGTCTCCAGCCTAGGCACTCACATTTAGGTCCTCAGAGAGGGCACAGGCCTCCAGCACCTCCTCGAACAGCCTGGCATCATATTCCCGCCCAAAAAGGATGTTTTTGCAGACAGTGGTAAACTGTATCCAAGGCTCCTGGGTGGCCAGACCAAATCCTTGCTCCAGGTCACAAACATACACTCGTCCACCTTGTCTGCAAGCACAACAGAAATGGGTATAAAGGGCAACAAAGGAAAGCAGCTGGCAGATCAAAACTACCCACAAGTCAGGATAGCACTGGATAATTCCCACAAGGAGGTACCAGGCAGGGAAAACTCTTTAGGCTACTTACTTAATGAGCTCTCCAGTGATGGCTGCAAGCAGAGAGCTCTTGCCAGAGCCAACCTTCCCAACAACGCCCAGGAGCATTCCCTGCAAAGGGAAAGGAAAAGAAGCAAACTGATGTGCTAATGCAGGGTAGCTCATCCAGATTTCTTGAGCCACACATAGGTTGTAAGGAAGCTGACTGCTAGGACCATCTCATGTTCAGCACTGCAGCTGGGTACAGATGTCAGACTCCTGATATGACAGGACACAGATTTGCAAGGAGTGTTAACTCTAGAGCCCTGCTCTGTTCCCTGTCCAGTTGTCTCCAGCAGCAATAGTAGAAAGCAGAGAGAACTAGTTAATCTCCTGTCTGTAAGGCATGGATGTTCTCTAGTGCCTTTCAGCCTTTCAGTGTCCTGTGCCTCTTGACCTAGAGAAGATTTTGATGCACAGCACCTAGACTGAGGAAAACATGCCACCTCTGCTCCATTATTTCTAATTTCCAGTATTTTATTCTTGAATGCATTTTTCTCTATTACCTCCCATGTCCTTGCTTACCTTTCTCACTGACAGGTTCTCAATGTGCAGTTGCAGACTGCCTGTGGATGAGGGCTGCCTGGTGCTCTCCTCCTCAGCTGGCACCCATGAGAAGTCTGCACATTGTATCTCCATGGCAGTAGCAGTATCTGAAGGGCTATCTACAAGTGAAAACCCGAACAGCAAAGCATTGCTATGAGAAGACCAGAACATTACAGGCACCTGGCATCACAAATATCATCAGCTTTGTTCCCAAATGCAGAGACCATGGATGAGGTCCCTGGGATGATGCCCCTAAGCCAACCACAGAATGAGACTCTTGCCTACTGACTTGTCCTTAAACTTATACATCCCGTCTTCCAACCCTTCTGTCTCCAGCTCACACCAGACACACGTGGCTGTCAGGGAGACACTGTAATGATACAACCTGGTTTTATTATTGCTGAAGGTAAAAGAATGGCAGGGAGCTGGCCAAAGGCAATGAAAGAAGGAAAGGAAGCTAATACGGATTAGGAGAGGGGCAGCCACTCAAGCCTTTCTGCCACGTGAAGCCATGTTTGTTGATGGCTTCGGTGTCAGAAGAGCTTTGGTCAGAGGACAGAGCTGCTTGTTCTACTGGGACATTAATGGCTCTGTTGGGACAAGCAGTGGCTTATGGTTGGTAAAGTGGAATGTTATAGCCTTGTCTCCTGCTTTCCACAGAAATTAAGAGAAGTGTATCCACTCTGCCTCTACCCAACTGAACATCCTGAATCACAGGGTGACAGCCAGCTGCCCTCCAGCACTGCCCCTGGGCCTTGCACCTCAGCTCTCTGCTCTGAGTGTCTGCTGATATCTCAGATTCCTAAACCGTTACCTAGGGCATAATAAGCTTCCAGGTCCTGGTCCATGAGTTCAAAGAATTGCTGGATTCGATCCAGGGAAACTTTGGCCTCCAAGATCCCATTCAGCACCCATGGGAAGCTGTTGAGGGGTAGAATAAGCATCCCAACAAGGGCCAATGCTGTGAACACCTGCATGGGTAAGCAAACAGCCATGAGCTGGAGCTAGCACCTCCCCTGTATCCTCCAAACAGCTTCACCAGTGAGAGCCTGAAGAGCTGTGGAGAGACATGGGCTGGGTTTATTTCCCAGAGAAGACGCCTCAGCATTGCAGTTCCAGCATAGACTGTGTTCTGCACAAGTTTGGAGCTCTCCCTAACACCGACTCACCTTTGTGGCAGTGAGCTGGTTACCCAACAGGACATAGGTGACAAAGATGGCAATGGAGATAACAACAGGGAGTGCTGCCCACAGGTACACGCACAAAGCATCCAGGTAACTGATGGCCCGCAGCTTCTGCAGCTCTTTAGCCCGGCAGGATTTTATCCTGGCGCTGAAGTGCTGCTCCCAGGCGTAAAACTTGATCACCCGAATGCCACACAGGAACTCTGTCATTAGCTGCAGGCAACCAGAAAAGAACATCAAGCAAACAGTGCCCAGCCAACCTGGGCTGTGCCTGTCTCCTGCTAAGGGTCAAGCTAGAGATTTCAGGAACCATTTATTGCTAACAAAGGCATAAACCTAAGTGACAACTATTGGAAACTTTGTGCTCATCCATCCCACCAGCTTCTTTATCCACCCATGCTGTGCACAACCAAGGAAATGGCAAAATATTACGCTACTTTCCAAGTGAAAGATAAACAACACAGGTGAAAGGATGTGTGGAATTGCTAGCCCCAGCCTGGATACTATTCACTTGTGCTGACTTGACAGTGCCTTGAGATAACATCTGACTCTCGGGCCTGGTCCTGCCCTGACACAGCTGGTCTGTATCCAGACCCTGGCTGGCTCATTTCCAGAACTCTGGTGTCCCTGCAGTCCTCTCATTTCTGTTCTCAGGTCAGCATATGTAGAGCAAGCTGACTGTGTCTCTGCCCAACATTAAAGAAGACTAACAAGAGAGAATTTATTCAGCAAACCAGTCTTACAACAGCTGCACAAAGTTCAGCATAATCAGATAAAACTCTAGTAGATGCATCTACTGTTGGAAAAATATGTATTTTTAAAGCTGCCAACAGTTCTGACAGGGAGTTGACCTAAGTTTCATGCTTCAAAGCATGAGTGAAACTGCTGTCCCCTCAAATTAGAGATACAATGCTAAAAGGTGGGAATCAAATGTGGAGAGGAGAGATGGCACTGCAAATAGGAGAAAAGCAGTGGAAAAGATGACTGAGAGTGCCAAGCCTTGAGCCATATAAAATTACACCCACGATCATTGCCCTTGTCCAGACTGAAAGCCACTTCATCACTGATGGCATCACTGGAACAACAGGATGGATGCAAATCGAGAAGAAGCCATTGGGAGTCTGACCTTTACTACACAGACAAAAGAAACTTGCAAGGGAACCTAAATTAGCCCAGGGGACAAGACAAGCATTAAAGGTTCACAATCTTATGGGTGGTGAAACTACATCACCTTGAAACCCTTTTGACCAAAGTGCGTGTGTGCCCCTTCTGGCATTTTTCTCAACAGCTGTGATTCAATTAATCCGCCTTGGACCGTGACCAGTGGCAAGAAGCCAATATTCTGGGACAAACAGGGAAAAATTACAAACTCAGAGGGACACTCCTGCCCCTCACCCACCTTGACCCGTGTGTCCTTGTGCTTCAGCATCTCCTGGTTGTTCACCATGATGCGGTTAGCTATGATCTTGTTGATGGGCACCAGCAGCAGCGCCAGGGCCACGCCTCCCAGGAAGGCTATCCCCACTTGCTCGTACAGGAGGTAGAGGGTAACGCCAAGCTGGACAGGCAGGCTCCACAACTCATGGAAGCTGTAGCAGAAGTTGACCAACCTATCGGTGTCCGTGCTCATGAAGTTGACAATTTCCCCCACAGTGAAGCGGGCAAGGCTGGTGCCGCTGACGCGCAGAGCCTTGCGGTAGACAGCGGAGATGACGGCGGCCCGCACCATCAGCGCCACCTTGTTCATCTCGTACCTGAACTGGCTCCGCAGGAGAGCGCCCAGGAAGGAGCCAGCAAAGAGCCCAAGGGCATACAGAATCCCGTGGCTCAGGGGCTCCTGCCGTGACTCCATGAAGTTCACCAGCAAGTTCAGGAGCAGAGGACCTGAAAAATCCAGCAGACTGTCAGCCAGCTTGAGAAGTCCAAGGGTGTAGAAACGAAGCCCGAAGGCGGTGTGAAGGACTGACAGGAGGCGCACAGCTTTCTGGGCATGGTATGAGCTGTCTGGAGCATCACTGCTCCCATCATCTCCAGCAATGATTGGGCTGGTAAGAGACTCTGTCTCTTCCTCTGCTTGCTGAAGAGCTGCCTTCTTCTGCCAGCAAGAGTAGAACCGGTCGCAGACCTGGGCAGCCTGGAGCTGGCGAGGAAGCACATAGACGTCCTGTGGCTGGTTCAGCTTGTGCTGGTAGCCACGCTTCATAAGGGGGTTCATCCAGGTGTAAAAGAAGCGGGAGAGCAAGCTCTCACCATCCTCTGCCACTCTCTGCTGGTCAGGCACAGGGATCCCTGGCCCTGAGACGGGCTGGTCCTCTTGCCAGGAGCGATTGATGGAGAGGAAGTCTTGCCTGGCAGCAGTGGGGAAGAGGTAGCTGACCACGTAGGCAAGCATAGAGGCCAGCTGCAGACACAGGATGGCGAACCTGGCGGAGGCACCGGGGTGGGCAGGGGACCAAGCTGTCCCACTGTGGCAGTACCACAGCAGGGTGATGATGGAGGAAGGTAGGGGCAAGAGAGTGAGGAGAGCCAGGGCTGCAGGGCCCCTGGTAAAGCCGTGAATGGATCTGTGGAGCATGAGAAGAGCGAAGCCGTGCACCAGCCATGCCAGGGCAGCGGTGCCATTAGCCAGCACTTCCAGGTACACAGGGCCCAGCTCCTGCTGGGAAATGGTGGCTGGGATGGTGTCAGCAAGGAACAAGCCAGCAAGTACAAAGGATGCAGCGATTCTCCACCCCCAGCTTGGCCTGCAAGGCACACCAGAGCCAGACCTTGAGGAGGAAAGAGCAGTGAAATAAATTACAGTTGGAATTCCACTACCTCTCGGTCAGTACCGTCCTTTCTTCCTGTCCTCTTCCCCATGTTTATACATCCACTCCTACTTAACCTTCTGGATACACCTCCCTAGATCTGTAACTTTTTCTGACTGTAAGCATTGCTAAACTATATCAGGTCAATATAGCCCACTCTTTGGTCAACACCAGAGATTTAGATGCTACCAAAGAAACGCATTTCTTTACAGAAATTTGTTTGCAAACTATGATATTTTGTGGTCAAGTCAGACTCCCATCCTTGAGGATTAACAGCAAGAAAAAGTATATTTAACCTCTTTAACACAAATTTTGGATGATGAAATTCCCTGCGTCACATCTCTGATCCCTGATTTCTTTGTCTGTCAGATATTTTTTCTAGAAACATTATTCTTATCACTGTGAATTTCAGTGATGCTGTGCTTGTAAGGTCTATAATCTATTGCCCACCAAAATACTTCATTATCACTGGATTCTTTGTGGCCTTTCAGGATCAGTGAATGTTATCATGTTTAGGAATTTCAGATGAGGGTAAACAGAAAAACAATTCTGCATTTCTCTAAACTCCTTATTGCCTTATATACAACTTCTATGCCACCTTAGATTTATATTCTCTACCAGAATACTCCCAGTTTCCCCAGTCCTCATTCACTGAAAAAGTTTTTAATTACTTTCTGTGATTTTATGCCCACAATCCCCTCTATTCTTTCTGCATTCCTTTCTGTACACTGAATTAAAATGGATGCTGACAAATATAATAGCATTATAATATTGTGTCCTTCCCTAAACACATATTCAGCACGTGATAGGGAGATAAAATTTCCAGCCTTTCCACCCCACCTCCAGTCCTGCATAGCAATCAAGAGCCAGAGGAGTCAGTTGTCATACCTCGGAGTGCCAAGGAAGCAGGCACTGACCACTGCAAGGATCACATGAGGAATCACACTTAGTGTCAGCTGGTTAAAGCAATGGCCAACGCTGCCACGAACCCACACAGGGAGTGGATCTTCTGGACTGGTCCCACATAAGCTAGCCAGGATGTTCTCCATCCTTTGCTGGTAATTCAGTCTGAGAGACAGGATGTCCTAGGGTAAAGAAAAAGCAGCATGAGGTAAAAAACATAAGAACTACTACAGCCCCAGTCCAAGATGGAGTGACGAGTAATTAACAGAGCTAGAAGGAAGTTCCTGGGTCATAGTCCAAGCCCGGCTATTGTTCACTCACTATCATATAATCTACTTAAGAAAATTATCAAGGGCCAGCTGAAAATAAATTATCTTGTTTATTCCCCTAAGTCACCCCGGGACTGCAATGCCCTGTGAGTTTGAAGCTTTCTTATTTCCAGGTTGAATTTTTTTTCCCATGGCAAGTTTATCCTCTATAAGTAGGATAAGGAAGTATTTTCCTGTCTATGGATTGGCATGAAAAATATTTTGAGCTGCTTAAACAGTAACCTATTCATTGTATTTCCATGTTCACAACACTTCCCACCAAGGAACTCCTTGAGGCAGCGTGTAACATGAAACATCCCCCAGACGGCAGGGGAGGATGCTGGTGCCCATCCTGGAGTAGGCGGTACCCGAAAGCTACACAGACGGGCGAGCCAGCCCCCGTGTGTGCCGCCCCGCGGCCTGAAGCACACCTGGCAAGGCCTCGGCTTTACAGGGATTTCTGCTCGCACCAGCCCGTCCCATCTCCAGCCCGGGGCCGGCCGAGCGCCACGGGCCGGGCGCCGCACCGAGCTCGGCACAGTGGGGGCACGGCAGCACCACGGCAGCACCCCGGCACAGCTGCGGCCCTCAGCACAGCAGCACCTAAGCACGGCAGCACTCCGGCACAGCGGCCCTCAGCACAGCGGCCCTAGGCACCGCAGCAAGCCGGCACGGCAGCACCCGGCACAGCGGCCCTAGGCACCGCAGCAAGCCGCCACGGCACCACCCCGGCACGGCAGCAGCGCACGGAGCTCCCAGCCGTGCCGGGGGCGGCGCAGCGGCCGCCACGAGCCGGGGCCGGGCGCGCCCCCCGCCGTCCCCGGGCCCGGTACCTCGGCTCCCCGCGGCGCAGCCCCCGCCCCCTGGCGGCCCGGAGGACGCGGCGCAGCCCCTAGAGCAATCCAGGCCGGAGCAACAGGCCGAGCTGAGGGGCAAGAGCGAGCCAATGCAGCACGCACAGCCCGCTCAGACTTCCACCTTCCGGTTAAAAAACATAAATTACCCAAACTAAAAGCTAGGCTCCAGCCATGAACGTGATTTCCCCCAGAATTCCTCTAGTTCTGTCCTGGTGATTATATCCCTCCCTTCCTTTTCCTGTGATTTTTGGCTCACAGCACCTGAACTGTTTGCACACTGTGAAAAATGCCAGTCACTTGGTTTTAGAATTTTAGAAGTTTAATAGTAATACAATGGTTATAAAAATAGTAATATAATTAGAGTAATAAAAATTTGGACAATTAGGATTTAGGACAATACAAGGCAATAAAAACAAAGCGTTAGGGAGAGTCCAGGCTCTTTCTGGGCAAAATAAGCCCGAAAAAGGACACACGTTAACAGAAGATTAACCCTTAAAAGCAATAGCCTGTTGCATATTCATACATCTCATACACGATGCATAAATTCCATTCAAACACAGGATTCTGTTTGGTCAGCATCAACTTCTTCCTCTTAATCCTGACGTTATCTTCAGGGATGAGTGAGGCGGGAAGAAGTTCGTTTCTTCTGATAATGGAGCAATAAATTCTTCTCTTTCTCTGAAAGATTTGTGTCCTGTGGTCCTGCTATCTTGGTGCAAGTACCTCATTCCTTTCTTTTAAAATGTATCTTACATAGCACAGTTTCTATTTTAACATTATATTATAACCTAAAATTATATTTAACACACTACTTAAGAAAATTAATACAGCATAACTTTCTACATAACACATATAATATTCATTTTAATATTTGTGAAAAGCCAATCATAAAATACACATTTTTCACACCTACCTGATGCACATTACAGACTTGCACTGTCACCGTGTCAACCAGCAAAGGAATATTTATGGGCCACTGTGTTATCCAAACATCAACAGGTATAGCCCAGGCAGTGCTTTTACAGTATAAATTTACTTTTACAGGTACAGCGTTCTTTGCTTGTAAGACAGAAGACTATAAGATGAAAATAACATTACTATAAGAGCACCTTGCCAATAACCCATCAGTCTACTCACAGTGGCAGAGCTCTCCTGGCATAGTGAGAGGTCCTGATGTTAACCTAACACAACCATCTGAATAACACAAGCTAAACAAATCCTCTCTGATTCACCTGTGTTGTGTTCAGTGACTGTCTGGAGCACAAACACACCCATGCATGCAAGCAGCACCCCCAAATGTGACAGTCATTCTTTCTATACAAGTATGTTGCCTTGGGGTGAGGGGGTGTAAATGCACATCTTTCCAGATGAGAGAAAGCAAACTGGAGAGGACATCCTGCTCCATCTGCTCTGGACTATTATACAGTAACAGGAGGGTGCTGTAAATGTCACCACACTACCTAGCAATTTTAGCTGCTACTGGTGATTTTTATAGCAGATGATCTGAATGTTTCAACTGTACCAAACCCTTCCCAGTACTCTGTTGCCAGGGAAAATAAGCATATTACCACTACCGGTAGAAAACTTTACTTTCAACATGCAGCTCACCAGAGATACAAAAAGCATTCTCTGAGCTTGGAGTGTTATCAGTGCAGTGCTGAGGAAGGAAAATATCAGTGACCTTCCAGAGAAAACAGAGAAATCTGGCTAAGGGAGTGTGGAACAGCAGCTAAGAGCAAGAGCTCAGTGGCCACATTACTCTCTGATCACAGCTTCCTTGAAAGGAGCAGGAGGGTGCATTTTCTGCAAGGCTCTCTCCTCCCTCCCTCCTTGTTTAATAATCTTTTCTCACATGCCTGACATCAATCTTTGTGTGTCAGAGTTGCAAGATTGCCTTTACACAATCAAGCTACTCATATTGTACACTGTATTTGGCCAGCCTGCTCTTTTCCACAGTTCATCGAAAGGCTTCTACACTAAACTTTCCTGAGGAGGCCTTGAGAGTAAGTTTTATGTCCTCTATGCTCAGGGAAGCTTCCCTTCAATGAAAAGGCTGTGAAAGCATCAAACTCTCAAAACAGCAAGTAGGGGTTGCGTGAAATTGAAGCACTGAACTGCACACAAGTGAAGCTGATTTCAGATTTCATGGTTCTGATGTCTTATTTATTTCCAAATGAAAACAAACAAACAAACCCATACAACTTAGAAATGTCCAAAACCAACCAAACAAATACCCTCAAACTACCCACAACACCAACCAAACAAGTACTTTCCACGTCTTAATAAGATACCAGAGAAGTTATTGGATATCAACAAAGAACAACCTTTCTCCCCTGAGCTATTCACTCTCAGAGCTTTTCCATTCAGCCACTCTGTATTTTAGCATTCTCTTTTTTCATGTGCTGCATCCTGCTTGCTAATCTCTCCTAAACTCTTCAGGTTCAAACCCATAAATTTATCACTTCACCTGAAGGATGGAAAACTTTCAGGTGCCACAGATTCCTTTTTGGTCCAGACAGCATTGCCTACATTCATGTGGGAAAACAAACACAAAGGCTATTAAAAAAGGAACTCTAGGAAAACACCAACTCACCCTAACTGATCTGAAATCACTTTGCCTGTTCTGCATAAGTGCATTTAAATAGCATCACAGCAAGAATTTAAGTAAACATTCCTCCTTTTCCACCTTCCTTTTGGCTATTTCTCCTGCTCCTGAATATTGCTGCCTACACCATCTACTGCTACATATCTGACAGATTTAAGATGTGCGGGCACGAGGAATGGTGGCTGTATTGCATACAAAGTACCTTGGGCACTAAAAACAATCATACACATGGCAATTATAAAAAAATCTAAGCATTCAAAATTGAAAAAAACCCACCAACATTAGGTTTAATTTAATCCACCCCCACAGGCCATGCAGGCCAGATTTTATTCACTATTATCCAGAGTTTGTTAATGCTCTAGATGAATAAATCCCCAGTGAGGAAGCATTATCTGGCAATGGGAGACTGCCCCCCCCTTTTCTGATGAGTTCGTTTTGTAACAGATTACTTAATACCAATCCCAGGACTCAGGGAATCAGTGTAGGCTGCATGCCCATTCCACTTCCCAGCTATAAGTAAATATTGAGCTGAAAGAGAAGCCAGCCTAGACAAGCCTTAAATTCAGAATTTTCAACCTTGTAATTATAGCTGTAAAATCTCTGAAAGCAATTGTCTGTTTGGATGTGTTTTCTGTGCTCCCAGCCAGGACTCTGCTATCAGCTGAACCATCCTCAAATTCCATGACGACACAGCTGAGGAAGGTTTGATTACTTTGCTCAGTCCAAAATTTTTCATGAACAGGCTGCTTTGCCTGGACCTGAAGGCACAAGATAGATATTATGCCCTGTTTTTCAGGGAAAAAAATTAATGCCAAGCTCAGAAGACAGATGAGTATCTTCTACTGCATCTCCTCATGAGAACATCAATTCTGTCATAGAAACACAGAAACTGTCTTTGTTGTTACTCACAGCCAAGCCATTCCACATTAGATGGTTGTCTCATGCCCCTGGATCTAGTCTTGACTCAGACAAGAAGGTAAAAAAATTAAGGTATTACATTTTTCTCTTTTACTGGTCTGCTTCTTAACCTAATGGTCCAACCTGGATTAACTTCAATTCTGATTTCTGTTTACTTGTTTATACAAAGCTACTCCTTACTTTTCTTATTCTGTTCTTTCTGAATGCCATTGGCTCCCCTTTGTTATTTGGGGCCTAATGAGAATTCAGAGATACCTTATTACCCCAACATTGACCTCAGCATCCAATTAGCAGAAACCTCTGCAAGCAGCAGCTAATTGCAAGTTCAACTATGAGCTCTGGAATTCCAAAGATGAGTTTGGGAGCTGAACTTCTACCAGAACACTCTGACTGGCACCTCTGTCACCCAGTGAGAGCCTAGAGCACCAATTGCAGGGATCTTACAAAAACCTCTGCAAAGCAGGTAAGGACCTTGCCTGACTTTTTCAGTCCCTGAGACAAACTGTAGTACTTCCTCTTCCTAAGATGTGAGAAGTCTCAATTTGCTCTGCAGCACTGGGCCCAGATTTCAGTACTGATTTTAGGAATAATTTAGCTGGATCCCACTAGGGATGCTCAGTCCCTTTAAAAACTTAGCTTCGTAAGGCATGTGGTTAAAAGATGATACTACATCTAGATGAAAATTAGTTTATAAATTGCAATTATAAATTGTAATTGTAGGGCAATGCTCAGTGAGATGACAGGGTGCTAGAAAATGCTAATGAGCACTGGTCAGTCTCCAACAAATTGAATGTTTCTCTTAGGAACTCTTTGAACATCACAACACACAGGGTGTTGCCTTTATTTCTACCACTTCTCCCATGAGCAGTTTTCTTATTGGTGTGCAGATAAGACACTTTAAGGAACTTGCTCTGGAGTTTTTAGTATCTGGATTCTTTCACCTTCCAAATGCCACTAAAATCTATGATCAGAAACCAGCAGAATACCTCCTGTAGACCTCCTTTGGCTGCAAGGCAAAAAAGTTGTAAAAAAATTTATTTTTGGCATTTTGCAAAGTTTTTAGGTACTAGATGCCCAACTATTATAGAAAACTGAATTTAAAAATGTTTTGCAGAGTTTCTTGGGTTTGTGGCTTTTTACTTGTCCATTTTAAAACCAAACTATAGTTAAAAACTGATGTAAATAAAGCAACAGCATGGAAGAGATGTACAAAACCAAACAAGTAATTTTTCTCACTCTTTTTATCACACTCAGCTATTTTTATTTACTTCAGTTGGTCAAACTGAGTGCTTGATGCAGACACCTGACACTAAGGCATGAAAACATGTTCCTCCTTTGAATAAAGTAACAGAACATATTTGAGTAACAGTATATTCCTTACAGTGATAAGCTACTTGCATGTGATCTACCACAAAAAAATAGAGGGGAAGTTCCAAAATACACATCAGTTTTGTGGTTATGTCAAAGTGTTTTGCTTCTCTGGGTGTCACTGAGTCTGCTGCTTAGGGTAGTTAATTGGAACAGGGTGAGCATCCATTGGTCCCACAGGATGTAGATTCACAGTCTGCTGCACATCCTCAAAGATGAAGTTCTTATCCCACGAATTCTTAGTTGAATTAAGGTCGCTGATGAACACTGCAAGCCTTAGGACAGAAAGGTGAGAAAAAGACAATGGTAGCAGAAAATGTGTCTTTAAATAGCTCATGCTTATTTTGATGACTGAGTGCATTTCCTGAGCCCAGGTAGTGATGCACTCATTCAGAAAATCTTTAAGGGGGTCAGTTTTTTTACAATTGTAGTAAACCACTCCCAGCAGAAATATCTTATCAGACAGATCACCATCCTGCTGCTCTTTGTTGCTACTACTTATAAATAGTATGCTTCCAAATGGTGTGATGTTCGAGCAAATACATTCCCAAACACACGAGCAGAATTTCAGCCAGAAATCAACTGGCTCTTCAAACAAAATACCTCGCGTGTTATTCAGCTAAGAACAAATTACAAATCAAGATATAAATGCTTGTGGATTTTGGAAATGAAGCTGAAGAGTTTTATGAGAACCTTCATTTCTCTGCTTTCACTTCTTTTGACCGCTCCCCCATTTTAGTTAATTGAAACCCAAACCCCCTTCCTCTCTGGAGACAGCCCCAGAGCAGAGTAAGGGAAATGTTTCAGCCGAGGCAGGAGAGTCGCGGCCGTCCCTGGCGCTGTTCCAGCCGCTGTCCTGCAGGAAGCGCGGCCGGTGCCCAGGTAGGAGAGGGAGGAGGCGGGAAGAAGCCATTTCCTCCCCTGCCATCCCTGCTCCCGGCAGCCCAGAGCACGGGAATTGGCTCAGGAGTTCTCTGAGCTGGAGGCTCAGCCTCGGCTCCCCTGACCGATCAGGCAAGGCTCGCTTTCCAACACACTCCTGCTTGAAGACAGCACCACCTGTACCGACCAGCTCCGCAGCACCGTGCGTGCGCGTAGGGGAGGGAACAGAACCCAACAAAAGCAAGTAAACAAACAGCCGAAAAAAATCCCAAACAATAAGAAACCACCAAAGCCGAGCGTGCCCCAGTCGCGGCCGCTGGGGCGCGGAGGAGAGGCAAAGAGGAGCCGCACGGCCAAACACAGCAGCAACACCTTCCCGACTCCCACCCGACCGGCGGCCGCCATTTTGTACGGGCGTCCCCAGGCACCGCCCCCCCCCGCCCGGGCTCCCCCTCCCCCGCCGGCTCGGGAGCGCGCAGGGCGGCGGGGAGCGCGCACGCCGGGGGGGCCGGGCCGGAGGAGCCGCGGGACCCCCGGGCCGCTGGCGCCATCATGTACCGCTCCAGCAGCGGCCGCTCCGGCCCTTCGTCCTCGTCCTCCTCCCACCGCCTGAAGGAGGGCGGCTCGTCGGCGTCCCGCGCCTCCCGTTTCAGCACATCGGGGCCGGGGCCAGGCCACGGCCGGCCTCCCCCGCCGATGCCCGCCGCCGCTTGCGCCGCCGCCTCGCCGCCGCGCTCCGCTTCGCCCCGTCCGCCGCCGCTGCGCCGCCACCGCTCCCCATCGGGCCACCGCGGGCCCTGCCGCCGGTCCCCGTCGCCGCACCGCAGCCGGAGGTTGCCGTCGCCGCCGGGAGGAGCGGGGCTCGGCGGGCCCCGGGGCCGCCGGGGCAGCGAGCACGGAGACGGCGGCAGCAGCAGCCGGGTAAATACTGCGGTGCCCCCGGGGGCTCGGTGCGGGCCCTGCCCCCGCCCGGCCGGCTGTCAGAGCCCCTAACCCGGCGCGGCCGGGTCCTCGCAAAATTACACCGGCCCCGGGCTCTCCCTGTGCTGAGGGAGAGCCGCAATTCCCCCCTATTCCTTAGACAGCCAAATAGAGGAAAAAAATAGATTTCCATTTTAAGTGATGTTTTCTCACTAGTTTCCATTGCATTTTTATTTGTCTTACTGGCTAGAGCCATTTTAGAGAAGGTTCGAAGATGATGCTGTCTTTTCGCTAAGGCAGAAGATGTCATTTTCCTCCGTTGAACACGTTGGGTTGTGCTAGTGCATAAATATCGTTTAACTTACGGGAATATAACTTTTTAGACAGCATCTTGAATGAGTACTTTGTCTGAATTCTTCCTGCTGTCACGGCGGGCGTACAAAGAGGGCTGTTACTGATTTATGTCTTTGAGAGGGATTATTTGCTAGGCACCGCTTTGTAGCTGGGGCTGTGCACAGGGTCTTCTCACTTTGTCTTGGCAAAGTCTGATTTGGGCAAGCTCTGTTTTGGTGTCTGTGGTGGTGGATGGCATCTTGGATGCAGACACCTTCGTAATAAATCAAAGTGTGAAGACTTCTTTTTTTTTGCGTGAGTGGGATTGGCTCACCTAGGTTTTGTGTTCTTGCTCCTTGGTGCAGTGATTGTTTTGTCTGGTGACTCTGAGCTGTGGTGTGTAGGAAGTTCATTGTGCATTTGTACTACCGTGAAAGAAGATATTTTTGTACTGGGGTACTCTAGGCAGTGGTTCCATGGTCACTCAATCCAGCACACCTGCAGTTGCAAAGAACGGTGTCCTCGCCTTTCCCTCTTGCTTTGCAGTATATTCTGCCCTCTCCCGTGTGCTCAGACGTGGATTTGTGAGTGGCAGAGTGGGCTGATGTAAGGAAACAATGTAGCTGAAAATCAGTCCAACAAAAGTATGTTATCTCCTGGTCCCTTGCCTGATGGGACACTCCCAAGGAAGAATGGGAATTGCCCTTTCTCGTGGTGATACAGGTTCTTACCGGATTTCTTTGGAGCTGCAGCCATAGAAGAGCTCATGGGTGATTGTATAGTGCCATTAAAATTCAGGTATTGGTGTTATTACTTATGAAAGGTGAGTTGCCCTGGAGATGCAGGAAGATAGTGTGGTTTTGAACAGTTAAGCCTAGCCAGGCTACAAAACTTGCCTCTGGCCGTTTGTTTTCACGTTGTATTTCACCCTTATCTCCATCCCCTTTAGTTTCCTGTGTGGTGCCCTTGCAAATTGCATTACTAATAATATCCACGATGAAAATAAGTAGTTTTTAAAGAGGAAATGTTTTTCTGTCTGATTCATGTCAGTTTGTGTTGTGGCTTGATGGACAGTTGCATGTTCACAACTGATGGGTGGCAAACCTGGGATACAGGACAGAACTTTCTTAAACTGCCGTCACCATCACTCAGTCTCCCTTTTCACTGTATCCTCGATAGGCTGTGAACCTGTGCTGGCTGTAACAAAACTTTCAATGCTGACTGTGTTGGTAGTTCAGACTTGGAGAAATTTGATCTAGGAGTTTTAACTAGAAGCCTCCCACTCCCTCTTTGATGGGGGGGAAGGCCACCAGAAACATCCACTTTACACGAATGTTATTTTTGACAAACTCTGCTCTTCTAGTGTTACTTTACACCCTCCTGGCTCAAGTTGAATCAGTCATCTCAACAAATTGTTACAGATTGATGATTTTTTATTGCCAGTTCTAACTTCAGAGAAGGATTGAAAAACTATCCTAGAAATTAGGCGTTAGCAGGTTAGCTGATGCTGTACTGATGAGCCAAATGGATTTTTTGTTTATTTACAGGATTACTGCATTTAAGGAAAACCCTTCTGTAGGAAGCAATTGTCACAATAAGAGATCTTGAGACAATTAAATAGAATTCTTCAACCTATATTGTGCTGACTTGCGTTTGCTAAAGCCCAGCGTAAGTAATTCTTAGAGTGTAACATCCACAATTTTTCCATGGAAGCTTTTGTCCCCAAACAGGTGTTTGACTGGCAACTGACACTACTTCTTCTTCACATTGATGTTACAAAGCATAAAATATGTATGTAGGTTTGTTTTATTTTTTAAAAGTACTGTTTACAAAAATATGGTTAATTAGAGAAAGATAAAAGCTGGGATTACGCTGTCATTTCCCAAAGAGTGGCACTAAATGTAATGGAAACAGAGCAGACAGCAGATATGTTGGGTTATTGTGACTGGTCAGGGTAAAGTTGTAATAAAATTTTTAGGATTTTATGACTTAAGACCCCGTCTTCTCTTCAGAAGCTTGAGAATATGAAATGTGCAGATGTGGGAAGTTACACAAATATATTAGTAAGTGGGATTTTGGAGCTGTCACAGAAAGGGCATGAATTCAGAAGCCCAAGGAAGAGGAATTTAGGTTGCAATGAGGAAAGAGGATTTGAAAGAGGGGAATATATGCATAAGGGTGGGAGATGTAATATCTAGAATGAAGGCACTGTTGGGATAAGGGTATGGGGTTGAAATGGAGAAAATAAATTTGAGTACAAGTTCCAGGTCATTGTCCCTGTCCTATATATGAATTGAGGTATGAAAGCAGCAGCCTCAGAGATTTCTTACTAAATTTTCTTGTTTCTAGGAGTTGTTTTGGTTTCATATTTTGTTGTTGTTGTGATTTTTTTAAATTATTATTATTTGTGAGACGGAGTACATGCATTTCCAGGTTACAGCATTGTTGCACATTTTGTTATGCATAATGGGGTGCTGGCAGTGGAGCCATGTACTGGATGTTGTAAGTAGGGATGGTGTTAGTTTCCTAATAGCTGAGGAAAACTTTGTGGTGATTGGAAGAACGTGGAGTGACAGCAAAGGTTTGGGGTGAGTACTGAAAAATGTAATGGAGGAGAGAAAGGTCAGGGCTTTACAGTGAGAGGTTTTGGTAGACTTTCATTTGCTCTTGCAAGGCTGACACATGCTGTTTTTATTTATCCCTGCTGATCTGCGTGCTTGTTCTTTTTAAAGGTTTGTTTTAGCTTCTTTGCTTTCTTGTAAGAAAATTGGCTGAGATTAGAGGACTGGAGCATGTGGGGTCAACAGAGGATGGAGAAATGACAAGCAGGTATGCAACCTGTTCAGTAATATGGCAGTGGTAACTGTGGTTTAGGTGACAGAACAGGAAGGGAGAAAATGCAGTGCAGTGCATACATAGGTATGACTAGTGGTGGTGTTCAGCGCTCCAGATACAAAAACCTTTTAAAAGTGGAACTTCTCCAGTTTAAAAAAAAATACATTACAAAATCATGAAGTTCAAATATTTACTGCCCTAACTGCGCTCTCTGGGCAATTTGTATAGATCAGTCACAAGCAATCCAAACATCCCAAACATTCTGAATGTAAACTATTTCTTTCCTTTGCTCAGAGTTTGTTCTGATATGTAATCATTACTTCTCTGTCTTCAGTGGAGGTGATTGTCATCTGTATGCTCACAGTCTTGATGCCTAGAAGATGGCCTTGAAGATAGTAATTTCTTGAGGCAGCCCTCAAAATTCAGTGTTACAATGGGCACAAGTCAGAATGTGTTTGTATGAGACATGTGCACCTTGAATGTGTTCGATCTCAGCCAGGCTGTTGCAGGATCATTTTGTGCTGGACAAGGCAGTTGGTGTTCAAAGTGTGTTTTGATAAATGCTGGGATTCAGCTTAATGAACAAGACAGAAATCACTAATATGTTAGCTTAGAATAAAGCTATATGCACAATGGATTCTAGTACAGATTTGTACTGCAAGGGAATTTTGTTAGGTAAACTTGTAAAAGAATTCTTTTGCTTTTGTTGGAGATTATGTACTGTTCCTTTGGTCTCTTGGAGGATTGAGCTGAACCTGCTGCATGCTCTCAGGGTGGATGTGGACATTCAGTGCACCTGCTGCTTGCTACTGCAGTTTTCAGCAGTAAAAGCAGTGTGCAGTGCATGACTGGTTTGGCAGAACTGAAGCTGGTTCACTGCTTCCTGTTAGGCAGAATCTATGTTGTGTTGGTTTAAAAAAGCAAATCAAGGATCTCTGTCTTTAGGCAGTCTCACCTGCTTTTTATGGAACTCCCCTTAACTCTGATCAGTCCTGTATTCCGGTGCTATATTTTAGCATAATGTGAGGCATAACTAGTTAAGCATAATTTACCAGTGATGGTGTTTTCTGTACTGTGTATGTGTACAAAGGAAGGTCTGTGCAGAGGCAATGAGCTCAGGTCTTCTCTGCTGTAGATTCTTCCAAGGCAACTTTATTTAGTTTACTCTGGTTTATCTCTACCAGCTTTAAATAATGGTAATGGGAATTTTAGACACCTATAGAAGGTGTTTCTAGTGGCATTGGTGTTTTTAGTATTATGTTGTGCTTATCTGCTGAAAGCAGTATGAGGTGAGGAAAACTGTTAAAAACATCACTGCTAGGAAAATCTTTGTTTACACTGGTTCATGTTGTTACTAAAGTTGTAAAGGGCCAGAAATCCAGACACTTTATTCAGAAATTCCTGGCACTGTTTTTTATGCAATGTTTATTTAGCTGCTTCTTCACTACAAAGAAAGAAGAACAGCAGCAAATTTGTGACTTTGTGACTTTCTCTTTGGTTTTACATCTTCCAAAATGGTGATTTATGAAATGTATTTTTGAGTTGAGAATTTCTAGGTAATTTAAATACGGAGCATGTTGTTAGCACCTGGGATGAGAAGTTAAATGCAGTCAGTACCCTCCCCTTTATTTAGTAACTAAATAGAATTGAAGTATTTGGAACAGTTGTTCTTCTAGTTTGATTTTTCAATTGATCCATCCCCCCAAGTTGAATTTATTAAGCAGAGCAGAATCACTTTCCTTTCTGTGGCTGAGATTAAAACCCCCTGATTGATGGGCTTGCACTCTCTCTTCACTTTACAGAGGCGCTCTCCGAGTCTCCGCTCTGAGTCTTCCCTGGAGCACAGTTTGCGGATTACTGTTGGCAATGACCGCTATTGCGTTGGCACGCCGGAGCGAAGGAGGCTGCCTGATAGACTGGGCTCACCTATTGATAACCTGAGTGACAGGTATGCTCCTCTGCTCGTGGGGATGGCTCTGCTGGATGAGATCAAGCATCTCATTAGCCCACTGAATCCCTGGGGAAGGAGGGTAAGCATGTAGTGATGCTTCCCAGGAGTATTCCCCCGGCCTCTCGCAAGTTGTGGTACAGAGAATTCCTGAACAAAAGTCTCTGCCTGTGTAACTCTAAACAGATACTTCTTTAATTTTGTCAGCTGCTTCTAAATCCCATATAAACTAAGCATGCACATCATATATTGCAGGAGGGAGTGTGATGTCAATCCCTCCAGTGCTTCCTTCCCCTTAAGGGTGGATGTCACATGGAGAATCTTCATTTGACATTTCACTGCTTCAGCCACCTTCTGTTTCTTATGAACCTACCTAGTCCTTACTGAAAGGAAGGTTGTTTGGTATAAAGGTTGTGTAAAGCTTCAACTTCCTCATTTAATTGTCTACTTTCATGATTTTTGAGACTAGTCTAGAAGAAAACTAGAAAGCAGCTTGAAGGAGATTATTAGTTTGACTTTAAAAACCTTGCAGAAGAGAACATGGTCAGACAGTCTCATACAGTATAAAGGAAGTGTTAGAATTCTTAGGATCCCTTGACTGAAATTGGAGAGAAACAGTTCATGGAGAGAATTCTTTTGTGTTAAAATACTTCACTGCTGTGAACAGTGAAGTGTAAATATTAGGAGATACAATTAGGAACTCTTTGCCTTCAGTAGGAGAACCGGTATAATCTGGTGAAAGAAAATCAGAAAACTGTGCAAATAATTCATTCTCTTTGTCTTGAATTGCAAAATTAAAGATGGCATAGCTTGTGCTCTGGAGCATACAGTTGCACTTTCAGCTCAGGGATAAGCATCCAGCACAGCAAAAACCATTACCACTTCCATTTTTGATGCAAATATCATCAACTGTTAAAAAAAAAAAGAGAGGGAAGTGAGCAGAAGAAATGAATTTCCTGTCTTTCTCAGGTGTAAAGTTAAGTTTCAGCAGGTGTAGAAAACCAAATGAGAGTTTGGGTTTTGGTACTGTCACTTTTATGCCTTTACCTCAGTTCTCCTGGCATCAGTGTTTGATCTGTAAATCCCCTGTGCAGTCTGCAGTCTTGTAAATGAAATGAGTGTGTATGCTCAGGGACAGTGCAGTGGTTGGAATGAAAAGGCAGTGATATGTTGGGAACTGGCACTTCTCTGGCAAATTAGGTACATTTGAGGGCAGTGGATGGTGGTATTTGTCCCATTGCTTCATGTTCTCAGGTGAGATTTTAGATTTAACCTCTTCTGTGGTGCTGATGCGTGGTTAGAAATAACATCAGGTATAGTGCAGTTTATTTAATGTAAGAGTGAGAAATCAGAAGTTGACTTCTGTATTACAGAACCCATAGATGCGAAACAGAATGGTAAGAATAGACTCCAGAGAAGGTTTAAAAGTGACATGAGTTAGAATGAGAAGAAGATAAAGTGAGACCATGTAATCATTAAATTACTTCATTGTATTTGTAGTATAAGTATACAAGAACTTCATGTTGTTACTTTCTGATCTGTGCTGGCTGCGCTTTTCTGAGTGTTGCCCATTGTCCAGAAGCTTAAAGTATGTGACAACCAAGTCACCTGTTAGCTTTTCCTTAATTGTCTAGGTACTGCTTCTGTATTCTAAGTTTCTTCACTGCTAGCCATTTTATTTGTTTTCAAAAGACACTTGGGTTTTGATTAAGAACATTGTTTATCAAGTATTTTTCATCATGTATTTTTTCCCTTCCCTGAGAGGCTGCTCGGGTACTGGGACACTGACTTTATGTCTATCACTGGGCTGTAAAATGGTCTTTATTGTTACTGCTTCTATCACATTTTTATTTTGTATGTGGTACGTTCTCATTCTAATTAAAAAAAAAAAAAAGCCAAAAGAAAAAAGTGTTTCCTAAAGATGTCATTTCAAATTTTGAAGTAATTGGAGCAAATAATTCTGAATTTAGTTATTCTCAGCTATTTTTGCTAACTACTCTACTTTGATATTTCAAGCAATCACTTTGACACATTATTTTCTGTAATTTACAGGACCTTGGGATGGTAGAGAGGTTCATTAGTCTATAAAAGAAATAAAATACCAAAGGAGAGAAATCAGGGAGGCTTTTAGAGTCTCCTGCAGCAGTGGATTTTCAGGATGCCCCAGGAGACTTTCGAAGGGTGTTTGTTCCCATGCAGGTCTGTCCTAAAACATCTGTAAGAGCTTACCCCATGTTTCTAGGGAAGCTGGTCTCCTGCACGTGTCTAAATAGGCACACTGAATGCTGCTGGACTGTGAGGTCAAGGTCACCTGAGCAGCTTCAGTTTCCTGCTTGGACCAATAAGTGTTTTTTTTGTCTTCCAGAATCTCAATCTGTCAAAGTGAAAAATAATAAATCTTTTTCTCTCTCCCCATCTTCCATCTGTCCAGCTCTCAGTATTTTTAAGATATTCTACTACTATCTCTGCTGGCACAAGCTTTAGAGAGCATCCCACCAATTCTTTCATCTGAGGTTGATAAAAAAGATAGTCCAAATCACTGCAGAGACTTGGTCTGCATTAGGCTGTGTTCTGAAATAGCGTTTTTTGGCATGATATCAAGAGTAACAGTTGGCTGGAATATGAACAGCTCATCTGACTCCCTGTTCAAAGACTGTGTATTAAAGTGGAGTCCTGTTGATTGCTAACAGCACTATTTATTTCTATTTCTGTGTATGTGAATAAACATACCAAAAAGTAAATTACCTTACACTAGTTGTAGGTCTCTGAGGCATCATGTGTGTGTAGCCTGTAGTCTGTTTTCCATCTCTGAAACTGCAAATTCCAGTGATTCATGGATTCTTTGTTGGTGAAGGAATTGGGATGGTCACAGTGGTACCACCTTGTATCCTCTCTCGAGGATGCAGTAGCTGGTAGTGGACATCACTGGCTGAAAGCATGCAAACCAATTCAGAGGGATGTAACTCTGTTGGACTGTATGCACAGAAAACATGTTTCAAAGAATTCTGTAAGGCAAGTAATAATTTTTCCCAAACCTGTATTTAATTTTCAGGTTTTAAATTTTAGCTGTTCAAAGTGTACTTGGAATGTCTTGCTAATTTTAAATGCAGTAGATTTGCTGTTCCTTTCTTTCCAAAGTATGATTAAAAATTCCTGTGCTTTGTCACTGCAGTCAGTTTGAATTGTAGGCAACAGCTGTCAGACATGCATCTAAATAATTTTATTTGCACAAAAATCAGCTGAAGGTATATGGTGAAACACATCTGTTACTCCATCAGGTGTGTTTATGCAGCTTGTA
This sequence comes from Melospiza georgiana, assembly GCF_028018845.1. Taxonomy (NCBI): domain Eukaryota; kingdom Metazoa; phylum Chordata; class Aves; order Passeriformes; family Passerellidae; genus Melospiza; species Melospiza georgiana. The sequence continues at coordinate 49,685,729 of NC_080432.1, read as the reverse complement.
CAGGTTTACCAGGCTCTCAGAAAACGTGCCACTGGGAATAGATATACCTTTATGTAGGTTGTGAAAACAATATTTATTTATGAAATTTAATTTAGCTATTTGTAGATGTTTTTGTGCTTTTGGAGGAGGTGGATATGTGTAGTTTGCTGAAAACTGGAAAGATGCCATGTAATACAATGGGTACAGGTGCATGCCAGATTTGTTTTATAAGATGGGTTGGACTGATAAAGTATCTAATAAATGCTTTGCAATGATGCAAGGTAAAGATTTGTGTTGATTTTGTTCTTAAATATGCATGTGTAATTTATGAAAATACCCAGGAAAAGGACCTTGTCGGTCCATCTCTATTATTCTTTAGTCTGTTGTGAAGAACTGGGGCTGTAATTTATTTGCAGATTTTTTGAAGATGTCTTCTGGCATGACTTGATTTTGTCCCTTCTCAAATCTATGGAGGGACTTTTTGGAGTAGGAGGAGGTGATTTTTGTGGATTCAGGCCATTATACATAGTTTATCTCAAATTGATTCACTCAGGAAAGAGTCGTCTGTCTCATTGATGTCACTTAGGGAGCACATTTTCTTTCTTTCTTGCTAGATTTTGAAATATCAATAAGTAAAACCAGCAGATTGTAGCTTTTAAAGTGGTTGGGTTTGTTTCTGCCTTATCTGAAGAGAAGTTGCAGAAAAGTTTTTAGGCATCAAGGAAAAGGCCTTAGCCAAAACAGTACCCCTAATTGTAGGTTTCTGTAGGTGTCTGTAGGAATTGGTCCAAAAGTAGATATTCCAAGAGAAGAAACTGGGTATTCTGATGTTATGACAGTTGCACCAGCCACTGTAATAATACAGAGAGGCTGGCACAGAAGATGGTACCATTACACTTAATCTCCTTGGTTTATAGATACCAGAAACTGTGCTTCTTTTTAGTTATGGGGTTCATGTGATTAGCGACAGTGCTGTCTGCATATCTGTTGGAAAAGTAAATGTTGGTAGAATTTGTGGTCCTTGTCCACAGCTGAAGATAAAAAAAGGATCTGGTTGCATTTGCCAGTGTGAAACTGAATTATACCTTGAATAATTCATAGGAAATCTGACCTTGGCATCTGACTGGGAGAGGCGAGGAAAGGGATTGTGGTCTGAAATATGATAGTAAGAGTTTTTTAAAATGTGCGGTCTCTCACATCCACAGAAACGAATCCATCCTATCAATATTTCAAGGCTCTAATTCCTCAGTATGAGTTGAATTGTTCATGTCACTGCATTTGCAGGTAACTTCCTAGGAGGGATGTACAGTACCATTAAAAATAATTCTCCCTCTCTACCCTGCATTTTAAGTACATAAAATGTTGGTTCTGTTTAGTAAGGGAGATGTTATTTTGAACCTGGTTTGGAAATTTCTTACCCTTGAGTGGGAGTAAGGCTTTATTTAACCTGATTCAAATACTTCTGTGTTTCTCTCACACAGGGATGATGTGGCTGATGGTCCAATATTCACTAGAGGCCTCACGTGTCCTCGCAGCCTTGAGAGATACCCAGCACACGAAGATCAGCCTTCCAGTCCCTTCATCCCGAGGCACGATGAGGACTACCGCAGCCGAGATGTTTTCCTGCACCGCTCAGATTACAGCCCACACTACGGCCGCCGGGAGGAGCTGCCTCCTCGTGCAGCTGACAGAGATGGAGACAAACTGAGGAGGTCCCCCTACCCTCTGAGGGCAGAGGAGAGGGGCCGGGAAATAAAGCGCCCACGGTACGAAAAGGATGAGAAGATGCACGGTGTGAGTGCTGAGCATCAGGGTTTCTCATCAGGAACGCGGAACTACCGCAGGCGGAGCCGCAGCCGTAGCAGAAGCCTGAGCCCGTCATACCTGAATGAAGAATTCCGAGAGCTTGACCGTGCAAGGAGGAAAAGAGAAGAGGAAGAGCGCAGCAGAAACTTGAATCATGATGTTTCAGGCACTGGCTACACGATTCCTGGCTTGACTAACACATTACAGACTTCTGAGCCTCGCTATACATACAGGCCTGAAGAAATCCCCCCCATGCCCAAAAAATCTATCTTGAAGAAACGAGTAGAGATGGAAGTAGAGTCTGCTGTTCAGGTTTGGTCTCTGTGTGTCTGTCCATGTGCTTCTGCTTTCCAAAGCAATTACTTTATGATACAGACTCTTAGTTTGATTTCCGAAATAGGAAAGCCAAATCTTTGTTTCCCTTTCCTTAAGAGGACAGGTATCTTTTTGCAGGGTGATAAAAGTTTGACGTGCATTATAAACTTTAAATGGTTATGGCACTTAATCAGGAATCATATATATAAATATATATATCCCCCCATTTATACACACACACACACACACACATATATATATATATATATATATATACAAATATAGTCTGAGACAGAGTCAAATGTCTTTGTGGAAATTCAACCCATGACACAGAGATCTGGGCCAGCTTTCAAAGAAAAACTGGCTCTCATAGTACCACAGGCAGTCAGGATATTGATTGAAGCTCTTCCCCTGTGGCAGTGTCTCTTTCTTGTTTCTTTATAGACTTAGAGAACTGCCTAATGCTTCTTCAGTACCTCTGTTTCAAAACAATTTTTAAATTTCCTTACTCTTTTCCCTTTGAGCTATAGGCTGGGATCAGCCCTACTTAATTTGTACCAAACCTATACCAACTCAGTCTCAAAATGAGAGCAATGGACAGATAAGTGGCTGTACTAGTGTGATAAATTGACTTTTTGTGTTTTAACACATCAGTGTTGGTTTGACAGTGACATATTTATCTCGGGAGTGCTCAGATACTGAGCATCCCATTCCATACCTATTACTGGAAATGCTATTTAATAAGGCATTAATTATGAATATCTGAAGAAGTGACTGTGAATAACCTCAATGCAGTAGTTTTTATCTGACTTAAGGTGTTGAAATCCTATGTGACTATGACTAAACTCAAAGCATATCCAAAATGGTGTAACAGGGTTTCAGTTTTAAATTTTCAGTTCTTATGCTTGCAAAAAGTTTGAAATACAATTGTGATTTTGTGTGTTCTCTGAGATAAGCATTCATTGTTGGACAGGGCATTCCAGAATCATCGGGCAACTTGGTTTGTAATCTTCTGTGTTCTCTTTCAACTGCATATTGTCTCTTCTAACACTTTTATTCTGCTGTGAATTGAAGGAGAAATTAACAGGTTCCTTTGTTCTGTGAGGTGCATAGTACCTTAGAAGTAAATAGTATCTTCTCTCTTTCAGCCCGAGGGCTTTTCAAGCAGTCCAGCCCCCAGCAAGGATCTTCCTCTTCTTTCTAGTCAGTCTTCTTTGCCCCAGAGCAACAACGTAGCTCCTTTTGCTTCTGAAGTGGAAAACTTTCTCAAACGGTTTAACCAAGGCTCTCTGGTGGAGGCTTCAGACAAGGAGTTGCATGAAGGTTTGTGTGAGTGGAACCCACTCTCTGGGCCCCCCAAAGACACTCTGATATTTGAGAAGTTTGGAAGCTTCTTAAGTCACAAAGAAAAAGTAGAACCCAAGTCAGAGCCCACCGATCGCCATACTGACTTCCTGCTGCCTCATGAGCGGGCCAGTCAGGATGGCAGTGGTTTCTCCCGAATTCTGGGCATGATGGCTGATTCTGTCAGTGCTCAGGAGAAGAGGAGGCGTAGCTTTCCTGACATTGAGGACGAAGAGAAATTTCTTTATGGCGATGAGGATGAGGACACCAAAATTGAATCTCTCCCCATAGAGAAGCCCCCAGTGAGTTGTGGCAATGAGATAATGATACAGAAAATGAGCCCACCTCCTTCTCCTGCTCCAGCTGTCAAGATGGATCCTTTAGAAGAGCCAAACGCAGAGTACGCAAAGATCCACGACTTGCTCAAGACCATTGGGCTTGACATTGGTGTTGCTGAGATTGGCAAGCTGGCTGTTCGCACCCAGGAGCGCCTCCACGGCAAAAAGCCGGCGTCTCGTTCTCCGGATCGCCGCTCCTCGGACGCCCGCAGGCGGGACGCCTGGGAGCTGCGCCGCAGCCGCAGTGACACTCGATCTCCTGAGTCGGGCCAGCAGCGTTCAGCGTCGCCTCCGGGCTCCTTCCCGCAGCCCAAAGATGCGTCCTCTCTTCACAAATCAGACTATGCTAAGAGTAAGCCGGTGGGGCAGGAGATACCTCCACATGCACCAGAGCAGCCTCTTCCTTCTGTCTCTCTCATTCCTTCAATTCCACCAACTCCTGCTAGTTTGACACCTACACCTACTTCTGTTTCCCAATACCAAATTCCCAGCTATTCCCACTACACTGCTGCTCAAATGTCCCAAAACTATGCCCCTCCCACAATGGCTCCTCCAGGATATGATGCATATGGGCACTATATGGCATATGCAGCCCCTGGCTGGCCTATGTACCCCCCTGCCCAGCAGCCTAATCCTACGCTACCAGAAGCTCATGGTCTTCTTACGATGGCCATGTCAGCGAACCCCACGCGTCCCAATCTGCGGGTGATTGAGACAGTCTCTCTGGGAAAGGATGTCCCTGATGTAAAAAGAGACGGTTCTGTGCTTGTTCAAGTCCCTACCACTCCTTCTCATTCCAAAGCACCCCTTCGTCTGTCATCACACGCTCTCAAAAATACCACAGAAAGGATGTCGGATGAAAAAAACCGGGCAGCTCAAAAGCAGAAGGTATGTTAGGTATTCTGATACTTCAGATTGTGTTGGATTGCATGATTGGTGGGGTAGAAGTTTTTTCTCTAAGGTGCACCTTTTTTTTTCTGAGTTGCTCCAGTTTAAAAATAGTTTTACCTAGTTCACTCCCGTTAAATATTCCTAAGCATTTGTCTGTATTATTCAGTGACACCTGTAAAAAATGCATTTTTAAATCTCTCAAAGTTGCATGCCATTGCCTATGGCAGAACAGATGGAATCAAATACAAAGTTGAATTTCTTTGAAGCGCCCAAAATCTTACAGAGAAGACACATGGTGGCCACAGCTTGGCTTTATTCTGATGAGATTTAGGTATTGAAATACCTGAAGATATCTGGGGATATGTAAAAATCTAAAGGGACAGTGTAAAGAAAATGAAATGTCTTTTTTTACTGATGTTCAGTGGCAGAACAAGAGGCCACTGAAACACAGAAGGTTCCATCTGGACATTCTACGTTGTACAAAATACCACGGTTATACCTGTATTAGACATTCTTTAATACATACTGAAGCATATCATCATTCACCATCACATACAATCTTCCCTCTACATTTATATTAATTCTCTTACAAAAATCACAAAATTAGAAGAATTTAGGGGAAACTACTTGGAGGCTCTGACACCAGTTCAGGTCATGTGTGTTAGTGTTTTCCTCTTCTAATTATCTTGGTTTGTACAATAATTAGAAAGTAGTGGGGAAGAATGCATTTTAAAATAGGAAACTGTAGTTGCACAACTGTCAAAGAACTGGATGATTCCCAAAAGTTGTTTGAGTTTTCAGACTGGTGTCCACTTGGTCTTTCTTGTTAAAATAAGGGCATAGAATTATTTGGGTATGAGGGGACAATTAAAAATCATCTTGTTCCAACCCCACTGCCTTAGACAGGGACACATTCCACTAGACCAGATTGCTCAGAGCCCCATCCAACCTGGCCTTGAAGACTTCAGGGCTAGAGTCCACAGTCTCAAGGGCAACCTGTTTCCATGCCTCACCATCCACACTGAAAAGAAATGCTTCCTTTATATCTAGTTTAAATCTACCCTATTTTAGTTTGAAACTGTTGCCACTTTTCCTGTGACTACAGACCTTGGTAAAATATCTGTACCCATTTTTCTTTCAAACCCCCTTTAGGTATTGAGGCTGCAATAATCAGCTTTTATTTTAAGAGCCTTTTCTTCACTTATATGAAGTGCTACGTCAGCAAATAAGGGAGCTTCCACTTCTTGCAGGAATAATAATTTCTTCATCTGACACAGCTGAAATTTTGTTCTTAATGAAATTTAGTACTTTTGGAAGAGCTCTCTTGGCTAAAGGTGTGTGCTTTTCTCCTGCCCTGACATACCTTTGGTAGCTCATCTATGCATCTTGGTAGCACTTCTAAAGCTTTGTCTGCACTACAGAAATCTTTGTCTAGGGATTAGTCCACTGGTTTTTTGCTGGGATGGTTTGGAGTATAAAAATTTGCATGTTCCACTTGATGCCCCCATGCTGCAAAAAACTCAGAAGGAGGAATTGGTGCTTTGATGATAAAAAAAATAGCATACAAAGCCAAAACAATAATAAAAAAACTTCTTATGTTATTTAAGGTGTAGCTTAACTGTGTTGGTAGAACTATTTCAGGAAGGATTCAGGGATCCTGCCAACATTGCTGTTGTAGAAGTGATTATCTAGGGGAGTCAAGATGACTTGTTTGTTAAAGGAGGAGTCTGTAGTAAGCTTTAAGAGCCTTGTGAAGGTAAAAAAGTCGGGATTTGTCTCCAGTGAAGCTGGAAAAAAACGGAAAGAACTTTTTGGGTTTCATTGTAGCATATTGCTTTGTTTCCTTCTATGAGAATCAATGAAAACCAGTGAAAAAAGGATTTGTGAGCTCCTCGTGCCACAGTTTTTACCTTATTGAACAAGAAACAAATTTCATCCTGATGTTTTTTGTCAGATTGAAGCAAAACCTAACTAACAGCTAAAAGGAGCTAGAGTCAAAGCAGAAGGCAAGGTGAAGGGCTGTGTAATCTGATGGAGCATGCTAGCTGTAGAAACTCTGCATGAGTTTTGGACAGTCATTTGTCATTGATCTTAATTAGCCCTGTGGAAGATAGTCAGCTGAGCCTGAGGGCCTTGGGAAGTGTTGGCAACAAACAGAGCAGTTTAGAGGGATACACTGCCCAAAAGCAAAAAACATTGCCTACAAACTGGGTTGAAGCATGACCACACAATACAGTTACTTTCAGATACAGAGGGAGAGGTTTATTTATTGTGTTAAAATACTCAAGAACATTTTGGGAATAGCGAGCAGTGTTCTATGTCTGGAAAGCTGAGGTCTTCCTGTTATTCTTGCAAGACTGTTTAACTTGGGAAGAGAAGAAAATCCAGACACCTTCCAATTTATTTAGGTGATAGAAGAGAGAGAAAAACTGAAGACTGATCGAGAAGCACGGCAGAAGAAGCTCTACTATCTCAAGACTGAATTGGACAGGCTTCGTAAACAGCAAGGTAAAGTGCATTACCACCCTCCCAGCCCCTGCTTCTTTTTTCTCCCCCATTGGGATGTGTCACAAGGCCTGGTATCTAGCAGGAGAAGGAGAACCAAAATAAGAATTGTCCATAATGTATTTTCATGCTCCTGGCAATGCACAATTCTTGAAAAAGCAGTGACCTAGTTACTATATTAAGATCAATTACATCAAAATTTGAGCAGACAGTTGCTCTTGCATCTTCTTGGCTTGATAAGCTATAGGAATTGTACTTTATGCATTTTAGTGCTTCTTTAGAAGAAGTGAGAAATAGTGACTGAAGATGTTATTGTGCCTTTCAATTTTTCATGAATCTTATCTGGAGATGGAAAAGTCCTCTCTCAAGAGAGCTGATTTTTTGTGTCTTTAAAACGTGTTTGGTCCGAGTGAATACTTAATTCCCTTGCCTTTGGAAAATGATACTTTCAGGTTAGAATAGGCAATTAACTTTTGCTTGTTTTGTCACACAGGGAAATAGTAATTATAAATTGATACTCAGGAGGATTAATGGTAATCCTTATGGAGGCACATCGTGCAGATTTAGTTATGCTGTACCTGAGAGTCAATTCCATCTTTACAACTTCATAGTGAAGATTTAGCCATAATATTTTGTATTAATATTTTACTTGTTGCTGGAATTATTGTACAGATCTAAAGTCAATTTTCCTCTTGCATTTCTGACCCTTCTGCTTCCTTGATTGGCTCAGGCGAGATGTTGAGGAAAAAACGTCGTGAGAAGGATGGACACAAAGACCCCTTGTTGGTTGAGGTGAACAGACTACAAGAGAATATTATGAAGGAGATTGCAGAGCTGCATAAAGAATCTGATGCAGCTGACAAGAAGCAGTCTGAGCTTGACAAAGTAGCACAGATCTTGGGGATTAACATATTTGAAAAACCCCGGAAACCGTCTGTGGAAACTAAAGATTCCTCGGAAAAGAGCAGCAAGTCAGAAAATGCAAAAGGTGTAGAGAAGACATCTTCCTCCAACAAGGTAAAGTCTTCAAGTTTGTGTGCTAACGATTTTGCCACTAAGAGAAGAGGGCACTGGGCAGACAGCTGGTCCCAGACATTTACTAAAGGATCATTTGGTGTCATTTGTTACCACATCTCATACACTGGCTTTGATGGTGCATGCAGGTAGAGTTGATGTATCAGTGTACATAATGTCCCTCAGGTTTTGTGCAGTTCAGCACCACTTACTAATCTTTATCTTGATATTGCTGAGGTATTGGTTGGCTTGAGCAGTATCATGAGTGTGTATAGCTGTTTGGTCTCAGTACCATGCCAGGAGGACAGACTTCTTTTTTCTCTACAGAATTTCTGTCATGGCCTTTCAGACCATGTTTATAGGAGTGTTTATACAGCAAAGCTCTCTGGAAGTTGGGAGCATTGTTGGTCTTCTTGCTTGGTAATAATAGCAACAAATCACAAGACTTAAAGGTGATGGTCAGCATAAGATGTTTTTTCTGTACACATGTTCTCTCTTCAGAAGTGTCAGTATGCATCAGTATGGTCTCTCTGGTGTGGTCTGTACTACTCTGGGCTGGATGTACCAGCATTCCAGAAGATAGTTTTACTTTAAAGTAGGAAGGATACTACCATCTGAAAGGTTATGCTTGTATTCAGGAAATCAATTATCCTGCTTTTCAGATGTTTATTCAAATATGTAACAGAAATAGCTAATGTGAAATTGTAGATTAATTTTGTGTAGATCTTAGCATATATATTTTTTGCAGAGAGGAAAATATTAGTAGGGTAAGTGATATAAGGAAAACTGAAATGGCACCTCATCAATTTATCTGAAGGGAGAATGTCAAGAGCATGGAGCCAGGCTCTTCTCAGTGGTGCTGAGCAATAAAACAAGAGGCAATGGGCAGAAACTGATGCACAGGAACTTCCAGCTGAATGTGAGGAAGAACTTCTTCACTGTGTGGGTGACTGAGCACTGGGACAGATTGTTCAGAGAGGTTGTGGAGTCTTTCTCACTGGAGATATTCCAGTACCACCTGGACACAATACTGTCCCGTGTGCTCTGGGATGACCCTGCTTGAGCATGGAGGTTGGACGGGATGACCCACTGTGGTCCCTTCCAACCTTACTCATTTTGTGATTCTGTATTTTCTCCAAAGCCACTCAAATCTGTTTATCCTGTAAAATTTTCTTTATGCTTTATTGTGGTCTGAGAACTCATTAGATATCTTCAATTTAATGACTTGCTTTTGGGTTTTTTTTTGTTGTTTCTTGAAACATCTCTGAAATTTACTGTTCACTTACTTTAACAAATTGCTTGCTTCAGTCACCACTTCATATAACTTAAATAGGCAAAAATATTTGTTAAGTCCTACATTGCATTAAGTTATATTGTTTTCTTTCCTTGAGATATGGCGTGTGTGAATATACTTCTCATTATTTTAATTTGCATTGTCTCTGTCGCCCAAACCCATAATGACTTGATCCCCTTTTCATAGTTCCTTATTTTAACATGGAAAATTGTGAGTTCTGGACAGGAACACTTGAGTATTTTCATACATATGTAGGCACATACAACATGGCCTTCAGCCTGTACAATTCCCGTTGTAGTTCTGATTAACTTTTTTTCATGAAAAGAAAGATGGTGCTGGCCTTTCAACACTGAGATTGGTTGACTCTGCCAACCTGAGGGCAAAAGCTTTTGCCTTTCTGCTTATTTGCAAGGCACCTTGTGGTCTCTTGCTGCTGACCCTGTGTGTCTGTGTGTTGTAGTTACACAGTCAATGCAGAGGTGAAGCCAGTGTCACTGTGCTAAACAGACAGATCACCCTGTCTGGGCTCTAAATAGTAGCAAATTATAAAGTCATCTTTGAGCTGGGGTAATGCACAAACTGGAGTTAAGAGTGGGCTGTCGCCTGTCTGTCTGAGAAGTATTGTATTTTTAAAGTTTTGATTGAGATAGTATTTTTATCAGTCTATGTCTATAAATAACATAAACATTGATGCTTGTGTGACATTGTGAACATCCTTCCATGCACCGCCTGCAGATCATAAGCTGATCTCATTGTTCAAGAGAATGTCTGCTATGTTCTTGCTGACAGAATATGTGCAAATATTCCTGAGGTCACTTCTTATTCTGCTACCAAGAACCAGATTATATTGGGAAATAGATATCTGTGGGGTGCACAGTGGCCTGGCCGTTTCTTCATTTTGATTTACAGTGCATGTTGTGGAGGGTGGTGCTAAGGAGCTTAAAGTTTTAAGGCAGATATTATTTGACAATTTTGAATCTGCTTAAATAAATTTGTTCAGTGCTGGTAGTGAATGACTTGGAAATCATGCAACCAACTCGAGTCTGCTAAATTAACTTGCTGTTCTTTCCAGACTGCCATGCAAAATGATAACATGATGAACTTTATGCCGTTGAAAATGTAACTCAGAACTCAAAATACATGTAGTACTATTGTAATCCAAATTACCAGGGCTCATTCATGGTATATTTCAGATAATATTTGTTTTGCTACGAGTTTAGTTTAGTATTAATTTTGGATAGAGTCTTGAAGTGTCTGTATATCACTATATGGCGTCTTTCTGTACAGGTCAATGTAAGTGCAAACATCACATGTTTAAATCACAAGATCCTTCACCCTATATGCTTAGGTAATTAACAAAACAGCATCTTTCTTTTATTATTAAACAGTAAGTTTTCTGGAGAGTTTAGGAACACTCAAATAATCTGATAAAACTGATCGAGTTAAATACTTTTAGTCACCTGATTTTTGCTTCCTTTCCCATTCTGCTTTCATCCAAACTACTTTTACAGTAACTTCTGAATGCCTCTAGGGGAACTATTTGAGGTCTTCTGGGCACTGTTTGGCTAGTATGGTAAATTGGAACTGTTATGTGAAACCAATAAAGTGGGAAGGGTGCATGCCACAGGGAATTTGTTCATTTGGTTCCTTGATTACCTGCAACCATCCAGCCATTACATCTGGGACCCTTATTGGAACCTCTTCACTGCAGCCACGCAGCATCTTAGTCGGCAATACCAGCTCTCTGAAACAGTGGAATTAACCTGGGCGCTGAAAAGCAGGTGATACATTTTTTTTGTGTGTATGGCTTCTGCTGGAGGCAGGTTCTGAATTCTAGAGCATTTTGTCTGTCCTGCCTTGTCTTAGAGAAGTGTTTCCTTCTGTTCAATTTAGGAATCAAAAACTACTAATGAAAAATCGAGAGGTAGAAGCCCGAAGCCAGCAGAATCCTCTTCACAGTCTTCCAAACATCCTTTCCAGTTGGCCAATATTTATGAATATTATGATGCAGGGAACCACTGGTGCAAAGACTGCAATACCATCTGCGGGACCATGTTTGACTTTTTCACACACATGCATAATAAGAAACACAGACAGGTATGTTGCAGGCTTCCTTCACTAAGTGCATTTCATATTGCTGTGAATATTAACACTAAAACATACATCAGAGAACTACATTTACAAAAGAACCTGAAGTAATAACGAACCCAAGAAGTAACTTATAAATTCTTTTCCCCTAATGTTGGACTTGAGCAGTTGTTCAGCTACTGGTGGATTCCAAATAGTGTAAATGGGGCCTGTGTTTAGTTTGCTCAGGTTTACCACTTGTGTTTACCTGTTCTTTGCAGTCATTTACATTTTACACTTTTCACAGGTTATTTTGTCATTGTAAATTGCAAAGTGGGAGGGAAAAGAGAGGAAAATAAGTTGTTGTAAATATTTGCACGTTGATTTTAATGTTCAGTGTTCTAAAAGAATATTAAAAAGGAAAAAGACAAGTGTACTTGACTTGCTAGTGTAATATATGAGCCTATATACCTCTGTCACTGTGCAAATAGACCCTGGATCCTTACAACAGACCTTGGGCTTCGAAGACCCAGAGTGAGACCAAACAAGAGTCCATAAAACGCATTGATAAGATAACGGTTCCTGCCAAAGGTATGTTGATTTTTATTAACTTGGCTGTCATCCCTCTTTGCCCTCCAGCAAGTCCCACTTGCTCAGAGAAAGGAATTTTCAAAACTTTACCTTGGTATAGGACCACATATAGATAATGTATTATTAGGAAAAAGGCAAATTATTTAGTTTCTTGATGGTTCTTGTGTAAAAGGTCTTGAAGCGAGAGTGTAGGAAAAGTGTGGTTTCTTCTCTTTTTAGAGATTAGTTTTTTATTTTGAATACCAGTTATCTTTCAGTGTAGTTCTGAAATAATTTTTGCAAACATATTAGAATTCAGAGCATGACCACAGTAGTTGGCAGTATTTTGGTAGATCTTGCACAGTATTCCACACAGTCTTGTAGCAGACTTTTCCATTCAGTACATTTTTAGCAGAGGTCTCCCTGAAAATTGACCGATGAGTACTTGTTATAGTGCAGATACAGAGAATCTGAGACAGACATATGGAAGGAGCTGTAACTGAGTTGAAAATTAATACAGGATTTAAAATATGAACATCTAAAAGGCCTGCCAGTGATCAACTCATTTTATTAATCTGTTGTATATTTCTGGTAGTGTCCAGTAAAGAAGAATCTGCAGTGTCTTAGATAACTGTAGCAGGTTCTGTAGGCACAAGGATACAATCTTTCTGAACTTCAATGAAAATATTTGTGTTTGGTTTATAAACCAGGTGTTTAGTATTTAAGCAGACTATATCAGAAAGATGGAAAATAGATCAAGGCTGTAGGAAATGTTAACCTACTTGAGTACTTGATTACCTTAATTCAATGAAGAGCACTTAAATCTCGAACCATAGTAATAAACTTCTTCACTTTGTATGTTTGTTCCTGGTAGTGGGGGTTCCTATGTAACTGTAAGGAGAGCAGCATTAACTGTTCCAAAAAGAACATTGCTGGAGGTTTTGCTGTTGTTCTTTGACCAACTTTGTTAAGAGCTTGGCATTTATTAGGTTTTGTTTCTCTGATAATTTTCTTTGGCCTTTTCAGGCTCTGAGTTTCTGATTCCCATCACTGGATATTATTGCCAGCTCTGTCATGAATTTTTTGGAGATCAGATCTCAGCAGAGCAGCATGTGAAAAGTCATCCCCACAATGAGAAGTATAAGGTTGGTAACTGATGTACTAGGAAAGAGACATTCCCTACCTTAGCTTCTGCTTGTTCTGTCTTCCTTTCCTGAAGAATGTCATTTAACTCTTGAAGTATATGTATTTGGTTATATTCATTACATTCTACTGAACTAAATAAGCAGAACTTCCCACTACACCAGTACATAGAGATATTTTATCTGCATGAAGCTGAAACATGTCTACTGTAAAGTGACAGCACTGCTGCAAGCAGTTTGTAATACCTCAGTTTCTTGGTAGGAAAAAGTTCCCTGTTCTCTTAGTGTTGAGATGGCACTTACTGAGCAAGTCAGAATTGTCAGAGAGCTGCATTTATTTAGTTATTTTTCATAGAAATGAAAAATGGTGGCTAAAATGTTGCTGTTTATTTCCACAGAAATACATAGATGAAAACCCACTCTATGAAGAGAGGCGAAATCTGGACCGTCAGGCTGGATTGGCTGTGGTTCTGGAGACAGAGCGCAGGCGGCAAAACGAGCTGAAACGGAAACTGGTTGAGAAACAGAAGGAAGAGAAGGATGAGAAAACCCCAAAACTAATAAAGAAGGAGGAAGTAAAGAGCATCCCAGAGTCAGGAGAAGGGAATAATGAAACCCAAGGCAAAACAGATTCTTCTGGGCGAAAAATTACGGTAAAGCTAAAGAAGGAAGAGAAGGCAGAGGAGAAGAAAGAAGAAAAGAAAGAGGAATTGAAAAAGGAATCACCAAGCCAGACCTCCTTTGGGAAATTCAGCTGGAAAAAGACTGAGAGAGAGGATAAAACGCCAGGAGCTGTTGCAAAGGAAGAGAATACAGAAGGAAACAAAGAGGAGAACAAGTGTCAATCTGTGAAATCCCATATAAAGCCCATTGAAATAAAGCTGTCTGGGAAAACTGTTATTCCACACACTAGCCCATGGATACCAGTTGTTTCCACACCGACACCAACAAAAATTCTTCCCAATTTACCAGTCCCCACCATGATTTTCAGGAAGTCTAATACTGCAACAGTTAGTAAACCACCACCTTTGAACACCTTTTTATCCATAAAATCCTCTGGAACTACCACCAAACCACTGCCAGTGGTAAAAGAAACAAATGCAGATCTTCTGCTGCCTCCAGATATCATATCAAAAGCTTTTGGAGGAGAAGAAGTAATTTTAAAAGGCTCAGAGGAGGATTTGAAAGCAGCAGAGAAAAATGAGTCTTCTCAGCCTGCAGATAGACTACCTCCACCTCATCCTCCACCAGCAGTCCAGCCAGCAGCTCTCATCCCTGCAGATGAAGTAGCTCCAGGTGTGTCTGAAAGTGAACAGACAATGTTGGCAATGCCTGTGAGACCACCACCACCTTCAACTGCTTTCAGTGAACAAGCAAAAAAGATAGAGAAACGAAATTCTTGCTTGGCCACAGCCAATGCTAAAGATCTCTATGATATTTTCTACAGTAGTGGTGGAAAGGGTTCAGCTGACAGCAAGCTTGCAAGTTCTGCGCTTCCAAATGGAGAAAACCCTAACATAACAAAACCTGCAGATTCATCTGCAAATCACAGAACAAATAGTAGCTCACCCTCACTGAAGGAGGATTATGAGGCTGTGGATTCCTCACAGTGTAATAGTCACATGACAGGGAGTTTGGTTCCTGTTGAAAATCAGGCTGAAATGAACAAGAAATCACTTCAGCCTCACCTATCAGAAATGTCAGTCACAGAATTACCAGGAAAAAACCCTGTTCCTGGTATCCAGATGCCTGCAGAAATTGGACTTGTTGATACAGGAGGTGGAGAGCAGGCAGGCAGTCTGGAATTCTGTGAACTACAGAAATCTGAGGTCCAAGAGAAGGTTGGACAGGAAGATGGAAATAAAACTCCAGTTACAAACAAAAATGTTCGTGGTACCTTGGAGACAGAGACAAAAGACTGGGAAATAAAAGCAGTAAAGCCTAAGCATAGTCTGCACACAAAGACTTTGTTACCTGAGACACAGAGTGAAATTAAAAGTTTGGGAAATTCCCATTTGGTGAAGTTAAATGATAACTGTAGAACTCACTCAGAAACTGATAGTCCAGACTTGCTCTGGGGCACTTCCAGAACTAGTAATGAAAAAGAACAGATAGTCACAACTCATTCTTGTTCTGAAAGTGGTTGGGATCTATCAAATACTCCAAATCCAGAAATAAAATCTGGTTCTAATGAGGTTGATGCTTCAGAACTGACAGAGGGGCAGACAAAAACTAAAAGTACCCTATTAGAAGCTCAAGAAAAAGTTAAACCTAAACCTTCAGGCCATACAGTGTTAGATAACCAAACCCAGAAGCAGGGCGTTGAACGATTAGTCAATACCTGCTCAAACATTGCTGAACTCAGATCCAATCTTGAATTAGTAGCTGAAAATGAAAAAAAGTCATTAGGACACACTGGATCTGATGCAAGATCAGATAATTTTCTTTTCAAGAGACCATCAGAGGATGTGAAACACATGAAGACTCCCTCCCAGAAAGCAGAGCTTGAATTGAAAAGCACTGATTTAAATCTGGGAGACAATAAGGTAAAACATGAATGTTTCAGCATCCTTTCAGAAAGACTTTTAAAGGAAAATACAGAAGAAGTCAAAAAAATAGAAACTATTGCGTCCATTAGGCTAGAATCCAGTAAACTTAAAAAACTGGGCATTGAAAGAACAGTGAATGAAACAGAGATTACTGATTTTACTACATTGACTTCTGATAGTTGTGAAGATAAAATTTGCACACGGATTTCTCAGAAACCTATGCTGCAGCCTGGATCACAGACCTCAAATAGTGACACTACAGAAGTGGTCATGCCAGTTCTAGAAATGCAGGGCATTTCTCCCACCTCTGAGCTACTTGTGCAAGTGAAGGAGAGCAAAGGTGGCACTGTTGAAATGCTGTCTCTGAGTTGTGACATTGGCAGCACAGAAAGTCAGGCTTCTGGGTGCGTGGAAACTTTAATGCCTGGGCTCAGAGAAACACATGGGAAGGTGGGTGGCTCAGGAGGCAAGGGAATGTGCACCATCCAGAGCAAGAAGACTGAGCAAACAGAAGCTCCTGACAGTAGTTTGGAAGCTACAATGAAACCAGGAATTTCTGAAAGCATAGCAGAAAGCCCAGTGGGTTGAAGTAAACCCAGCCAGTCCCAATATTTGAGGAGCCAGAGCTGGGATTATGTATATGGTTTTTGTTTGTTTTTCTTTTTGTTCCAGCTGAGAGTTTTGGGTGTGTTTTGCATTCTGTGGTAGGACTTGACTAAAGTGAAACGTAAATCATCAGAAGGCAGTCACATACTTTATTCTGTACATAATTAATTGTGTAAAATGTTTTTTCATGTGAATTTTGTTGCCAATTTCTTTTCTACACTCTGCTATTAAAATGGAATCTTGTTTATAATGAGTGCGTCTTCTTTATTTTGGGGGCTTTTATTCTTTGACCATTCCTGGTCAAAGATTTCCAGCTCACCCAGTTTGTGTCAGTAGCACTGTGAGTAGCCCAGCTGCTGAGACAAGCTCAAGAACAGCAATTTAGAACTGAGGAAATGGAGACTTTCAGAAGAGCTAAAACCCAAAATTTCTTTGAACTGTAATGCATGGGTTCAATTACTTTTGTTGTTTTGAAATGCAAGAATGTGTTCAGAGTTGATTTTATTTGTCTGTTTATCTGTCTCTGTGCTTTGTAATTCCTGTTGTATTACATCTGTACTTGAGGTGTTTCAGTGTATTGTATAAGCACATGTATGGATGGCACATCACTAAGCAAGGGGAGAAAATCTGTCCCGACTGGCTTTTGGAGAAGAAAACTAATCGGTAAGGCTCTGTGGCCTGACACCTGGACCAGACATATTGAGGTCACTTACATGATTTGAAATGGGCTTGCTTTCATTTTATTGTGATCCAGTAACTATTTGTGTTAAATCATTTAGCAGCTGACCAGCTCTGAAGAAGTAGAAGATCAGAACCCTGGTGTCAGGAATTGGACTCGCTTCATGTGATACAGACACATGCATGCCTACCCTGAATGGTCCCTGAACTATTGAGTGTGATGGTTCTCATTTGTATAGCTTGTTAAAGACTAAAGTATTAAATGTATTTCCTTGGATAAATATAACATTTTTATTTGTAAATTGTTTAAAAAAATAAACATATGGAGGTCAACAAGGCTTTCTTCTTGGTTTTTTTCCTTAACTCAGTAAAAGTGTTTTTTTTCAATTAGTTTCTGACTCCTGTAGTAGTTGATAAAATTGAGAAATTGTAGAGGATGAAGATACTCAACAGTTAGCCTGCTCAGTAAAAACCAGTTTATTCCCAGTTGAAGTCAATGGAAGAACTACTGTCAATATCATCAGTGGAAGTCTGTTTGAAGTCCTGAACCCTGTGTAAAACCAGAGGTGGGGCATCAGGGAGGGACCCCAGCAGAGCTTGAATTTCTGTAATCACTGCCTGCACATGGACCTCTGGAGAAGGCAAAATCACCGTTTGTCTTCGTTTTCCATGACTGTGTGTGAGGAAGGTATGAAATGTTTCTCATAGTCTTGCAGTGTTTTCATACAAGAAATGTAAGAGCTGTCTAAGCTGAATTTGGAAATCTAGTATAAATGGTCAAGTCAACAGTAAAAAGGTAATTCAGAAGAGAAGAGAGTTTTGAGAAAATCTCTTTGAGCTGGTTTTGTGATGTTAAGCAGTTACTGCATTGAATATAGGAAATCTTTGTTAGTTTTGTTGCCCTACTTTCATCAGATAGCTGATTGACTGTCAAAACCAAAGCAAGCAAGGTTTGACATGCTTTGATAGTTTAAAATGGAGTTGGGCAATGAGTAGAGATTACTTTAATCCTGATTTGTAAAAAAGTCCTTTGTAGTTACTTCTTGGTTTTCTCCTGTATTTTTTGTCATATACTTGAGTTTGTTTGTTTACCTTTGACAGATAAATTTTTCCCAATGTTTTTCCCAGTTTTTTCAGTAAAGTGCTTGGTTTCTTGTAAATCCACAGAGGAGGAGGGGAATTGATTTTCTTACCTGCCTTATATTCAGAGATAATTGCAGGGAAGGGAAATATTAAAGGGAGGACTGAATTTTTCTAGAGTTCTACACTTTAGATAGTGCTGTTTTGAAATACATGCTTTCTGGTTAGTTTCCTTCTGCAGATTGGTTTTCATGAAGGTTTCAGTGCATACAGTGGCAAACAGTAATCTGGGCAGTCTCCTTCAGACAACCTTATTTAATGCTGTGTTATCTGTGTGGAACTTAATTTTAAAAATTACCTTGATTTTGGGGGAAAGGACAATATAATTCTGTTATCCTTGTTCTGTGCTCTACAGTTGCTTCTACAAGTAGTGGTTGTGGTCAGTGCTGAACGTAGCTGGCCATGAATGGAGAGGAGCTAGTGCCAAGCAAGAACTTTGCAAAAGGGAAACTGGAAGTTGTTACCCCATATATGTCTAAAGCTTTCCAGAATATGAATTTTCCTGTGGTCCAAGTTAAATACCACTTCTCTTCATGCCCTTTAGTTTATCTCTGAGAGCAGGTAGGGCTCTTTACTCCTGGAAGGAAGATTAACTTGGTCTCTTTTGGGGAAGAAGTAAACGGTAATCCTTGAACCTCTGGAACGGCCAAGAACATAATGGGTGGTGTAGGTGATGACATCTAGGTAGATTGGCAGACAGAGGCATTAATACTGTAATTTCATGAAATGGCATGTATTTTTATTTATGTATTTTTTCTTTTTTTCTTTCTTTTTTTTTCCTGTTTTTTTTTTCCCCTGTGGTTTCCAGAGGCTTGCAGTAAATGATTTATCCAGTGTGCTCGTTCCCTGTGCTGGCAGAGCTGTAGCATAGTGCACTGACTGGGAAGCCTTGTTTCTAGGCTGGCCTTGGACTCTTCCAGATCCTCAGGAGGAGGGGTGAGTTAATGGGGATTTACTTGTCTGTTTGAATGGTGCAATACATTACCTCTCCTTCCTGACATACTTCTCTAAAAACTGCACAAAGCACAAGAAGTTACCTTTTTCCTAGTTTTCAGAAAGCTTCTGATAGGAAGGAAACAAATATAGTTTGAATGTTTCTATCTTTACACTACTTCAAACCAGGCACAAATACCTAGTAAATTTAAAGAACAATGGATTAACTCTTAAGTGATTTGATGCTGTAACCTTTAGTTTGTCATGATGGAGGCTGGCTCATCCTTTCTCCTGGATGAAGTTTGTTGCAAAACCAAGCTTGATTAAGAAGCAGTGGGAGAAGAGAGGTAGAAAAGCTGCAGTCATCCTATCAATCTGTTTTAAGGCCAGGTGGGTTTTTAATTCATCTTCCAGTCTCTTGGAATGTATGTTTGGAAAGGAGAAGAAATCTTCAAATGTTTTAGGCAAAACACAGTAAATTTTCCTGGGGTAGTCAGTTGGGTAGGTAAACATTGCTTCTATCTTGCTGGAATCTTGTCTTTGACTAAGTTTTAACTAAGCAGTAGATAGGCTTTTGGGAGGATTTTTTGTTTGGTTTAGAATTTTAAATAGCATGTGAGCAGGGAAGAAATGTAGTAACCATCATTTTGTTACTAAATTTTTTCCAAATGTATTTGTGCTCTAGTGGTAAAAAGTATAAGAGATTGTATTTTATATTAGTAGATTAAGATATGAGATCTCTGCTGTTTGGCAGAATTATCATGCTGTTTCTGGAATCATCATCCCTGGAAGTATTCAAAAGACATTTGGATGTGGCACATGGGTCAGTGGTGAACACAATGGTGCTGGGTTAATGGTTGGAGTCAAAGATCTTAGAAGTCTTTTCCAATCTTTGTGGGTTTGTGATTCATTAATTTTTGCCAAGGGTGGAAATAAGTGCCTAATTCTTATCTAAGAGAAGCTTCACAAACAACTTAAATTTTCTCATGGAAACGGTAGGGAATGTGAGCAAAGGTCAATTATTTTTTTATCCTGGTAAACCCCAAACAGTTTTTAGAAATACCTATGAAAGTAAGTGATGGTAGCAGCAAAAAACCACAACCATCCACCAAACTAGTGCATCCCAAAGCATGACAGAACTATATTTCTTTAGTGCAGAGAGCAAGAGAAGTCACCTGAGACAGGTTTTCATGTGGTGCCTGATGTAATACTGTGCTGGTTTTATTACTATTATTATTATTATTATTATTATTATTATTATTATTATTATTATTATTATTATTATGTTCTCTCAGAACATTACAAAAGGTTAAAGGGAGCAAAATCATTCTCTGAGACAGACCTCAGTCCTTTTGTGCCTGCTGGGTTATGTGCAAACAGCCTACATGCCAGCAGTGTGGGAGTACAAAGCAGCCATAAATTTATTTTACTTGACTCCTCTGCTTCTGTCTGGTATGAAGAAGAAGAGGGAGATGCAACTTCTGGTTGCTAGACTACCCTTTCTGTCAGCTATTTTCAGGCAATATGGATGTATTTATGTTTGTAACCAACTTGAGCAGAATAGCCCAGCTGCAGACTGTTGTATTCTGCCTTAGAGCAGAAATCCAAGGGTCCACAGTTAGGTTCTGGGTTTTGTTTTCTGATCCTACCTCCACCTCTTCTTGGGCTGTCATCTTGCTTGTGATGAGAAGGCTGATTACTGTATGGTAGCAGTTCTAGGCTCTGGTAAAATGAGTCAAGCTGCTGCTACAATTCCTGTGAAGCTGTCCATCAGTGATGGATGCAGAGAGCAGAGCCATTAGAATTGGTTGGGCAGGTGGTGGAGAATAGTTGAACACCTGCAGGAAATAAAAGCTGCATCAGAGCTGCTTCAAGGCAAACAGTATTCCCTTCTCCAGCAGCCTGACTGAAGAATCTTCATTTTACAGATGGTAGAGCACACAAGGTGATGTTTTCAATTCTTAATCAAATACAGTTTTTCTTCAAGAAGCTGCTTTTTTGGGAGAGTTTCAGCCAGAACCTAAGTAACACTGAAATACTACAAGCCATTTGTGTTGCCACCCTGTTTAATTTCCTTACAAACTTTAGATGAATGTAGAAACAAAATAATGCTTTAGGAACCATGGTAGCTGTGGTGGATGAAAAGCTCTGTAATAGCTATCTGGTAAAGAAATTATAGGGATGGTCTTCATATCAGATCTCACATTAAGCTGCATTCATACCCTGTCAGAGATGAAAAAACAGGAATTAAATGTAAGTGCCAATAATTAGATGAGAGGAGTCTTGTAGCTAGGCACCTGCAAGATGGGTATTTAGACATGCTTGATTAGTGGGGGAAAAAAAGTCCATTAGCAAAGGAATATCTGTCACTGCATTTTCTCTTAAGAACTGAAGGCTTCATGCAATTAAGCCCATTTAATGTGTTGCTTTCCAGGTACTGTTTAAATTTCATGTTCTCTGCTAGTTCGTTTCACACGCTTCACCAAGGTGAGTGAATGGTTCAAAATCAGTGGGTCCCTGTTGTGTCCAAGCTAGGGTTACAAAAGTAATTCACACTTCTCTTGTATGTATTCAGTGGAATGAAGTCATGCAATGGGTTCAGTTTGGCTGGGTGAAAAAAAAATCCCATATTTGCATTGCTATAGTCCTTCATCATTCACATTTGATCTGTCTGGCATTTGATACAAAATACAGGCATGGACAACCTGCCTCGAGCTGCTACAACGTCTACAGAAGAGAGATCATCCAAGATAGTAAGTGTAATTACTTCTCCAAGAGTCCAATTTGTGCTTCAGAATACAAGAAAGGCTTACAGGTTGAAGGTTTATTTCAAGTTTGTAAGATGAACCCTTGTGCTTTATATGTTTAGCATCCTAGACTAAAGTATCAAATACATGGCTTTTAGTTATCCTACTTCCTACAAATCCCTTCTCCTAATGAACTGTTTACCTTCACAGTGTTCATTGACAGCTGTTTTCATTTTGTATTGTGCTTGTGTTATGACCCATCCCTGAAAGTGTGGTAACTGAGGTTCCTGTTAATAATACATCCCTTGGGGTGGGTTAGAGTGAAATGACATAAAATGACCAGTGTTTATAAATATATATATATATAAACACTGGTCATATAAATATATATTATATAATAAATATATATATTTATAAATATATATTTATAATAATAAACAATTTGGTTTGATTATTATCTGTAGAAATACAACAATACAGACGCATAGAAATAACATGTAAAAAATGTATGAAGAAAACAAAAAAGAGAGAAAGGATAGGTGAAAGCCTCAGAAATAAGTTTGAGGGCACTTTGGGGGTCTCTGTGGTTTATGACATGACAGCTGCCTCTCATGACAGCCTATTTTATGCCCTGTCTTGAGGGATGAACACCTTCAGGCCTGTGTTGGAATGTCCCAGTGCCTCCCCAGCTACCCCACTTCCAAAGGGTCCTTTTATCACCCTTGTTCCGTATGTGGCTCAAACCCCAGCTGTAGCCCCCTCTGCACCTGAGCTGTGATGATGCACATCTCAGCAAAGGCAGCCAAGTGCCTGATTGTTTGAGTCATTGTCCATTAACATTCCAGTCCAGCAGCTTGACAAATTCCTTCCAGACCAGCTGTTTAGCTATTGAAGGGTTTTGCTGCAGAGGGGAGGGAAACAATTAAAAGGGCCTAAGATTTGGGATTGTAACAGTCAAACCCACCAGATGCTCCAGCAAGTGGGATTTTAGGATGAACATCTTTTGCTGTAACAAGTCTTTCCCTCTTTGTATCTTGATTACTTTCCACAGGAGCTAAGAAAATGTTATCTTGAATTGCCAGACTTCTGGAAACCTGTTCTGAGAAGGTGAGTGCAGATTTGCATGACTGGAATGGTATCTTTTGCTCCTCTCTTTGGAGGGCACATTCTTTTTCTTATTATTACTGTGACTAATCAGTGAAACTTTCTCTGTATTCTTACTGGTTAAACCTGCTGGTCATGGGTATGTCTCTGATTTAAGTTCTTTTGTCAGCATCCAAGAAGACTCTGTATGTGTGGATTCCTTTCTCTTGATTAAATAGTGTTATTTTAAAAACAAACATTAAACTTTTATGAAATTGTACTGATTCCTGAGTGTTGTTTGTTTAAAAATTATTCTCTAAAGAGGATTTTAAAAATGCAGGGTACTATGAGGTATTATAGTGGCAAGAGAGGGTGCTGGATTCTGAAGTTTCTTGATTCATAGAGCCTTTACAGGCCTTTCTGCATCCCTTAGAAAAGCTGCTTAAAAGTAGGGAAAAAGGCTTTTTAAAGCTCCTGTCTCTATACTTAATTTGGAATCTTGCAGCTATTTTTGAACTCAGCTCCCCTGTTAAATTATTCATGCAAACTTCTTTGTCATGTGTTCACAGAAGTGCCTTGTTAACTCTTGTCACAAGTATTTCATCTCAAGGGAAGTGGTGTTGTGTTTCACCAACAGAAATATCCTGACAGCAGCTGCCAGGCATGTAAAAGAATAAAGACAGCCCGTGCTTATTTTTTTCCCCAAAGATTTATTATAACTGTTGATTATTCTGGAAAATCGTGTGTGAGAGATCGCTTTACAGTGTGTAGATAGACTCATCCTGCTTTATATATGACTAAAACCCCACAAACCAGCTTGTTGCTGCTGCTCAAGGAAGAACATTTTAGAAATTCTTATTTTTGCCACACAATCTTCACACAATCAGTCATACCCATGGGTATAATCCTAAGTATTGAATTGTCAGCTCTTAGCCTGTTGTGTTATAGATCCACTTTCTCTTTCTCCTTCCTTAATTGCTGTTGCAGAGGCTGACTGGTAAACTAATTACTGTAGCACTGACATCCTTTGGCCAACAGAGGCGTAATCCAGGGTGGATTCAAACAGCCTACCTAGAAAGGATGGCCTCTATTTTAATCATAATTAAAACATCACAGCAACAGAGATCCAGCTGCTCCAGAAAATATTCAGGATCATGGTCTCTACAGCTAGTGAAAAAATTGTTTGCCACACAAAGGCTGCATTTTAACCATGTTCTTTAGCAGAAATGACCTCCTGCCTGCAGTAGAAGTGTTGGTTGGAGTTGACACACCTGGTAGCCCAACAGAAGTGAAGCTGCCTGCATGTTTGTCTCACCAGGTCCAGGCAGCATGGAGGCTGTGTGTGTACTCCCAGTAAGCACACAAACACACCTGTGTGTGTGCACGTGGCCAGGCACACAGACAAACACACAGGAAAACAGCACTTCTGCAAATGGAAACAGGACCAATGCCATTTATCAGTAGAAACTGCTTTCTTGTAACTTGATTGGAGGTCAGGAGTTGCCATGCCACACCCCCTAAGCACCAAGCTTTTCCATTCCCAACTGCCCCATGCAAGGGACACATGTGCAGCCTTCTTTTTACCTGTCCTAGACAACCCCACCTGTCTGATGGCAACAGTACAGGGGGGAAGGGAACTATGGGGAGAACAGAGGACATCTAAACCACGATAACTATACTACACTGAAGCTTTTCTTAATATTCACACAATAGTTATCTTTTAATTGTGAGAGCCAATCATCTCATTATCTATCTATAATAGAAGAACCCACAGGCTATGGATCTGCTCAATAACCAGCCTTGGGCAGTGCCCCTGCCAGCTGGCCCTGGCACCCTCTGCTCTCTGATCCTCTCAGGCAGAACCTCATGGCACAGCAGTAAGGACTGAAGAAAGTCCAGAGAGATGAAAGTAGTCAGAAGGTGGGTGAGTAGTAGGGGAAGTGTCATTTGTCATTGTCCTGCTCTTGGTCTTTCATGGTATCTGCTTTCCTTCAGTACCACCAGCAGGCCATTGGGCTAACCAGAGCATGCTCTGAGCCAGAACTGCCATTCCTCAATAGCTGGCAAACCCAGCTGGCAGACAGTGGGCTTTTAGCTGCAGCACAGGGGCTGGATTCTGTTGCATCCAGACACTGAAGAAGCTGCAGCATCCTCAGAAAATTAGTAAAATTGATTTTGGTACAAAAGTGCTCAGCAGCACTTTACCACTCTACACTTGTGTGTTTCATGCTGTTCTGCAAGTACAGATTTCATATTTCATGTCTCTGTCATGGGATTTTTGACAGCCACAGAGCCAACCTGAGGTGGCGTGGTGTAAACCATGTGAAAATAATTAGTCTGTAATGAAACCAACCCTGCCTTAGAGTTGTTGGTTTTGGCTAGCTTTCTTATGGAAGTGAGGTTTAAACCATCAGGGTGTGTGTCTTCAGTGACCTGGGCAAGTCCAACAAGCCACCTGCACATTGGTGCCAGGTTCTTTTGGTGCAAAGCTGAAGCAGGGGCTACAGCCTAACTTTATTAGCTGTGAGAGAATATGCACAGGAGGAAGTTGTTTATCTTCAGTCAGAGCTCACAGCATCTCAAACAGCAAAACCAATCAATCACAAAAGGCAAGTACACAGGAAAGCAAGTGTCTTTGTTTAGTGACAACTGGCATCCAAGCAGGGGAGCACCTCACACCTCTCAGAATAAATATATCTCAGGCCATGCATGGGCTGCCAACTTCCTTACCCTCTACTAACAGCGTGGGAGCATCTGACCAATATCCACCACACACAGCCCCATCCCTCCAGGGCTGGAGGGGCCAGGAGGAGTTTACAGGGGTCCCATGAAGAGGACAGCAGCAGTCTGGGCTGGTTTGCTTCTTCCCATTGGAGAAACCAGTAGTACCTGGCTTTTCCAGTGGTGGCACAGTGCAGGGAGTCACGTATGGCTCCAGCCAGGATGCTGCAGTCCAGCTGCCTGAGGGACACTGGACTCCAGTGTTCCAGCTCTCTGTGAGTGAGGGAAGTAGGTGTAACAAACCTACCCCAGGGAGAGAACAACCCAAGGGGAGCTGAGCTCAGTTCTGCAGCTTGACAAGTCTGCAGAGCCTTGTGTAACCTAAGGAAATCTGCCCCAGTTACAGCCCTTCCCTGAGCCAAAACCCCAAGAGGCTGCTGCTTTCAGAAGTAACCTGTCTGAAGAGCTCTGCATCTCACTGTGCAACAGCAAACTGCTCAAGACAATATAATTTGAACAGCCATGTTCAAGAAGCACTTGTACTCAAAAACTGTCCAGTGTCAAAATTAATTTCTTCTAGGGGGGCCAGGATGCTGCACAGTGGCTGTTCACACCTCCCACGCTCCCACAATTTGCATGGTGAAAAACCCTATGTAGATAGGAAAAGAAAAAATCATGACTGGTAAGAGACAATGACAAAGCAAAGCTCTCATCCCTTTCCCCAGGAGAAAACTGTAGCTGCCTGCTCCAAGTTAGCATCACACCTCCAACTGTTCTTCTCTCCAGCCACAAAATCCTTGTGTTTTTCAAGAAACTGCTGGCCCTCACAGCACAGAAGGGACATAAAAGCAGTTATGGAACTGAGTGATAAGACTGGAGAAAATGCCTTCCAAACTGTCTCTACCCTGCAGTGTTGGCACAACTGAACCAAGAGAGAATTACATTTATTTGTTTCAGCAGGCAGATGTCATCAGCTGGGTGCCAAGATGAATATGGCCCTTCTGTGCCAATGCTTATCTGAGCAGTAAATATAAGATGACAGCAAATGTCCTCATGAAATTAGCACAAAATCCTTGCTTCTCAACGTGTGCAGATTCAGGAGTGAACACAGGAACAGTGTCAATGTGTCAAAATGAATTATTTCATGTACTGCTTGCTCCTGTGAATGCTTTTAAACCCTATATTTAGAAAAGATAAAAGAAGATTCAGAAATAAGGGCTAATCATTATCATGACCATGAGCAGTTGAGCAGGGTCAGACTGTGGACTTACTGCCCAGATTTGTACACTTCCACAAATGCAAGCAAGGTGAAAGTAACCTTTACATAAAAATAAAAAACCTCCAAAAGTAAAACAACAAAACAAAAACCAAACAGAATTCCCAAGTCAACCAAACAAGCAAAAGGTCACAAGCTTTAAGCAGCAGTGTTGAATTTGTGAGGAAAATCCCAATTGCCCAGATCTCCAGTTTAGACTGTCCACCCAGGCAAGGCTCCCAAGCACAACACCTGAGATGCTTTGAATCGAAAATGAATGGACTAAAGGAAAATCAGGTCATTCTCCCATCCCAGCAGTGATTAAGCAGCTTGCCAGAACTCTTTATTTCTTTTTGTTTTAAAAAACTGAAGTAGGCTGTGGCTACACTGTACTAACCACTATGCAACTGGAAGCAAATACACAAAGCAGAATGCTTGCATTATTCCTTTGACACTAAGCTTTTAGTCTTTAGGAGACAAATTTCCTCCAAATGTGTAGACTGACATGTCTTTAGTAATAGAACTGGTGCCTAAGATCCCTACTTTTTATCCTCCTTTACCTTCAGGCTACAAGATCCTTCATATTTTGAGTGCAGCTTTTCTGCTTTGTGCCTGCCAAGGACAGTTTCACTAAGAACAGGACTCCCCTCCTGCAGCACCAGCTCGCTGCTGGTGACAGACTGGCATCATTTTTGGCACTAGTGGTTTTGCCTTTCCCTAGCATGCTGTAACCATCCCAACACATCCTTTTAGCTGTGCCTGCTTTCCTGATGTGCATTCTGTGGGTCTGCTGTGTCCTGGGCAGGCTGGCAGGGCTGCAGGGAGCCAGCAGGATCATCCCCTGTGGCCCCAGAACTGAGCTCACTTTCCTGGGCATGGATCTGCACCCACGGGCACGGCTTTCCCTCTGTGAAAAACACCAGTCACTTCTTTTTAAATTTTTAAAAGTTTAATAGTAATGAAATGGTTACAAAAATAACAATATAATTAGAGTAATAAAAATTTTGGACAATTTGAATTAGGACAATACGAGACAATAGAAACAAAGAGTTACGGACATCTGAGTACCTTTTTCTGGACAGCATAAGCCCAAAAAAGGACACACGTTAACAGAGGATTAACCCTTAAAAGCAATAGCCTGTTGCATATTCATACATCTCATACGTGATGCATAAATTCCATTCAAACACAGGATTCTGTCTGGTCAGTGTCAACTTCTTCCTCTTAATCCTGACGGCGTCTTCAGAGCTGAGCGAGGCGGGAAGAAGTTCATTTCTTCTGATAATGGGGCAATAAATTCTCTTTCTCTGAAAGATTTCGGTGTCCTGTGGCTGCTGTCTCACTGCGAGTCCTTTCTTTAGGAAAAAAGTATCCTACATAGCATAGTTTCTATTTTAACCTTATGTTATAACCTAAAACTATATTTAACACACTACTTAAGAAAATTAATACAGCATAATTTTCTAACACAACACATATAATATTTTAATATTTGCAAGAAGCCAATCACACAATACACATTTTTCACACCTCGGAGCACGCTGAGCAACTGGAAAGAGTGAACGCTGTTACATCCCTCCCCTGCCTCCCGAATTTAAAATATTTTTTAAGGAAGCCTCCCCAGCGTCGCTTCCAGGAGTTTCTGTGGTCGGGCAGGCTCAGCCCGCGCAGCGCTGCCTTCAGCGCCCCTGAACGCCACGGCCCGGCCGGGACACTCCTGCACCCCGCGCCGCCAGGCCACGGAGCAGAGGGACAAACGAGACCCGCGGATTCCATTTAGCAATTGAACTGAAACGGCTTCCATTTATTGATTTTATGATTTGATTGATTTTATTCGGCACCCGGCGCCCTCGGCGAAAGGCTGTGTCGCGCGCAAGGCATGCCGGGATTTGTGGTCCTGGCCGTGGCGCGGCGTCCGGGCGGGTGGGGACGCACTCTCGCTCCCTGGCGCGGTTTGACCCTTCCGTCGCCCCGTCCTCTACCCCTGCCCCGCCCGTTGCCGCGACGCCACTGGCCGTAGCACATTCCTGCGCGGGCTGCGCGGCGGCGAGGGAGGAGTTCTGCTTCCGGGTCTGCCCGCGCCGGCGCCTGAACACAAAAGTGAGATCCTTGGTTCGTCCCGGGCTCCTCTCCCACAAAACCGGCCGTTCTCTGGTCCCGCACCCGTGTCCCACTTTAGCAAAGGTACTCCGATCGGCAGATAGGCGGAGACGCCGCGGACGGAGGGGGCGCCCATCAGGCACCGGGGAGGGCGGCCCTAGAGAAGCCGGGTGAAGAGGGAGGCCGGGGGCCTGCGGCGCCGCGCTCCCCGCCCTGAGATGCCAACCCGGCAGTCGGCGGCGCAGCTGCGAGCGCGGTGCGTGGGGCCGGGGCTCGGGGCGCCGGGCGGGCATGGGCGGCGCGGGGACAGGGGCTGCGGCACCGGGAGCGCTGCCTCGCCGCACGGCACGGGGTGAGAGCTGAGTCTCCCCCACGAGGCCGGGATGGGCGGGAGGAGGGGGGAATGGCGGGCGGTGGGAGTGCGAGTGCCGGTAGCGCTGAGTGCCGTGTCGCGCAGGTCCACCCGTCGTGCCCCGCCGCAGGATGGAGTTCGAGCTCCTGGAGAACGATGTGCTGGAGTCGCTGGAGGACCTGGGGTACGTGTCCGGGGCGGGAGCGGAGGGCGGCCCCCGCACGGACAAGCGCCGCTGTCCGCCCCGCACAGGCGGGGCCGCCCCGCTCCGGAGGGCCGCGGCTCGGGGCAGCGCCTGGAACGGCCCCTTTGGGTCAGAGCCGCCCCAGAGCCGGGTGGTGATGGTGCCCCAAGGCAGCCGGGCTGGCTTTCAGCTGCACGGCCCTGGCCAGTGAGTCCCTTCTCCGTGCGAGCTGATTCCCCTGATTCTGGCATGCCGCATGGTCTCTTGCTGCTCTGTTCTGCACAGCGGCCCTAGCTGACGGTGGCACAGCATAAAGAGATACCTCAGACAGTAAGAAAACTTTCAGGCTTGATATTGTTTTTGGGGAGGGAAGAGTAAAAAGAATTTCAAAAGAATTGCAAATGAGCAAGTGTTTTTCTTCTTTACATTTTTTAAAGGGTAATATAGCACAGGAGCCTTTTGCTGTGTGCTGTTACTTTGTCAGAGTCAGGAAAGGTTGCATAGGTATGAAAGGGAGAGCGTGGAGAACACGTCCTGCTGTAGGCTCCCATGGCTGTAAACTGTAGAGCTCAGAGGACAGGCAGCTACTATTTCACCTCTACTGCTGGTTGCATGCACACAGCTGTATTTACTGACATTGGCCCCATTCCCATAAATCACTTTGTGGCTAGAGTCATTATGCTCCAGCAAAGATTGTATTTCCAGGCTAGGTTAGTGGTGATAGTTGCAAAGTTTGACAAATAGGCTTCTGTCTTAGCAGCTATTTCTCTGACTGAAATGTGTAAAGGCAGCTCTGCCACAATGATTGACTTCTTTTTACTGTCATGTGTTTAAAAGGATACTAGTGGCTTGAAGGAGTTGTGATTTGTGCAGTTATAGACAGAAAGCGTTGTTGATTTCTGTTATTACATAAATAGGTAAAGCAAACAGTGAAAGTAGTTGAACAAGTAAGTTATATGAAGCAAAATTGACAACAGTGAAAAAGAAAAAGTTTGGAGGATGAAAGGCACAAGACCTCGGCAACATTGGTAACAACTGGGAAACTATTGCATGTGTCTAAAGGAATTCTGATTCTTGCTGTCTGGAAAGACTGGGGTGTTTGAGGCTTTCTGCTTTGGGAGTAGCTCTGTGGTCTTCATGGTTCAACTTACTTTTGTTCATCAGATACTGGAGATATTCCTAATATATCAGTTGTTTTTTTTTCTCATAGCATTACATGTTAGAGAGCTGTTTCTTTTTGTAGTTGTGCTCGAGGTGTTCAGATGGTGGCCTCTTGTCTTGTGCATCAGTTTGCTGAACTGTTGAAAAAGCAAACAGATGGGATAGTACAATGTTACCCAAGAGAGCATAGCTCTGGAAAACGTGCCATTGGCAGAAACAGAAGGAAAAAGCTGCTTGCAGTTAGGAATCTGCAAGTTGGATTATTGGCCAGATTGATGTGTAGCTGAAGTAATAATTTTAAGAAATAACACGCTCAAGATATTACCTCTGTTAAAGAAAAATTGTAGAAAAGATGCCTCTAGAAGATCTGAGCAGGGACTGAAATCCCAGTCCTGCCAAAACAAAAGGCTTGCCATTGCTTCCTTTCTACTTTGACCTATAACTGGATGATGCTTCTGCTCTGAGCCCCAGATGTTCCCAGACCTACACATGTAGGCCTGAGAGGTCTGTGGGGTGGGACTGGAGCTTGCTCTGATTATCCTCTGGAAGCATCCAGCCTACTGTGGTCATGCAGTAGGGCTGTAATACCTGAGATTACAGCTTCCCACCAGCTGCCAGTAGATTAACTGTGGCACCATCAAGCTGCTCTGTGAGGTGAAAGTTATTTTTGAGTGTGGCTTCTTCATCTTCCTTGGCTGAAGTAACAGGCCACTAGAGTGAAGGCCAAATCCTTTGTGTGTGGTATTAAGCACAGGAACAGAGTGAGGAAAGTTACATTTCAATTTGAGATGCTTTTTTATTGCTGAGGTTTGCCAAGAGTTGCCGGATTTGTTGGATTGTTGTGACGTGGTGGGTGACTTTATCTGGAAGTTCCCAAGAGAGATTTCATTTGGTTATGAGCACTCTTGGATGTCTGTCTCTTTTGGGGGCAGTATATCAAAATAATATTGTACATGTTTTTCCTAAAATACTGAGGTAAACTCTGACTTGTGTTTCTACCTGGTTGATAAGGCAGCCTTCTCCCTCTGAGAGATTATCAGTACACAGATGTCCTGAAAGCTGTGTTTTCTAAGATCTCATCTATAAACTCATGTTTTCTTACACTAGGTCTGATTTTTGGCTTATTTTGCTTATGTAAAGAACCAATTCCATTAATTTTTCTTGTGTATATTTAGGGAGGTTGGTTTTTCAAGAGATGATATTTTTATGCAGACCACTTTTGTAATATTTCTATCAAAGGCTTTGTTTTGTAAGGAGCCCTTTCATATGTGATAGGAAGTGACAGAAAAGATGCACTTGTTCAACAGTAATTATCCCACATGGAGAGCTCAGGAAGGATTCCTTGGGACTGCAGTTGCCCGGGATAGGTCTGTTGTCAGTAACAACTTCAGGAGGTGTAGGCAGAGAAGTTGCCACTGTACATGGTAACATTCTCCAGGAGGAAACCTTTGATGATGATATTTTGTGACACAGTCTCTGTGATGGTAAGTTAAGGTGCACACAAATTCTGAGTTTGCTCTGATGTTTTCAGTGTGGTTCTTGCTACAGTTCAGTCCAGGAATCACCATTCCATGAGATCAGCACTGCAGATGTGTTGTGGTTGTCGCTCTCAATATGTATCCAGCATGAAATAAATCTGTCCAAGGACACTGGTCCCAGCAGAGATGAATAAACTGTGCTTTTGTTTTCCCTCTCAGTTACAAAGGTCCCTTGTTAGACGACGGCGCGCTGGCTCAGGCGGTCTCCCATGGAGCCAGCTCCCCTGAATTCACCAAACTCTGCGCTTGGCTGGTGTCTGAGTTACGGCTCTTCTGTAAACTGGAGGAGAACGTGCAGGCAACCAACAGTAAGTAGTCATCACTCCACACAAACATGCACTTAGTCTGTGTTCCTGCAGGCCACAGAGATTAGGGCTGGCCATATCTCTTGTACCAGGGAGTCTTGTCTGCACACTGCCAGATTTTGGATATTTTCC
The DNA here is from genome assembly GCF_028018845.1 of Melospiza georgiana. Taxonomy (NCBI): domain Eukaryota; kingdom Metazoa; phylum Chordata; class Aves; order Passeriformes; family Passerellidae; genus Melospiza; species Melospiza georgiana. Next base: position 49,652,980 of record NC_080432.1, on the reverse strand, counting down.
ACCTCAAGTTTGCCTGATGAACAGCCAGGAGAAATAATAGTGGTGATCAAAGAGTCTTTCTTCTGAAATTAGCTTTTTCTGTTAATTTTTCAACCATATTGTTTTTTAAAGTTCTTAGATGGATTTAGGGAAACATTAATGCTAATGGGGTTTTTACTAGATTGTGAGAATACTTTTATTTCAATGCTTCTATTTGTAATTTTGATGTCAGTAATACTACTTTCAAGGTAACATTCTTGTGTCTACAGTAACCATATCTTCTTTTTACTGTTAGTTCTCTTAACTCTGCTTGCTATGAATTTTTGAGAAGGAGCCTGAAAATGATTGTTTTTCATTTTGGTAGAAGAAGCAAACCATAGCTTTCAGAAAAAAAAAAAAAAAGTTAATTTTGGTTAGCTAGTCACGACAATCTACAGATTAAATTATTAAATTGGTGTGATAACCCACGTTCCTGAATATCTAATATATTAACTCATGATGCCTTTATGAGCTTAGCTTTGTATTTACTCAGTGGCCAAAGGTTGCTGCCTTTTACCTCAACATCTGTTACTTTCCTTTCTCTCTGTTTTTGACATATTCATTCTTTCTTCTTGGAGTGTATTTCCTATTCTTTCTCTGTAACAATACAGTATCTTACCCCTTCTAGTAGTACAAGGTTCCTATTTTTTGTTTTATGTAAAGATACAATCCAGAAGTCTTCCAACACCTATCTCAAGTACTTTAAACACAGTGACAGAAACATGTTAGCTGGAGTACCATGAAGTCCTACCTTCATTTTGTATGTCTTGGATTTAGGAATAACAGACATTTGGGGGTGAAGTCTCTTTCCAAAAGATAAAAAAAATGTTACTTCTCATCACTGCCTTTTTTACCTAACAAATTCTGATAAAGTTTCAGTAATTTTTGACAGAAATATCAGTCAAAAGTTTGGTTTATGTGACTTCCTTATTTTTAAAGGATATTGATATGAAATAGAATCAGTTGACAAATGTGAGCTTACAGGGAGAAAGAATAGAAAAAAGTGAGAACTCATAAGCCACATTTATTATTCACAATAGTTTTTAATGTCCCCTTTCATTATAGAAGTTGCCAGTGTCTGTTGTAGCTTGGAAAAGCTGTCAGTGAAACATAATTTTATATTAATGGAGCATATCATGGATCCAAACAGGTTGTGCTGTGTCTTGGAGGAACCCAGCAAATGCACTTGGCCTCCATTAAAAATGAGTCTTAATGTTAAATAGCAACTTGAGCAAAATAATTTTTTTAAATAGCTAATTCATTCTAATCATACCCCCTATATATTAGCAGTGAGTGAATTATTATTATTTTCTTTTTAAGGTCCAAATGAAGCAGAAGAATTTCAGCTTGAAATGAGTGGGCTGCTGTCTGAAATGAACTGTCCATATGCATCATTAACATCAGGAGATGTGACAAAACGCCTTCATAATCAAAAGAACTGTCTCTTGCTGCTTAGTAAGTTAAAAGGGTGCTTGCAAGCAAACCTGATTTTCTGCAAGATTTATAGTGTTGTTTCTTACACTTAATGAGGTACTGGTTTCTTTACCACAATGTACTACACTGTAGATACAGTAAAAATAATGCATATTTTTAGGTAATTTACAGCATCAGAGTATTATACTTGTGGGTTTACCAGTCAATATGTACCCAGTATATTGAGGGAAAATACTTTGAATGTTAACCTTTTTGATATTCACGAGCAAAAATCCTGTCCTATCACTTCTTAGAAGGCACAACAAAGGAGTTATTTGAAGACTTCTGCCAGAATTTAGCCACTGAACTCTACTTAGCATGGTTGTAAAAATGATCACTAACATCAGATGGATCATAATTTTAGAGGCTCCCAGTGTGATGACTTGCAAGGTGCAACAAAAGTTGCATTTTCCTACACTGACAGCAGTTGGAATTGTTATGAAGGAGAGAATGTTTTATCCCAGCTCCCAGTTCTTTTGATCAACATCCTTAGTAAATAGCTTCACTGTTACTTTCTGCTGATTGAAAGGAAATTAACATTAGCAATGGTGATGTCTTTCCTTTTCCATTCGTCATATCTCAATAGCTGAGTTGTTTTTTTTCTCCTTATGAGTGTTAGAGGAGAAGAAATATTACTTGAATTTGTAAAAGGTGTGTGATATTAATTCACATTACAATAAAAAAATAGAATCTTGAGTTAAAAACTGTAGTGCTAATTTTAACCTAATTTTAAAATCAAGATGAGGTAATGTTTTATTTGCTTCCTCAGTTGCTGCTGGTTCTTTAACTTTTCAAAACAGAAATTTAGTTCTGCCTTCTTCTGAGATACAAGAAATTATTTACAGAGTAGGTTCCTGTATTTCAACAGTAGGAGAAAGATGATGAGGCTTAATCTGAATATTTCTTATAGTATGTTTAAAAATGTCAGATGAACTGAGGTAGTTGTTTCATTGGAATAGTTTGTAGCTCAAACAATCTTCTCTTCAGCTTGTTTTCTGTAAGCCAAGCCATTCAATAAATTTGGCTTGTCTGTGACACACAGTTTATCCCAGAGGTCCTTTGGGATGTACATTTTGGTAATATAAGGCCGTGTTCAGGAGCTGAACTCTGGTATCCCATCTGGCAGGAATGCTGTGTTTACTGTCAAATGTGAAATTGCAGTAGTGCCAAATTCCTTTTTTGTGTACCACCATAGCAGCATAGCTTTCTGTAGCTGTGTTAAGTGAACTTATTAGGTATCCTCTTGCATGTGAGCCATAAAACTAGTTTTTTTCAGGAGAAACAGGATAACCCTGTAGTGAAATGCCAGGGTATTTTACATTTTAATGAAATGCAGCACAATTTGTCACTTGGAAAATGTAGCAGTATTGCTGGGAGATGAAAGCACCAAACAAACCCAAGTAATTAGGATTGATTGTCCTAATGTGCAGCATCACTAGAATACAATGTTAGGCACTAGCATCTGCAAAACAGAAAGTACAGGAGTTTCAGGCTGGTTCAGAAAAGTTGTGCAAAAAAAGAATGGCTATCTGAAGAACATTCATCTTAGTGATAGACTTTAAAATTTCTGTCCTTGTTAGGGGAGGTTGAAGATAGCTTAAATATGATCTCTAAATTTTTGAGACAAAATTCTCCTGCTAGTTTCTTTTTCAGTAGGCCTGAAAAGAGTGTAAATAATTGAAAGCTCAATTAAGAAAAACCTGTATAAAGTGTTGCTGAAAGAACTTACAAAGGATACTTCACTGTTTTATGTATTTTAAGAGTTTTTTTATTTATAAGGTAATCTGTGTCTTTAGCAGATGACATTCTAGAGATCATTAAAATGCTCTGTTCTTTTCTTAATCTTTTTATCTGTCCCAGTTTTATAAATAATAAGCTTCTTTTGTGTATCTGTGGGTTTACTTCCCTGCTCACAAGTGTGTCTGCAGTATCAGTTTTTCTTATTTTTAGAAGTGTTTATGTATATTATTGCTATGGTCACTCACTATGATTAATGAGAAAAGTATTGTTAAACTTGTGCTTTTTTTAAAATTCAAACCTTAAAGTTTTGACACCTGCAAACAAAGGCTGTTTATATAATTGTAAATTTATATCACTGTAAATGACATCTGATGTTGAAATTCTGGGTATATACTGTGTTCAGAAATTGTAATTTTTATTTTTCTCTTTTTGTTTGATGGAGTTACAATGTAATGGTAGGCTCTTACAGTTCTGATATTGAAGAAAATTTCAGCTATTCTAGCTTCTATTTCATCATTACAGCCTTCCTTTCTGAAGTTATTGTACACATGAATTCTCAATAGTACTTCTCAGTGGGATTATTCTTCCACTCTACATTTTGTATGGAGAAGTAGAGGAGATTCATCTGACATTTCACTTCTCTCTACTCGTTACCTTGCTTGTTTCCTAGAGCCTCGAGAAGTGCTTGCTTGTCTTCCCTAAAATACACATCTCAGTCCCTCATCCTGCTTGTTTCCATGTTCCTAATTTCCTGTCTTTGTGGGCAAAACCTGAAGGAAAAGAGCTGTGCTCTCTTGAACTTTGGGATTAATACTTGCTGGAATCATAGGGATTTTTTCCAGCCTTTAATTGGTTGTACTAAACCCGTCCTCTGTTTGTTTCTAGCACTGAACTCAGTAATTGTAAATATGAGTGCCCTTGAAGATACAAGAAAATCTAAGATACAAGATATCTTGAAGATACAAGAAATTTTGTAGATACAAAATTTCTATCCCTCCTTCTATCTAAAACAGTCAATTTGCCCATGTGTTGTTTGTAAGCACTTGAGTTTTCACTGGCTCTAAAATAACTCTTTAATATCTGATTGTCAAATCTAATTTTTCTTACCCCAGCATACCTCATCTCAGAACTGGAAGCTGCCAGAATGCTGTGTGTGAATGCCCCTCCTAAAAAAGCCCAGGAAGGGGGTGGCAGTGAAGTCTTTCAGGAGCTGAAAGGCATCTGCATTGCTTTAGGCATGTCCAAGCCTCCCGCCAACATAACGATGTTCCAGTTCTTCAGCGGAATTGAAAAAAAAGTAAGATCCAAAGGAAGAAAAGTTTGAATATTTATGATGTTGTTGTTTTGATGGAAAATAGTTCTGCTACCTGGGTGAGATTTGTCTCTTGTGAAATTCCAGTGTTTGAATTGTGAAGTAGAGTACATGTGTTTTACTGCATATTCTGAAATTCTGAAAATTATTTTGAAAGCTTTTCCCGTGCCAAGGCATGAGGTCAGGGACTGTTGCTATCCTCACTTTTCAGGGTGACTGGTCTAGGTTTTGATGCATCACTTGTTGCAGAAGATATAGAAAATGCTAATCTTAGGCCTCAGGAAGGATGTTAAAGAGAAATGTTTTTCAAGAAATACACCTAAACAAATTTGTATGGGAACCTAATGTTTAAAGATGTTTTGGTTAAAAGGTGGTGTAGCAAAAGTAAAACTTAACACCTTCTCCCTAAGACTTCATAATTTCTTGTGATTCCATTTATTTTTATTCCTTGCATGTGTGTGTTCTCCAGGATTTTGTGATTTTTTTAAAATAAATTTACTTCTGAGTAACTTTTATTAATCAGAGAAATTAAATTGAGTAGACTGTCCAATGCACAGACCAATGGTTGGGGACAGAAAGCTTTTAAATAACTTTTAGTGACTTAATTTTCAGGATATGGGAGAGCAGAACAGCAGATAAGGGTTGTCTTCTGCCATTCCCTAACTTTAAAGAACAGATATGGGTCCCTTCCAGTGCAGAATATTCTGAGATTACAAAGCTCCCCAAAACAGTGCTATTTGAAAGCACTTAGGTTTAAAATCTTGAATAAATTTGGCCCAGTATCATTGGAAAACCAGGTCACTGCATGTGTTAGATCACATTGCTGGAATGAACAGGTTGGTGGTTTTTTCCCAAACTGCTTTGGAAGTTTTTGTCACTGCCACTCCATGACTTCCCCCTTGAAGTCCTTAGAAATTTTGAGATGAGATAGATAATTTGTATCCAAACTCCTAAAATGCAAGATAGTTAAAATTTCATACTAAAGATTTTTCTCCTTTTGATTGTAAAGAGGGGTCCTTCTTTGTATCATTTTACATTTTACATCATCTTAAAATAAGCTTTTTGATACAAGTGTGGATTCTTTTCTGGATTAAAGAGATGATGTGTATAATAATCCTTATGGCTTCAAGAGTAGCAGTACCTCATGGTGTCTTTGTTTTTACTGCTGATCTATTCTACAGTCCCTTCTCTTAATTTTTAAATAATTATAGCTGAGACTACCAGAAATCTAAAAACAGTTACTTTCCAGAAAAAGTATGCTTGGCTCTCTGTTCCAGAGAAAATAACTTGATATTGGAGGTTGCTGTGTCATGCCTTTCACTGTCCAACAGTCCTCTCCTTTATTTGAATCTTAAACTAATTTTTTTAGCCAGGGCTTATATTTTTACATGTCTCTTAACAGCTGAAGGAAACTCTAGCAAAGGTTCCACCTAATCATGTTGGAAAACCTTTATTAAAGAAACAACTGGGACCAGCTCACTGGGTGAGTAGTTGCAGGTATTAAAGCCCATTTCCCTTTTTCAAGTGTACAAAGTATTGATCCTGTGTGTTGCAAAGTGATTTTTTTTTTCTTTCTGAATATGAGAAGATAATTTCTTGCAGTATAATGTAAATGTTGGTACACTAAATGTACAGCAACTGATAATATCTTAGACTCATGAATCTCTAGGTCCAGGTGCAGGTTAAACCTTTCCAAAATGAGAGACCTACAGTGGTGGTACTGACCAGCATGCTTGTGCAGTAGCTTAAGCCTTCTTCTCCTGCCCTTTACCAGCCCTGTCTGTGTGTCCTAGTCCTGCTGAGATGGTGGCATGTCTGCTTCTGGGGCTTCCTTTTAGCTAAGCTGTGGGTCTGTTCATAATGTCCCCCTCTTTTTGTCACTTGGAGTAGTCTGCTTCCTTCACAGCTTCTCCAAGAGGCAGTGAGTATGCAGGTAGGGGCTGGGAAAGACATTGTACACCCAGGCTGCAGAGCTGTGATCTTTTCCAGCTGGGATTTGTCACCTGCTGTGCTAGGAGCCTGGTGCCTGGGTTAGTCACTGCTGCTGCACTGAGCTCACAGCTATGGCTGCTGCTGCAAGGCTTCAGGTCTCTCTTGTCTGTCTGACTTGAAGCTGAAGCACTTAAGTGGTGAATCTTCCCCCAGCAGCCTGCTTCCTTCAGTGCTTGTATTGTTGAGACTGAAAGTAGGCCCTGCTGCCCTTCCTCCAGCCAGGCCTCTTTAAATGCACATCAATATAAATATGCTCTAATGGTGCATATCTCACCTGCTGCTCTAACTAAACACTGTCTGCTATTAGCTGTTTCTCATGATCTTTTCCTATAGAGCACTTTGTTGTTTTGCCTGTATGCAGACTGTGCTTTAATCAAGATCCTCTTGCAGTACTGTACTTACTTTCAGTCCTTTATCTTTGCTCTATCTTTATCCTTAAGCTTTCTACTTTTTAAGAAGGCACGAACATCCTGTTTCTTAGAAGTTACATATACCCTTGCTTCAGCTTGTTGCCTGTAGTATCTTCTCACCTTTGTTTCTCTGTCCTGATGGATGTTGAGAAGTGCCTTGGCAGTGTGTGCAGTTTTTGTGCTGTTAGAAATGGTAGAAGGCTGAACATGAGCCATGGAAGCTTCAGGAAAATAACATCAGCAGGCACAGCTTGGCTGTGAGTCCATTTGACAAAGTAGATAATTGCAATCTTAAGCCATGCATATTATCTCTCTGTTAAACTCTCTTCCATCCACATAGTTTATGAAGTAGAAACACTTTAATCTATAGATTGTTTGCAAATTTTTGTTTCAGGAAAAAATTGAAGCAATTAATCAAGCCATAGCCAACGAATATGAAGTCCGAAGAAAACTGTTAGTCAAACGTTTGGATGTTACTGTGCAATCCTTCGGCTGGTCAGACAGAGCTAAGGTACAGGCAGCTTGCTGTGAATTCCTGGTTGATGGTAACACTTTATAAGTATCTCTGGAAAACTGCATCATTGTTTTGTCCTTCATGAGTTAGAAATAGTCACAGGAGTTGTCTGGCTTTGTTTTGAGTGTCTAAAGAAGTTTATGACAATGGAAGAGGAGAAAAAAATACTTTACTTAAAACTGTTGGATTTTAAATCAGTCTGTAAAATGAGAAGTCAGACTGTGTGTAGCTACACACCAAAGCAACTGGAAAAAGTAGAGATTACTGATCCAACTTTGTTCTGGGTACCATAATGTGAACCATTAAGTGCTGTGTCTTGTGTGATGGTAGAAAAGCACCTTCCTGTTGACCATCCCTTATCTTACTTTGTGTTGTTCACAGCAGTCAGATTTCCTTAACTCTAAGTGTGTCTGCAGTCACAACTCCACAGATGCACATGAGAAAAGCTGCTAAGTCGCTACTTGTTCTTACCTTATAGACAGAGTAATGCTTTATGTGCTTCTTTTGTCTTTGAACCGTGCAAGTGGCTGTGACATGAGATCTGTTCTCCCTTGAGTACATGATACATATTCTGCTTTTAGGAATAATTACAGGATTTCCCTATTTCCTATGTCTCAGAAAGAAATTACAAGGTTTTAAAAAATAGTACATATAATTTATTTTCCAGGACTAAACCAGATGTGCTAACATGGTGTTAAGTATACTGCTGACAGTGCTTGAGACAGTTACTAGTGCTAAACTGTGACACATAGAATCATTGAGTGTTTTTTCTTCATAAATGTTTTTTCAAAAAGCAGCTATACTTTAATAATAAACTGTGACCTCTCTGTCCCATTTTGTTTCATCATCTGAGTAGGGCTCTAATGGTGTACTCTCTCTTCAGGCTTTTTAGTAGATGACTGAAGAACTATCTGATGGTTTAAATACTTTAATAGTGAATAAAAATGAGCAAAAGGGTGAATTATGTTTTTAAAAGAGGGATTTCTAATTGTGTTACAGCTTTGGCATCTTTATCCATGTGGTTTTGTGTTTTTTCCTAGGAATTATCAGATACTTTTGAACTTGACTAGTTAAAAACCCACAAATTGTGTATATGCATTTATATATATTAAAATGCAAATTTTTTTTGAAGCATAACAATACAAATTTGGAGAATGTTGCTGTAGTATTCCAGACACACAAAAGAGTTTAACAGTAAGTTTTAGAAATATGATAATTTTATTTTTATTTGAAAAGTATCAGAATATAATCATATGACTAAATAGCCACTTCTCCAGATAGTGGAAACACCAGGGAAAAAACCCTTGCAGTCCACTATTACGATTTTTTTTAACTTAAAATTTTAATTTTCACCTAAAACAGTATCATAGGACCAAAATATTGTGCTCAGAGCTCAGTCAAACTTACCAGGGAAAAACACACAAGTACTAGAAAAACACACTGGTGAATACTTTTGCTTCTCCTACCTTTAGCCAGGTCTATATCCCAGTTTTCTGCCTTTGGATGGAAAACAAGATTTTTTAGGATTTTAAAATGTGCTTCTAAGTTTTTGCACTGTTAAGATATGTTGGAAAACCTGATTTGCCTATCCCCACTGCCATCATCTGCATTCAGATTGCAATCTATATATCCTGACTGCATCACACACTACACTCTGTTGATGACTGAAGAGAGCTGTAGCTTGTGTAGTAACTCATGTGTGGTAGCACAGATTGTCCTGTGTCTCAGCTGGAAAACTTTTGAGGTGTTCAAGAATGCCTTGTATGTAATGTCTCTTCCTCTACTGCCTTTCAGCATTAACCACTCTGGCTAAGTTGAGTGTAGGATCTCATTTCTAGCTCTGCCAGGCCCTCTTGATGCCTTGTCTTTGTGACAAAGCTGACAGGAATGTAGGGTGAAATGAGGTAACAGGACCTTTTTCTGCTGCTAACTGCTGGAGATGGGGTGATGCTGGCCCAGCTGGAATGGGTGCAGGTCAGGGTGAAGGCACAGAATGGGGTCTGGAGGCTAAACACAAATGTGTTTCACTTTCAGTGGCTTCTGGATTTTAGCAGTAATTCATGTAACTATATGGCACACTTCTGTTCTGTGTTTGCCTGGAAGTAATACAGTCTGATGTGTATGTTGAAATTGTCAGCTCATTGGTGTCTTGGCATTTCAGTCAGAATTGTGTTTCCTATTTACTTAAGAAATTAATGTGACAAATGCTAGTTTGATTGAAGTAATCCTCAGTTATAAAGTGGTTCTCACTGATTTTATATTAACTTTTTGTTCTATTTGCAGTAGTGGCTTGTTATTCAGTGCTGATTTAATTCTTTTCATGAGATGTCCCATTGTTTTAACTGAGTGAGTTTTATTTTTCTTTGCTCCAACAGAGTCAAACAGAAAAACTGGCTAAAGTCTACCAGCCAAAACGTGCCCTCTTATCTACTAAGTGCACTATATCAATTGCAAATCTCTTGGCAGCTCGGCAGGATCTGTCCAAGATTATGAGAACAAGCAGTGGATCCATCAGAGAGAAGACTGCATGTGCCATTAATAAGGTACCTTTGGGGACAAATGTCTTGTTCTTTTAGGAATATTTAAGTAACTTGAATGTGGTAATAAATACTATTTTTTTTTCAGGATTGTAAGTGGAATTTGGAAATAAAGGATAAGAAACTTGTTGTTTATGTATTGCAGATAATGCATCAGTAGACTATGGATAGTGCAGTTTCAGCTTTTGAGGTTCTCAGTGTCCCTTCTTTGGGGCAGTAAAAATTGCTGAAATACCTTGGATTGCTTACAGTGGGAGTAGGCCTGCTCTGTCTGGCCAGAATTACAAAAGCCATTACTCTGCTGCTGCCTGATTCTGCCACCATGTCTAAAATAACATCTACATAGTAACTCTGTTTCTGGTCTGTGTAAATAGAATGTACTGAGATCACAAGGGAAGGATCCCACAAATTAGATTGCCCTGGGTACACAAATAGATTACAATCAGGTGTATAGTTCTAATAATGACATAGGAGAAACATGACGTAGACTAAACAATTTCCCTTGTTTCAAAAATTATGATTTTACAAGAGTAATAGGCTCAAAAAATCTATGAGCTGAACTTGCAGCTCAGTAGCTATGTACAGCAGCATACTTGGTGCTTTAAAATTGTGGGAATAGGTGCATGCTCTTCTACCTTTTGAGTACCAACTGTACCTCTGGTAAAGTTCTAATTAATTTAGGAGGGAACAGCGGTGTGGTGATTTGGCCACAGCCCATCCAACCCAAATAATTTCTGCACCTTTTTAGTGTTGTTGGTGTGAAAGAAATTATGTAGTAAGACAGGTTGACCCTATCATCAGACTGTATGTCTGCAGTACTGCCCTGCTGCTGATGTATAATCTGTTAACTTATCTCCATTATCAATATTAAATGTTTTCCAAAACAGTAGCATAAAATAGCAAAGTGGCCTACTTCCATTGAAGCTCCTTTGTTATATTTCTTCAAAACTTCAAGCAGTACAAATGTCCTGTCCCATTTTGCCTTGCTAAATTTTTAAGGTCACACCATCCTTAGACAGGTAAAGACCTCTAGAGTCTTGTCTCACACCTGTCTGTTGTTAAGTTTCTCCATATCCTCACTGAAAAATAGAATTTTTTGCCCCTTATTTACCAAGTCAATGGCTTCTGCAGGAACTCAGAGCACTAGTTAGGAGAGAGAGTGTGTTACACTGTACTTGTGCTTATTTGAGTTTAGCACCCTGCATTAATGAAGAGTTAAGTGAAAGACTGTGTTGGTGCTGCCCATGGTGATGTGCCTGCTGTTTGACTTGTCTTGTTAGCAGTCCTTCAGAGGGCTGTCAGATTCAAACACAAAATTTGCCTGGATGTAAAAACCTTGGAGTGGGTGCTGCCTGTGGTGTGTCTCAGTAGATGTGACTCTTGTGTGAGGTGTCACAACTCCTATGGCAGTTTTCCCTTTCCCTTTGCAGGTGCTAATGGGCAGAGTGCCTGACAGAGGAGGAAGGCCCAATGAAATAGAACCTCCACCTCCTGAGATGCCACCGTGGCAGAAAAGACCAGAGGGTGGCTCGCAGCAGGGCGGTGGCAGAGGAGGCAGAGGTGGCTACGACTCTTCCTATGGAGGGCGGGGAGGTTACGACCACGGGGGTCATGACCGAGGAGGAAGAGGAGGCTACGACTCATCGTACGGAGGGCGAGGAGGTCACGAACAAGGGAGCCACGATCGAGGGGGACGAGGAGGACGTGGTGGTTATGATCATGGTGGCCGAGGAGGAGGAAGAGGAAACAAGCTTCAAGGAGGCTGGACAGATGGCGGAAGTGGTGGCTACCAGGATGGCGGCTACAGGGAGAGCAACTACAGAGATGCAGGTTTTCAAACAGGTGGCTACCATGGTGGTGGTGGCTACCAAGGAGGAGGCTATGGTGGCTACCAGTCATCTTCTTATTCTGGAAGTGGCTACCAGGGGGGTGGTGGTGGTGGTGGTTACCAGCAAGACAACAGATACCAAGATGGCGGGTCCCACAGTGACCGAGGGGGCGGCCGTGGAGGAGGGAGGGGTGGCCGTGGTGGTCGCGGTGGCCGAGGAGGTCAAGGAGGCGGCTGGGGGGGCAGAGGTGGACAGAACTTTAATCAAGGAGGGCAGTTTGAGCAGCACTTCCAGCATGGAGGTTATCAGTATAATCAATCTGGCTTTGGACAAGGAAGACACTTCACCAGCTGAGGCTGCTAAAAATTTACACTTCAGCAGAGCTCACATAATAGAAACCTGGTTTCAGAGGCCTGACTTAAATGCTGCTTGAATTAGTACAGGTTTGTACACAGCAGGTAGAATCTCTTTGGGTGGGATGTTTTGCATAGAGCGAAGCACAATTTTGTGTAGCCCTCCCCACCCACCTCTGCCTGTCTGAATGAAAGACATTGTCACTACCCCCTGCACCCTAAACATCAATTAATAGCCATGCTTTTTGGATGTTGGACTGGTTCCCTCTGCTCAAAACACTTTTGTTCTAAATAGCCTGCTGTGTTTGCCTTCTATTTTGATTTGGAGAAATACCAAGACCTGTCAAATTTGTCTGTTATAGTACACACTAGAACTTCTGCATTTTTCCCCCAAATCATTGTTGAGTTACATGTTCTAAACCAATCTGGAGTGTTGCTTTTCTTCTCGCTGACCTCTTGTTTCAGTCACGATGCTGTTACAGTGCGTGTGTGCGCGCACAGGGAACTCTGACAAACGGGGTTTTATATTATCTGAGCTCTACTGTGGATGCCATGTTCAGTAGCCTTATCTCCTGCTAAACCACCTTTTCCCACCTGCTCAACAATGAAGACTGACCGCCGCCAAAATCTGCAAAGATCATTTCAAACTAAGCTAAATTGTGAACGATAGTGTGTGTAGGCCTGTAGTTAGGTGTAGCAATTCAAACTGACCTGCATCCATCCAAAACAAGTTGCTCCTCCTCCAAACCTAATTTTTACTTGAAATCAGCTAGAAGAAATGACAAACTGAAGTTTATTTTATTTACAAGTTCAATACCACTCGCTCAGCAAATCTAGGGCAATTTGTTTTGGGGGTTGTCTTTTTAAAGAAATGCACTACGGCCTGGGAAGATTAGTTCCTGCCTGGAGGAAGCCCTTTTATTATTGCTGCAGAAAACAAAACCTGGCTGAGTTTGGTGTTCTAATGTTTGGGTTTTTTTCTTTACTGAAAGCCACATAATGCTTCTTGCTGGGTTTTTTTGTGTACATAAACATTGTCAAAAAGCTGTGAAAGAAAATGGCTGAAGGTGTGCTGTTGTATAAAAGGTGAGCAATAAAAGTATCTGTATGTTCTGTTTGCTTTAGTTTCTTTTCCTTGACAGTAAAAAGCAGTTGCTACAGTAACTGGGAATTCATGGAGATTTCTGTCTTCTTCATCTCTTTTTTTATTGTAACCTATATTATATTTTGTAGTTGTCCCAGCTGTACCTTGCATTCTGCCCTTTGAGAGGCTGTCAGAACAGCAGCAGGTGGGAGGAACTGATCTTCATTTGCTCTGACTTTTGTTCTGTTCCTCTCTCTGACCTGGTGTAGCAGCTTGTAGTACTCTCTTGCTGTGTAAAGTTATTCTTAGGTTCTGTGAGCACATATCTCCCAGGTTATGGACCTGCATGCCGTGTGAACTTGGTATGCTGCTTCTGGCAACTTCCTGGTGCTCTGCAGCGTTGTGGAAATGTAGGTTCCTGCTGCCATGCTCAGATCACTGTAGCAGAGGCTGTGATGATAGCAGAGTCTTACCTGTTTTGTCCTTGGGGATGAATCCAGATTGATGCAGGCAGGAGTTCCTTGGCTTACAGTAATACATGAGTATCTGAGAGAATCTCTCCAACGCTGGTGTTGCTGTAATTCAATGTAGTCATGTAAATAAGCTAAAAAAATCATTTAGAACTGATTTGCCTGTATTTCATGCAACAGTCAACCTGAAAATCTGTTTGATTTATTGCAGCCACTAGATGCTGCTAGTGATTCACGGGTTTGGAAGGAAAAGTCCCTGAGAAAGACACTTGGGAATCTGACTTAATGGCTTTTCTCCTTTAGTGTTTCAAACAAATCTAACAAGCCTGATGAGGGAAAAGCTTTCTGTATTGAACTCAGGTCTTTGAGAACCACTGATACACATCTATCTATGCCTAACAGTGTTCAAATTATCAGCATCTAAAACTGAATGTTGCTGCTTCACAAAGGTTTATTGATTTCTTACAGCAGCAGTCTCCAGAGAAGGTGTCTCCCATGTAATACTTTGTCATGAGTATTAGCTGGTGATGAGCTGCATTCTTGCCAACATAATTAGTAGGCATTTTTTTCAGAATTAGGGTTCCTACAATGGGGCAGTCCTGGACTAGCAAATGCAAAGAGGTTGACAAATTAAAAGAGCCTTTTGCTGGGAATGTAATCTCTTCAAGCTGACAGCTTCCTCTTTTCTTCACACTCCTCACTGTAAGGAGGATGGTGCTTTCTGTCAGTGCATTAAGAGTGCTGTAAACATGTTCCTAGCAAGAGGAAACTCAGGAGGCTCTTCAGAGAGCCCCTGGGGGAGTTACATCAGTGCCTTCAGAGATTGCTTTCTGTGCCAGAACTGCCAGTTCCTCTGCAAGGCTGTAGCTGTTGCTGCAGTGCAGAGTCTCACCTTTGCACACTGTGACATGGTGAATTGATGCTGGGGTGGAGTAGGAGCTTCCCCTTCCTCCTCACAGATAGCTTTTTATCATCAAAATATGCTCCTTCTCCTCCTTCCTCTTCCACGACTTAGGGTAAGCCAAGTCCCAGTTTATTCCTGTTTGAGGGGGAAAGTTAAAAAAAAAATCAGAAGTCAACACCAGGAGGCTTTACTCTTCCAACAGGAAAGAAAACACTGTGCTTCTGCCAGCTGTTGTTGTTTTTCCTTACTCTATTGTTTCCTCCTAGTGTGCTGTGACTTCTTTGTTCCCCAGAGAAAACAAGCTTTGTGTATGTGGAGAGAGCAGCTTTGATTAATGAAAGCAAACAGCCACTGCTTTGTTATTCTCTGTATGATGTTCTGATAGTTACTGTTTTCCAAACATGATTTCTGCACTGCTGCACTGGGAGGAATCTCTTAAATAGAAGCTGGGAGAAGTGAGATGGGTTGTGGATGTTATTAGACTGTGGTGGATTGGATATACATGTTTGATTTCATTGTGCATCATGATCAAAAGCAGAACTCCAGCAGATTAAAAAGGCAAGTAAGCAAGCTAGGGGAACAGTGTTCTTCCTCTTGGCCTTCCTGTTCCTTGCCACTCTTCTCCCACAAGCTGTAGGCATCTTATTCTGTTTTTTCCATCTGCCTTTTTTCTCTAGCAGCTTTTGTTTCCTAAAGGCTTCACTTGCATTGCCTTTCCATTCCCTGTGTTAGGATCACTGTCTCTCAAGCATTGTCAATATGCAGTAACATAACTATGGGGAGAGAGAGGCACACTTGCTTCCTACATCAGGTGCATTACTCCCTGACTCGCAATACCATGATCCATATGCACTGTAGTCATAGTTGAGTTTTCCTTGCAGGTCTGAGGAAGAGATAAAAATTGACTTCTTACTGTCAGTAAAGGAGTACCACAGCCAGGAGGGAAAGTGGGTCAAACTGAGCTTGCACTGTACATAACTCAGAGCCTTTTGGCTTGTAGCTGCTCCCTGAGTAGTTTTATCTTTAGCTGGCTGGTAATTGCTCTCTTGATGAGATTCTTCTACTTCAGCAGCCAAAATCCTGAAATGTGTAGCTCCATGGTGCTGTGCCATGATGGCTGATGGCCCCAGAGGGCCTCCTCAAGTTATGGATTTGGCTTCTCAGCCAGAGCCTGTGGGTAACCTGCCTTAAGGCTTCAGCTGTCTGTCTCCAGGACACTGTTACTTGCATCTGAATTGAGGAAAGTGGCAAGTGCCTCAACCAACCTCAGGCTCAATTAGAACCTAGAGGCTTACCAGTCAACTATCTGAGATAGAAATTGGGAGAAGGGAAGCAAGATTCATGGCAGTAGATAGTTACGTAGAAGTGGTTGGAGCTTGAAAAGTCCTGTGGTGTAGGAGTATTCCCTGTGACAGGTTATGCACCTAGAAAACGAAAATTAAACTGTTGAAGTGGAAAGAATGCAGTGGGGAATAAGGATTATCACTGGGATTTGATGACTTTTGAGTGTCCAAAAGGCTTGTGTCAATTCTTGTGGTACTGGAAGTTGATTCAGCTCCTTGTTAGGTTAATGTAGACCTGCAAACAAAAGTCCTCAAATACCTTTTTATTGCACATAATTTAGTCTTAGTTTTGCCACATTTACACTGCAGTAGAGAGTCCAAGTGTTGACTGTTAGGCTTGTGATTCTGCTCTCTCTGAACTTCTGATTTCCCTGGACAACAGGAACAGTATGGATCTATCAATGCATTTTTAAGGTGTTGAGCATGATTTAGCAGTCCCAAGCAAGCTGGCTAATGCTGAACTCCAGCTCTCTCCTCTGCTCTAAACCTCCCCAGAGTCTTGCCCTCCTCTGCACCCCACCCCCAGTCCTACTCAGCTTTTAGGCTTTAAAAGAACAAACCCAGCTTTATCATAAAGTTTGCTTTATCATACCCTTGTTTGCTTTATCAAACCCCGAGTTTGCTTCTCTAGCAAACCCTTAGACTACCTAAGCCACTGCAGTGTTGGATTGGAGAGCAGTATGCCGAGGTGTTTCCCCTGTGTAGGCTCTCAGCATACTCATGTCCTTGCTTGGTTCAGGTTATGACTTTTCAAGGGGACACAGTCTGAAAAGCAAGTGCTGTTACCAGCTGTAAACATTGCCTTCTCCCCTCCTTGGCTGAAAATAAGTCACAGCTCTAATGGCTCGACAAACAAGGGTAGAAGGGAAAAAAATATTTTTCCTTTGTGTTTACTTGATGCTTTTTATAGCTCTGACTGCTGTCAGTGTCATTGTTTCCCCGTTATTGTCCAGTAATTTCCTCTCTTGTCCACGTGGGTCTTTCCCACAACAGAGGAGAGAAAAACAAGTACAAAAAGTAGGAAAACACTATTGTAAAACCAAAGAAAGAGGGAATCTGCCTATGCTGTGGGCAGGTGGAAAGTCATAACCCGTTTTCACACGTGGAGCAGAGATGAAGGTGATAAGGCCTCTTTAAACTTTCCGGCATTAGCTCCACTCATGGAAAAAGCAGACTTTTTGGCTAAATTTCATACTGCCCCAGCAGTAGCCTTTTGCTGATGGCTTTTCTGTCTCCTAGGACCAGATTGTCCACAGCTGTAAACAGCATTTTAAAGTGCAGTGCACGGATTTTCCAATGAGTTTACCCTGTTGGCTGCAATGCTTATTTTGAAAATCCAAATCAGTACTGATAACTCAAAAACTTTTTCCAAACTTGCATCCATTTCTGCAATGACCCTGCCAGCTCTTTTGTCAAGGCTTTCTTGAGAAGTACTTGGAACTAATTTTTGTGCTGTATGGATATTTTCATCAGTTAGTAGGCTGATGTTGAATGAAGCAAACCTTGATTAGATTTTGTTTGTGCTATAATAGTCACAAAACAAACAAACCCTTGTTTCTCCTGCCGCTACAAAACCAACATACATTCCTTCCTTCCTTCCTTCCTTCCTTCCTTCCTTCCTTCCTTCCTTCCTTCCTTCCTTCCTTCCTTCCTTCCTTCCTCCCTCCCTCCCTCCCTCCCTCCCTCCCTCCCTCCCTCCCTCCCTTCCTCCATTCCTCCCTCCATTCCCTTCTTGGTGTCACATAGAGAAAGAGATCTCTTAGCGTGTTTCTTCCTGCATTTACTCTTTGTCTGTCTTGTTATTTGTGTTCTCTGTTTTTGGTGAGGTTTGTTTTGTTTTGGAGTTTTTTGGGTTGGTTGTTTTTGTGGGGTTTGTTTTGTTTTGTTGGTTTTTCCCAGCCTCTGTACAGTATACTTCACATGCAGCTTTCTTTCATGTGAAATCTGTATTTCCCCTACAGTTGCCTAAAGCTTCTAGGACTAGTGTCCAAGGCTGCAAGGATCCTCCTGTGGCTGCTCAGCCAAAGGCTTCTGGGCTTCCCATGAGGAAGACTTGGGGCGAAAGCACATAGGACATGCTTTCACTTTAACTTCTGTAGAGGAGTCCTTGAGCAACAGTCCACAGAGGTGACATGCTGTTTAATTTTGGAAAAATGTAAAATTTTAGGCAATGGCTGCCCCTAACCTTGCTCTGCAGCTCAGCTCGTCTGCTGTACTGAAAGGAAAATGGCTCACCTTTCCCAGCTGGGGAAAATCCATGCTTCAGACTAGTTCTGGTCAGCAAGTATATTGCCCCTGCCCAAGACTTCACCTGCCTGAGGAAGGTGCCTCTGAGAAGATGGCTTCTGTCTAGGAAGATGTTTCTTTATAAAGATGGGTTTGTTCTTTTAAAGCCTAAAAGCTGAGTAGGACTGGGGGTGGGGGGCAGAGGAGGGCAAGACTCTGGGGAGGTTTAGAGCAGAGGAGAGAGCTGGGGTTCAAACCTGACCTTGCATTTCCATCTGAGAGAGCCAGATGTCCCCCTGACTCCTTGAGAAACACTCAAGCACTTTACTCCATAAAGTTGGAAGCAAAGCTGAATCTCTCTTATGTGCAACATGAGGCTTTGCAGAGGTTTTAAACAAGCACAGAAAGTCCTAGTGGGTTTGGCTCAAACAGCCAAATAATCTCTTACAGGGTCTATCCAAGCACTTGCATTTTTCACCTACTCTTATTGCTTGTATTCTTTGGCATTTGCAGACCAAGCTGTAAATAAGGTTTGACATAATCTTCCTTCTTTCCTCTGTGTGGTGTTTTGGAGAGTTTGTTTCTTAAACAATCCCTCAATCTCCCCCCATGTTTTTTAAAAGATCTTGAGACAGGAGAGAATGGATAGGGTGGAAGTATCCAGCATCATTTGGGATTGTATCTGACTTTAGCTACTTCATTAATCCAGCCTTCTTGTCATTATGAGACACTTTCTCCTGGACACTCTCCTGGAATTGCTGTAGTCCTAGCAGGCAGGATTTCACCAAGACCAGCAAAGACACATAGATCAGGCAGGAACTCTGATGGCTGATGCTTTCTGCATTTTGTTACGTTAGAGCAAACAAGAAACTCTTTGTTCCTTTGCCTACATTGGGTAACTAAAATTGTTTTTGTGAAAATAAGTCTTTCCCGTGTTCAGAAAAAAACGTCCACTTGAAATAAGAAAAGAAAAAGATTTTCTAAATTTCTTATTCAGGCCTCCCCACAGGGGAAAAAAAAAGTTCATAGCAACTTCTTAAAATGTTTGTTCATGCCCTGTGAGCTCTCCCTACTCAGATTCTTACTGTGGAACTAGGAGATCCACATTCTGTAAACAGCATGTGAATGCTTTTTCAATAAATAATTACATTTTCTAAGATAAATCTGTTCCTTTCTGGGCAGTGAGAGGTGTGTGAGAGAGAAAAATGGCTGCATTTCTACCCAGTGTCTTTCTTGTTTTCAATGGCCACGATCACTTACTGCCAACAACACATTCTGTGTTCCCCTTCCTTAAATGCCTGAAGCAAAGGGTTTCCAGCTGTAGCAGATACTTGAAATTTTCACCTATTCCTTCTCAATTTCATGAAGAATTTCAGGAAGAATTTCTTCATGGTTGGGGTTGTTAAGCATTGGAATGGACTGCCCAGGGAGGTGGTGGAGTCACCATCCTTGGATGTGTTCAAGAAACAACTGGATGTGGCATTTAGTGCCATGGTTTAGTTGACAAGGTGATTGGTCAAAGGTTGGACTTGCTGATCTTAGAGGTCTTTGCCAACCTTGATTTTGTGATTTCCAACCCTAATGATTTTGTGATTCTCCTCGGAGGCTGCAATATTTTGCTTACCAGGATCAGTTGAGTGAGCCTGCAAACTATCCTTTATCTGCAACTGCTGCTGAGGTAAGCATAGGACTGACTGGAGCTTCCAGGCTTGCAAGAGATTTATTGATGAGATGAGTAAGTCAAGATCTGCAAATAACTTTTAAAAGCCTGCAAGAAATGAGCTGAGGTCTACAGACTAAATGCTGGCCAAAACTACGTGATGTTAAGAATGAAGTTGCTCATGAACATTTCATTTATAGAGCATTAAGAGGCTTATCTCAACAGCTCCATCAACAGCCTGGATGGTAACCAAATTTCTCTATTCAAATTCTCCAGCAGAGCATTTTCACTGTGAGCAAGCCGGGCACTGTAACGGCAGCAGTGGCTGTGACCCGTCAGCTGACCCACCACAGGAAATCAACACCAGGGGTTTGCTAATGCTTGCTCTTTGCCCACAGCAGCATAAGAATGAAGTGTGCTTCTGGCCCTCAGCCTAGTTTGGAAACCGGTGCTTATTTCTCTTGAGTTTACAACAGTAAAGAGGATGGTTTTTAAAATTTTTTTTGTCTCCACAGATTTACTATTTACTATTGCTACTGGTTGTGCTGGAAAACAAACTTGCAGGATGCAAACCTGGGCAGGTATCATGTAGTCCCAGTGCAGTTTACAGTCAAATTACCACAGAGGAGTGCAGCTGTCAGTTTTGTGTTAGGGAAGTCTATGAAATGACTCTCATCTTCAAGGTTTAGAACATGTTGAAGGGTGCAATAACTTGGATTTTGTAGGACATCTTATAACTGGGTTTTAAATCAGAGTGTGTGCTACATATGCACGCTCCCTACCCCTGTTTTGTGGGGAGATGGGATAAGAAGACTAACACGTGTGCCAGTTTTTCAGGTTTGAGCTTTGTGGTGTTTTGTTTTTCTCTCTTTTTCCAGATGAGCACTGTCCTCTTTCAGTAACTTAACAGTTCTGGGAAAAGCAACTTCAAACCAGACCATTATAATTCAGGTGCTAGATCCTACCTTAGCAATCTGCTGGTTTGGAGATTGCTCTTCAGAACATTTAGTCTTAACATGTACAGCTTTCTAACCAGAGAAAAGTACCAAACTCACATACATACACGGACACAAATACACACACACATAAAACTAAAGTGTTTATTGCATGCTAATGTTACCATAATCAGTGCTGGCAAAAATGACCCTTCTCCATTGTGGTGTAACCAGAAAAACACATAGTGTCTTGGAATTCTTTCAGTCTCAGCCAGCTGCTGCCTCTTTGAAGGATCCCCAGTCTGGGAACCAATATCACTGTGCTGAACACCAATACGTTCACTGCAGCAATGTAAACATGGCCAAAATTCAAAACTCCAGGTGCATGAAGAATTTCAGTATAGAGTATTTTGGGAGAGATTTTTGTTTGAGATTTAATCAACACACACACACACCTACTTCTTTCCTTAAATATCATGACAAGCCTTGGGAAAGGAGCGTTATTGAACAAACTTGGATGCTTGGCTTCTGTCCTCACCCTTGCTATTGCTGGCAGACATACTGAAATGATGCAGTGCCTTTAAAGAAGGGTGAATATATCCTCACTGGCACATAGAGGAAGTTTCCACAAAAGTCATACAAGAGAAACCACTGAGCACAGAGATCTGTTCTGCTGTGGCTGTGCAATGTTCATCGAAATGGCTTCCTCGTGAGAAAATAAATAGTGCCTTATAACACCTTTCAGCTAAGAAAACAGGGCAATGGTTGGCTTTAAAAGGATGAGGTATGGGAACACTCCTTATGGCCAAATGTGGTCTGTGACAGTCCATCAACACTTGCTGTAGTTGTCATCTTTAGCTTTCTGTGCTTCAGGGTGAGCAATCAGCTGTCCTGCAAGCAGAAGAAAATAAGCATTTACATGCTGGCAGAGATGGTCAATAAAAGCATGAGGCTTTGGAAGCATAAACTTTATGGATGATAGCAACAGACATCAGATCAATGCCCTGCCCTGGCCTGGACTCCTGTATTTGTCAGAATGGTAATTGTTGTGAGTGTTGCTCTCTCATGGAGCCCTGAACTGTGCAATGCAAGGATAAAACAGGACAGAAGGTGGCCAGACATCCACTAGGCTACTTTATTGCTTTTCAAAATAAGAAGTACCAACTACTAAAAAGCATACATTGACACCAGGACCCAAACTTCCAGTTACAGTGTCATAGCACATGTGTAGTGCAGTGTAGAAAACAGGGATCTATGGATGATTTAGCATTCTTCTGAAAGTGACTCTTGTGCAAGAAGCAATGACAAATTTGAATGAAAAAGCACCCTGAAAGCCATCAGATAACCTTATGAGACTTCAGACTAGCAGATTTTAAGCTGTCTTGGCTTCTTCTGGAACTCACCTCGGATTCTTGTGTTTCTGGGAGAGTTTCTATTCCATTGTGATCCTGTATATCTTGTGGGGCCTCGGCTTCTAGCTCCACATCAGCCTGCATGCTGGGATTTTCATTCTCCCACTTTGCAAAGCCTTTGTTCTTCCCAGCTTTTCCGTAGAATTTGGACTTCATTTTGGGGAAAGTGTGGGAACCTGAATCATTCCAGCCTGGCTCATGCCAGAGTGGTTCTGTCTGTGTTGCTTGGCTGGTGGTCACCCGCTGCAGCCGCACGGAAATTTTCCGCGAAGAGCCAGTGACGAGGGTGATAGCTCTGCCATCAAGGTCCTGGTGTTCTGCAGCAACACTGGGAAATTCAAATACTTCATCTTGGACTGAAAGAGAGGGTGGAATTGTTTTGTCTAAGTATTCTGCTTCAAGGTCTTTACAAAAAGTTAACAAACATGGGGGAGGGTGGGGAGTAACCCTTTGTATGAGGCAGTGCTATAATTATCAATATCCACATGCTGCTTGGAAACTGTTTCTGACACTGTGTGTACAGATTTTATTGTCTTACCATCTGCATGCTCAGGGCATAAGGCAATTCTAGAATTGTGCCCTACGTCTCCTTGCTCCTAAGTGATAAAAAAGGAGAAACACCATTTCATTTCTTTTCAGCTGGGATGGGGTGCCAGTAAGGAGGATAGTAAGCCTTAGACAGGACAGTAAAGCCATCCCTGGAGAAAAGGATGTTGTAATCTAAGGACTGAACACAAGCCATAGTGCAGCAAAAAGGAGAGGTGCTGCTTTGTGTGTTGATGCAAACGAAAAATTAAAAATAGCAGCAAGGACACTGGCCATTAGAGAGGATTCCAGAAATGGTTTAAAACAGGAAGAAAACTGTTCTCACCTGGAGGCAGAGATGGACTGCTAGGAAGAGACCCATGGTTGCTGCCTACTGAAGTTCCTCTGGAAAATTTCCTGCATGCCAGCACAAGCAGGTCTCTGCATTGCTTGTGACAGTTGGCACCACAATCTGTAAAAAAATAAATTGTCAAGTCATCAAATGGAAAGCCACAACTATCTGGTAATCCCTCAGGGCTATTAGCAGGCGGATACAAGAAAGGACTTTGAAGGAACAAAAAGTTTGACAGAAGTTGTGAAGAGTGTCACAGAAATGGATCATTTGGTGTGAAGGGCATTACAAAAAAAAAAAAAAAAAAAAAAAAAAAGATTATTTCCATGACAGCCATTAGTAGAAAAATGGCAGCAGAAGAGAAGAGGGAAGATGATATTTTAATCATGAAATAGTCTCAAAGAAGAGATGTGGAATGATATGATCCTGTGTATGCCCAACATAAAACTTCTGCTCCCACCAAGAGGGGTATAGGTTATTTATTGGCTGGCTTTTATCTGACCCAGCAGGGCCCATTATAGTAAGCAGGTTTGGTTGGAAGACACCAGAGCATCCATACCCTGAGTGTCTGGAAGGACTGCTGGAGGTCAATGTAGACTATTGTATTTTAAAACTAAGTAAAAGTAGTTCAGTAAGCAACATTGGCACATGAATGAGCTCTGTGGAAGTGTATCATCCACTCAGAAAAGACTTTTTGAATCTTTTCTGCACTCCAAGCCTCTGCTGGGATTTAAATCACTGTGGATACATCATGACTAGGTACATTTGTCTGAAGTGTGGCTGGAGTATGGATCTTACATGCAAGAAAGGGCTGAAGGGTGGAGAATGTGCCCCAAACACAATCTTGCTCTCCTCTCTATCCTTTTCCATTGTCTAAAAATTCCCATCTCCCTTATTTCTCTTCTGCTGCTCCACAGCCCAACATTTTGTTCTGGGTGAGCATTGTCAAGGTTTATTTAATTTATTTAAATATCAACCATTTATGGCTCTGCTGTAGGAACCTCTCTGCTCATGGCAGCAGCTCTGGCATGATGGGTGAGAGTTCTGCTTTCTGCCAACACCTTGTTCTTATGACTAATGCAGCAGCCCATGCTTTCTCTGCCTCAAAGGTGACACTCCCTCAGATACACTAAAGATCTCTCTTGAAGTGCAGGACTCCTTCTATCACTCGCAGACCATGCAGTCTGGCTTTTATCTCATTACTCACAGTGCTGGGGTAAGCAGCAGACCTGGGAGAAGGAACTCCCTCCCTCCCCCTGCTGTGTTCAAACAGGATGGCAGCTCTGTGCTGAAGGCAGAGCTCATCCCTAATGGGTGTCACACTGCAGTGATGCTGGAACACAGAGCAGCTGGTTTTGCTGCAACAAAAGGCAGGCACCCTCAAATTGTTGAGCACTGCAGGATCTGAGTAAGCAGCTCTGCTCTGCTACTTTCATGCTTCATTGCCTGTAACTTTGACTTTACAGAGCCACTTTTGCTCAGTCTCCACTGGGCCACTGCTACAGGCAGTGATGCAGGACAGAAGCTCAACTTTCAGATCTCAGATTGAGTTTACAGGTTGGTGTGACAAAACTTTACCTTCGTTTCCTCATCCTACCAATAAATCTATAGACTGCAACCAGCCCTTTCAAAGCTTCTAAGATGATAGATAAGTAATCAGGAATATCTGAATTACATATGTTAATTTAGCCATGGACATTTTTCCCATCCCACTCTGAGGAAGAGAGGTTTGTGGGTGGAGAGAGAGAGACAGGAGTATGGTGCATCCTAAAAAAAAATTATTGTGGATTCTTTATCCTTCTCCTTGGAGTCTATGTAAGACTAAGTGAAAACAGTACAAATGTGAATCTTCCCCTTTGAATAACTGAGAGGCAGCTACAGCTATGAAAATCAACAGTGTCCTTCAGCCAGAGTTGGGCTGCTTGAGAAATAAACAGGTCCAGGATTTAAAAGCCAATGAGGACCACTACAATGCCCTTTTTGGTCTGGCCTGATTAATATGGTACAAGTACTGCATAAGAAATTAAATATTTATGAAGGCAAAGGAGTGGGATGTAAGAGCTCTAGCATTTTTTATGAGTTGAATGTCTGAAGAAGGTCTTGCAATGAGACCTGCTGGGCAGTCTAGGAATTAAATATTTCTCTATTTCTAGCTCAGCCACTATTAAATTGCATGCATGCTTCACTATAGGCACATGGATGCACATGGATGTACAAACTGTTGCCAGCAGACTTTTTCCTGGCCTGAGTCTCAGGGGATATATTTCAGGATCTCTCAGTGTTAGGACAAGAACACTTGGTCTTCCAATTTACAAGGTCTTTACTGGTAGAAAGTTACAGCTTTCTTTACTGGTAAGAAGTCACGGAGTCAGGGGCTGCTTTGGACCTTTATCTCACAGAATCTTTGCATTCCTGCTGTATTCCAATGTAGTAATGTGCATTATAGTGCAGTGAAAATTCATAGTGTGCCAGCAGTCACTGCTCATGGACAATACCAAATGCAGAATGTGTTTGAATATATGCCATTTTAGTTAAAGGTATGGTTGACTAACTTGTACTACAACCCACCACCCATAGCTTGAAAGGAATCCTTGTAGTATTTATTTACCTTTACATTTGTAGCCTTGTTTGATTATACCCCAGAGCTGCAAAGAAAGACAAAAGAACGTCAAGGAATCAGAAAAGAAAGCTGGAAGGAAAACAAGGTCACAATGAGGAAGTACCAATGGCTACAAAAGCACAAACAGGATACAACTGCTCTTAACACCCTTCCTGTCAGGCAGACTTCCCCCTCTAGTTGTGATAAGACTTGTGTGGCTTCTCCCTTACTTCTGCTACTTACTTGTAGTAATGGGACTACCAGAGAAGGAGAGACACAGATGACTTTTGCTTCCAGGAATGGGTTAAAATGTGCTATCATATCAAGCTTAGTGAAAACATTCTGCTTCCAGGCTCCCTTAATGTTATCTGCAGGAGAATTTCCAGCGTTCATCCATTCTCCAGATACATCACTGACCCAAAACATTCAAACAGAGCAGAAGAAGAGACCACTGGGGATAAAAACTGGGTTCTTGGTTCCCACACTGGTTCCTAGCACACCTAGTCATAGCAATCTGATTTGTGCACCTGCCATTTCCAACTTAAAAGAAAACTCAACCCAAACAGATGAAGAATGAAACAGGCAGAAAAGCCGTGAA
This sequence comes from Melospiza georgiana, assembly GCF_028018845.1. Lineage (NCBI taxonomy): Eukaryota > Metazoa > Chordata > Aves > Passeriformes > Passerellidae > Melospiza > Melospiza georgiana. The sequence continues at coordinate 49,626,694 of NC_080432.1, read as the reverse complement.
ATTCCATCTTTGCCTTCCCTCAAAGCTGTTCTTGTCAACATACACTTGCAACTACCAAATGCTAAACATCCAAGGGCCAGTGTGTGTGGTCCCACTTTTGGGAAGCTTTCACTGCCACATGAGCAGGATTACTTGGAAACAGGGAACCTCCCTAGTAAATTGTTTTCTATGTACTCAGCAGCACTGTATCTACAGCCACAGCATTATAAAAACAAGCATTTCCACTCTTGAGAGGCAGTGAGAGGAATGGGCAGTTTTTCTAACTCTAGCATAAAAGGAAAAAAACTGGGGACTTTGGTGTTTATTTTTCCTGAACTCATTCACGAGGGAGGGTGAGCACATCCAGGCAACTGAAACTGTGTGTGGCTCATCACCAGATTTATAAGTACACACGCACAGAGAGCAGGGGGTGAATATGGTCATTAAAGAAAGGTTCAAACGGAAGAGATGAAGATCATTCTAAATACGAAGGAAAGAGTAAAATAAACACAATGGAAAGATTCTGGAAAAAAAAAACCACCCCACATACTGCACAATAGCAATAGCAAGCAAAAATGGGGCTCTGGAGAGAGCAGAAATAGATTAGACAAGGAAGAAGAATGGTGAACAAAAGAACAGAAAGGACAACAGTGGGAGCTGGGTCCACAGAAGGCCTGTGGCTTATTCTTTTCTTGCTAATGCCATACATGTGTACAGCTAATACAGCTGCTGTGCTCAGGCAGCAACAGGGGAGCACCCCAGTCCCTCCTGGAAGACCAGAGATGACCTATATTCCCAGATTTCTTTTACAAGATCCCTGTAAGAGACATGGATTGTTACTTATTTCATTTAAGCTCTAATCTGTTCCCACTGAAGGCCTCTCTAGTCATTCCTCACCTTCTTATCTCTGTACCTTCCTCCCACTCAGATTTGGCACCACTGTTGTGGTTACACACTGCAGTGGAAGCTTAACTAAAGTGTCATGTCATGAATTCTGACCTAAAGCTTTGAATGTGTCTGACACAGCTTTGCTGCCAAGGTAAGAGGATCTGTGCAAATTCAGATTATAAAGCTTAGCAGGACGGCCGCTCACCCATCCTGCCATGGGGTGCAGCTCAAGCTTTGGGACGGAACTGCGACTGGCCATGGGCATATCAACTTTGGGCTGCTTAATGGCATTGGGTCTTAGCTTGACCTTCAGCATTTGTAGCGTTCTAATAACTGTGTGCATTGCCCTGTCATGTCAATTCATCCTGCTGCATGGTCAGTGCACATTATTTTGACTGTGAATCAGTGCATCAGTTTGAGATTAGGTTTCCACCCGTGGATGACTAGCACTGAAACGCAGAACAAATATGCAGCAGATTCTGTAGTTGGTTCCTGTCCTATCAGTCCAACTCATCCACAGAACAATGCCAATGACTTCAGTGAGCTGACAGGAAAAATGACCTTATTTCCATTTCCTGTAGAACCCCTTACTCGTTTGCATTCCTGCACTGGATGTAATCAGGGAGACGTGAAAAATCTAACAATGGCCAATTAAAAAATTGATGTAGGAGAAAAATATCTGCAGGAGAGAACATTTCAGGGCAGTCCTTGGGCCTTGCTTTGCCGTGGAAGCCTTCCAAACACGCACCGAGTGTCACGAACGCAATGACGTCTTCCCAAGGCAGCCTGGAACAACAGGCTCAGGCCCTGCCCTGTGGGGCTGCTGGAGCTGTCAGCCTGAGAGCCAGCAGCACACCCCTACGTCAGCACTGACCATGTCACCAGGAGCCAGGGCCTCTGCAGCTCCAGCGGAAATAGGCGGAATTCCTTCTTGCCCGTGGCGCTGATCAGCGGCAGCGGCAATGATAGGGGCTTCAGGCACCCAAACAGGACTGACACGTCACAAAAGATGTGAGTGGAAAATGGGAGCATGGGCTAGAGCAGAACACCAGGGCAGGGCTGAAAGGAGGCACATTTTTGCACTCTGCAATGCTGCTGTTGGTACTTTCAACCATCACGAAGAAATATTGCTTAGTGGAAAAGATCATGGAATAAAGCTATCTGTTCTGGAGAGCAGGGACAGGGTCTGAGTTACAGCCTGTTATGTGAGCCACACACAAACAGAGGACATGGCCCTCTGCCCCTACTGCTTTAGCTGTCTAAATGTGGACATTTGATTTCAGCCAAGAGTGTCCATTAAAGTAATTTCTATATCATAGTAATTCTTCACTACATTTGGTTTGAAGTGGAAAACTTAGAGAAGGTTTACAAGCAACACAAATGTCTACAAAACCAATCCTTTCCCAGATATGTAGAGAGCATTCTAATAAGTGACATCTGGTAAGTTATGGCTGAGAGAAAAAGCAAATTAAAAAAAAAAACAACCTCCAACTAATAAATTCTACAAATTCTTATTGTACAGAACTGCTGGAAGCACTTTTGATTTCTTTACCAAATTAGAAGATCTCTTAATTCAATAGGGGGAAAATTAGGGCTGTTACAGCCACTCAGAGAATTATGAACATATCTAGGTTGCCATGTGCAATTTCCTGAGAAAGAACAGCTTTTGCCTCATCTACATCCTCTGCTCCAGACATCTATTTTCCCCTGAGCTTGTGTACATGGGAAATCAAGCCAAATTAAAGAATTTAAGATAAACTACGTAAGACCATTCATATAGTCTCTAACATCCTTTAGCCAACATAATTGTTCCCCCCAACAGAAATTCCTACAAACAGCAGTTTTAAGAAACCACTAAATCAAAACTGGATAGCACAGCTACAACATGAGTAAATGTTTTTTGCTTCTGAATGCCATGAGATATTATTTGGCCAAGACACTTGAGCAATGCATGGAACCAGTTCCACCTCATATACATTAAAGGCTAAAAGTTGTTTTTAAGATATGCTATTATTAAAATCATACTTACAAATCCTGCACAGTGCTCACAGAAAGTTGGTTTAAGATACGTCATTTCCTGAAAGTTATGAATAAACCCCGGTCCCATTTTACACTGAAACTGTGATTTAGCTCTCAGAAAGTAAGCCATCATTTCTTCTTTGCTTATAAGACCATCTCTGTAAGGGAAATAAAAAGTAGAGCAGATCTGTCATTGCTCTTGGCACTGAAAAATTTGGGGTTTTCTCATTGCAGAAAGCACATAGCACACAAAGCACATCCTTTGAAAGAGCTGCAAGAGTCCTGGAAGGAAAAAACCCTTACAGTCTTTGTGGTTATTATATTTCTTTAAACAGTAACACTGAACCTTGTTATCTCACCTGTTAGTGGTATGAGAGCACAGATCAGGCCACTAAATGAAAGACCTTGACTTACTGCTCACACAGAACAAGGTTATGCCTCTGGCTGGCCACCAGCCTTCACTGGATAACAAGAGATTCTGGATAACAAGAATAATCAAGCCCAGCTGTCTACGAAATGGATGCTATATATACCTTCTAGAGTATTTGTTACCCCCTCTCTGCTACATGCACTCATTTCCCATGTGCTGTACAGAACTTACTTGTTTCATCAGTCTGATGCCTGGCCTGAGCAGAGTATCTCCACTGTAATTTTACAGTACTGTAGGGTTTTGAGTCAGTCCCAGCAGGAATTTGTCATTAAGCTATTACATAAATGATTTTTAAATTACCAGGTAAAGCAGAACTCCAACCTAGAGTATAAGAATTTAAATGATAACAGAATTCGGCTTTCAGTAATCTTGTCAGACACAAGAAATTTGGGAGCCGCTGCTTCTTCAATTTATGTATTTTCTGAATTTTCAAATTGAGGAAAAGGGGGAAAAAAACACCACAAAGAGATCTCCAAGCTTACTGGTCTTTGTCCAGTACACAGAAAGAGTCCAAGAAGGGGAAGTTGGCAGCTATACTCTCAAAGTCTTCCTGAGATATATAACCATCATGGTCGTGATCGTAGTTCCTAAAGACAGACTGGAGAGAAAAACAAAAAGATGCTATTGTACTATTATCTAGTTTATCCTGAGTCTATACCAGCCTCTTCAACAATATAATTACATGCAAACTAATGTTTTATTTAGCTATTCAGATGCTCTGTTGCATCTGTTTTATTCCTTTTATTTTCCTTAGTATTTCAATATGCATATTATTTGACTCTATGGGAAAAGTTGCTGATTTTTAAAGGAAACTTGACAGCAGCATTTATCTAGTGATGATCCTCCACATGTCTTCACACATAATTATTCTTGCTTTACTTTTTCTTCTTTGATGGAAATGTCACTAAAATTCTGCCCCAGGTGATGACATATTCCCTTTGCTTCATAAGTATAACAACAATATAAACAACAGCAGCTTTCCCATGAGTATTTCAGATGGTTTTGGCTTCATTTTTCTCTTAGGTGGTCACCTCTACTCTGCCACAGTACTGTTTCAATCTATTTTGTTTACTAATATTTTGACACCCCAGTCATGAGCAATTTGTGCCTAACAACGACTCTCTTCCATCAACCCACCCCAACCCACCCCAAAGCAAAACCAGACATGGGATCAAATTTAAAGGTCACATGCAGTGATGGGTGTCCTCCTTAGCTGCTAAGGAGTCACTGTATTCTGTCTTCCTGTTTGCAGAGATGTGCAAACATCTCTGGTGTTAAAGCTACATGCCATGCTGATGGTAAAAACATGAGTGTCAAAGTCAATATGGCTATCTGAGAGGCACACAGTGAAGTACAGGCTCCTTCGTTAGATGAAAATGTTGTTGATAAAGACATTACATCAATATACCAAGACCCCTGAAAGGCATCTGGAGTGTCCCTGTCACAAGGGACACTACATCTGTTTTAACAAGAACATTATGAAACCCATTTCTATGAAATGACTGGCAGACCTCAAAAAAACATCATAAAGACAGAACTAAAACACAAACCCAAGTAGTATTCAACACTTTTTGTAATAAAAACAATGGCTAAAGCACAACTCAAAGCAGCAAGTAAACAACAAATACTGGCAAAGTGAAAACAGTTGTAGAGTGGTGTGAGCCTTTTAGTGAGCTGTATCCATAAAAGTCCCAAACCATGCTTTAATCCTGTCAAACTCAAATCACATGTCCTGAACCAGGCCAAATTGTGGAATGGGGAACTGCAACTCCCTCAACTATAGGAACAAACATAAACTCCCACCCAGCACATTCTGGAAAGATTAAGGAATTGTGGCAGACTTCCTATTTAACAAGATATCAAAGAGAGGTTTGGATGTGGAGTCATTTTTATCAACACATATGGCACTGACAAAAGCAATTCAGGAACAGCATGTACATTTCTGGCATCCCACATTAGAAGAAAAATTAAACTTTTTTTTTAAAAAAGGTCATGTACAAAAAGTAAACAACAAGTTATATTTGAAATCTGGGTGAGAGAACTGAAGAGTTTGTTTAGGTTATCTTAACAACATAACCCCAATTTGTGATCTGTAACAAAAACAAAATCAGAATTTAATAGTTCCTCCCAGAGATACTGATTAATTTGTAAAAAGAAGAAAGAAAAGTTCAGTCTCTCTGAAGGAATCTGTTTAGCTTTGTTTACATTACCTAGCACAACACATCACCTTCCAAACTGGAGCTAGAAGATCCCAGCTCTAATTATGTGTGACCTCATGTCCACATTTTTAAAGAGACATCAAGACAATGCTATCTTTACCATACATAACATGCTCTGGACAGTAAACTAACAGCAAGTTAAAAACCAGAAATAGTTTCCAGAAAAGTTCATTGGACCTATTAATGTATGAGACCTTGTTTCTGAGTTGCTTTCTTTTCAGCTGTGGCTATGTGGCTAGAGGTGCAGAAAATAAACTTGCACTCTGAATTTATATTTGCTAGACAAACCTATTAAACAGCAGCCAGATGCTTCTGAAAGCCTGCTCCTTGCACCCAGAAACCTGTTTACTAGTCCCATTGGTGACTGCAGGAATAAAATAAGTATTTCTGAAGGTATCAGTAACGGCTCAAATTTGTTATGGTATGTCTGAAATTCACCCCAACCATAACAATGTCATTATAAGCTTGAAACTGATTATAATGATGAAAATATCAAACCTACCATTCTCTTAGACCAGTGTAATGTTCCAAATACTTACATCCACCAGTTTCCGGATGTGCTTGTTGATGACTGTGGGGTCAGGCTTAGGTACCACTCCAGATGCCCACTCCAGTGGCACTACTGGCTTGTTGGGGGTGGTGGGGGAGGTAGGCTGCTGACAGATGGATCAGAACACAAGGATTTTCAAATCTGAATTAAGAAGCTGAATTTCCCAGTAAAAGCAGCTCAAAATGTCAGAGTTACAACGGCAAACTGCTGGAGTGCTTGTGCTGTAAAAATGTGCTCAGCAAAACACCAGGCAAGGTTTTTAAGGGCTGCTTGTCTTTACTAACAGATTCAGTCAGGCTCTCTGTGGCATCTCACAGCTTCACTGCCACCACCCAGGGAGCTCAGAAGCAAACCCAAGCAGTCTTTCCTCACTGACATCTCCAGAGGGTTCAACAGTAATGAGACTTGAAGGAAGGAGGGAGGAAGGAGGGTCTGTAGGGTTTGTGAACACAGTGGGCATCAGAAATAGGTAAGCCCAGAAACCTGCTTTGCTCCTCTGTAAAGCCTCTGAGGAGTTCACCACAGTCTGCCCCAACTCCCTGCTGGAGGGACCATGCCCAGCAGCCACACAAGGGAGTGCCTCAACCAGAGTAAGCTCCTGCTCCTGCTCTGTGTGCCACCAGCAGGACAGCAGGATGCAGAAGCAGGGCAGAATTGTGCTCAGCGATCCTGCTGGTTTCCAGCTGAGATGTGCCAGGATGCACAGCTTGATTCATCTAGGCAGCTTGAGTAGAAAGGCTCTAACCTTTGACTTGTTCTGCAGATAACACCAGCCAGACTATTTTATTTTAAAAATGTCTTGGTCTTGACAGAACAGTAGCTGACAGCTCACTGGATGCACAGACTTCACAACCTGACTCTTTCCACACCACTACAGTGCTTTGGGAGTAGCTCTGAAATGCAACTCAGACTATTGAAGTAGGAAATATAGGACAAACCTGAACACATTTTCAGGTAAGGATTAAAAAAACCCAGTTAGCATGGACAACTCTGCAAGACAAACTGGCCTTTCCCTGCATCTGCACTGGACATGTAGCAGGTGAAGCCGTGTCAATTAGAAAAAATTCAGTGTTTTGGGTCAGAAGGGAGAGGGTCCACAGTCTCAGAAGGCCCCTGTGTTAGCTGATGAGCAAAGAATCTGGATCTCATTTGTCTCACTCTGAATTTCTGTGACTTGAAAGGGAGACAATTAAGACATGTAAAGATGTTGCACATTTCATTGTGTACAGCAATGGTATTGCAGACTTTGACATCCATGACTGTGACCATGAGAAATGGTCACAGATTCATATTTTACTGTGTTTGGTTGGAAAAGAAAAACAGGATTGGTTAGTGGGTTGCTTTATTAATTTGGTTTTTCCTTTTTCAAGTGTTAGAACAGCTTCTATCAACACCTTGATAGATTTTGACCCATACAAATGTGCACAAGTAAGTTTGGGAGGAAAACACCCCTATATCAACAAAATTCAATTTTCATAAGAAACACAGTGAACCTGAACATCCAGCTCTATCTGCCAAAAGCATGGACTCAAAGCATCCAAATTAAAAGTGTCAGTGTGGTGCTAGACTACCAAGACCTCACAAGGAGCTTTTAACATCTGCTGGTCTGAGTGAGCAATGGCAGAAAGAAACTGAATTCACTGGAGCCTTCCTCTTATTTCTGGGCTATTTCATTTGAAGTCTCATTCAATTTTTATGTTTTTTTTGACAAGTTGCAATGAAATCCTCATGTTACTGACCACTAACCAAAGGGAATTATTTCTTCTTCTGTTGCACTCATAGAGTCAAATGAACAATGGTGATTTTATTTATGTATTTGAAATGCATCCTATCAGGAAAGGTGCTAACTGGCTGTCCAGAGACTTCCAAGCTGAATTTATTAAACATTCCAGAACACTGTATCTGGCCATGCAGTTTGTGATTCCCACTGTATCTCCCATTTATTTCACCAGCACAGGGACCATGGTACTGTAGACTGAGAAAGCATCTTCAGATGTTTGCAAACATCTATGTGTTTTGGCATTGAAGTGAATTCTGCTGAAAACAAAAAAGAAATTCCCAAATGCATCATGAGTGGTATAGTTGCACCAGGCAGAGTTGTCCTCTAGATAATAGCTGTATCAGTGAAAACTCCCAACAAGAAGATCACTAATGGTTGTGGAAAAGCAGGACACTGTGACAAGGAGGTGCTATACTACAGCTGGTGGTCATTCCTCAGAGTTTTTTTAAGGCTGCTATACTGACTGAAGGGTCTCCTCCCAGTTTCAGCAGAAGAAAGTCTTGCTCAAGTCCCCGTTGACAGCAGACTGATATGCTAACAGATCAGCTCCACTTTTGCCCAAAAGTGATTGCAGCAGCATGAGGCATTTCCTCCCTAGTGCACCTGCATGGGAGTGGTACCCACATAACAATAAATCAAGGAGCAGTTGGAATGACATAACCAGGCTGTCATGTTGCCTTTGACAAATTTTTCCACATACAAAAGCCCTACAGATCCTTTCCCCTGTAATGGAGCCTGTGTGCTTTGGCACTCCATCAAAGAGAAGAAAGCTTCAAATAGTCTGGCTGCTGTCGATTCAGCTGCAGCTTTTCACCCATCAGGGAGCTGCCATGGCTCAATGTCACTGGCTGCTCATTGATCCTTGTGCAGAACTCTCCCACAACTGCTGGGCACTGTTAAAGTTCACAGCATTGTTTGTAATGCTTTTGTCCTGTTTAAAGCTCAGGCTGGAGATCAAAGCAGCAATGTGATAATTTTCTTCATTTACGGTAGCGGTCCGTCAGTCCTTCCACAGCATAGGGCTGCGACATTTCAACTTTGCTGGCAGTAATGAGAGGGACCCAGAAGGACTGAAATAAACAACTGTTGTGGTCAAATTGTACCAAACAAGGACTGGAGGCTCAGCAATGAAATTTCAAATGTTCAAGCTGAGCTAGTGTTGACTGTGGAAATATTTATTAGTTTCCTTATCATTGCTCATAATACATCATTGGGATCACACACATAGTCCTCAAAGTGGTCTCCAAGAGTAAGAGATTAATAATTTTAAACCTCAGAGAAGCCTAAACTTGGAAATTTAAGGGTTCTGCTTCCTTTCTGGCTTTTAAGAATGCTTCAAAACCTTAAAAAGCACTGGAATGTATAATCTCAGACTCCTGGACCCTGCTCTCACCCCCTGTGAAGCATTTCCAGCCACTCTCAGCTTCTGCTGCTGTCAGACTTGAGAGGGCTCAGCCTGAGAGCATCACAGGCTGGATATGAAAGGTAATGAGAATGTTGATACACTGAAGAAATGCTCAGAGGAAAGTAGAGTTCCCAGCCTTTGGCAGCAGAAGAAAGTGAATAATTAATACTTGAAGTGGAACTCAATTATTAATTATGAGTAATAATATTGAGTAATAACTCAACTATTAATTATGAGGTTTATCTGTATCCTTTGACTTTCAAAAATAAAGAAAAATGCATGAATACAGCATTAACTTTAGTTGCACATAACCAAATAAAGACTAACATCTATTCTCATCTGTTTAAACATTGCTTGAGAGCCCAAGATGCAGCCAATTACACCTAAGCAAACAGTTCTAAAATACTACAGCAATTATTTGCCTTGCCTTAAACAAACCTTTTAACTTAGTGTTGTTTTATGTAACTGCCCCAGCATACAGAAAATCAGCTAAGGGTCACACAATAAATAATTTATATAAACTTATAAAGGATTATAAAGCAGAACTAAAGCAGAACTTTGTTTTCCAGGACTTGCAGAGGTTTTGTTGAAAAATAATTAACAGCGACATCTGGCATGTTCCATTATTTGTTTCTCCCAATATGCACTAAAATAAAAGTGCATAGTGGGAGAAATAAATAAAACCTATAAATAGTTCCTGTGTTTTCTACTCAAATCTAACACTACAAAACTTTATATTACATATGAATAAGGAACCACATTTACTGTCATTTAAAAATTAAATCAACTGCATGCAGACAAAATAAACAATATGTCAAAAAGCAGTAAAAAATGACTTACAGATTTGGAGTTCCTTGGCTCCAGCACCAGCGAGAGCTTGTAGATGTCATCCTCAGTGTGGTAGAGGTCCAGGGACAGCTATAGGTAAGAAAGAATGGGAAACAGTAACATTTACTAGACTGGTCTGGATATGACAGGCTTTTAAGCTGAGATATATACCTCCCAATGAAGGCAAACACAACATTTTGCTACTCTGAGCTCAGGAGACAGGCCAAAGCCCCGTGCAGCTGCTGGAGAAGTGGATTTGCCCAAAGTGAACAGAAGCCAGGCTGATGAAGAGCACGCTGCTGCTCATGTCACTGCCCCTGAGGGCTGGAACAGCCCTGACCCCAGGGTGAGAGGGGCTGCATGCCCATGCACAGAGGGACGTGGGCTCCAAAGACCACCCCTACACAAACCACTTGCTTCTAGCAGCTCAGTGCTCATGAGAGATCACAGAGAGGCAGCCTGCTTAATGCCAAAACTTCAGGACAGTAGCTGTAGAGAGGCTAGGTTGGAAGGATTTCAGATTTTATTTTGTTCCTCAAGAAGGGTCATAGTAGTGCAGGTCTTCTGTAAAGATCAGCCCATGCAGCAAATGCCTCTTTGGAAAGCCCTGGGCAGACAGAGGCCTGGGAGAGGTAGGCTGGGTTTCCACTGCTGGTGATGCAGAAAAATGCTCCACTGGCTAAATCCCAGTTTAGCCCAGCTTGGCCTGCTCCTGGTCACCTCTCAGCAAGTCAGGCAAATTGCCTTCCAGCTGTTTCTAGATAAGTGAAAGATTTGTCTGCCATGTTCTCATTCTTTTCCCTGTAGGATTTATTGAGGAAAAAAAAAAAAAAAAAAAAAGAAGGCACATAAATATACTTAAGGTAGGAGGAATCTGTTTTTACTTAGGCAGCTGGGGTCCTGCACTGATCAATGTCTGCAGTGAACTCCTCCCTCTCTGCAGTGATGCAGGAGAAAGGTAATCAGCACTGTAGCTAATGTTTGACAATGAGAGGAAACAAACACTGCATGCTTCCTGTGATCGTGTTCCTGCATTAACTGGCTTTGAAGGATTGACATGATTTGAAGTTATCATCCAGCTTGCAAATCCCCAGTTAAGCTAAGATTGAGTTAAAAGGATTTTTTGCTGTTCCCGAGCAGACAGATAGAATTAGTACTGACTAAATGACTGGGACAGAAGGTTATTTTTAGAGAATCTGAAGTGCCAAGTAAGTAGCAAGCGGGACCAGTGACACCTACTGCAAACCCCCTCTAGGAACCACCCTCTTTTAGGCACAATTTTGTGTGATGAGTAAGACACAAGTTGTGTCCTTTCCCAAGATAGGTTCCCAAAGCAAACACATGGCTTTAGAGAAGTCTGGAAATCACATTATTCATTTTGTCTAGCTGAAACATTGCTGATTTTTGCGCTTTGTAATTAAGGGCACAGTGAAAGCTGTGCATCCTGCAGGTTCCTTCCCTCAGCCAGCATGCTGCTGTCACAGGCTGAGGTAAGGGCCTGTCCTAAAGACAAAATTGAACCAGTAAGCGCTGTAATAAATATTGATCATGTGGTGAGATGCTCAGAGACTGCATTCTGAGGTTCCTTGGTGGCATAACACAAGCAGCACTCGGGTGGAGCGCATGATGTTATCAGCTCAGACTGGGAGAGCAGAAATGGTGATTCAAAAGGTGTTGTCTGGTTTCTGTGAAAGAGCACAGTTTTCTCGGCAGGCCAGATGGGCTGGGTGTGGATCTGGGAGTGGAAATGTATTAGTATTTACTGAGCAAGCTTGTATCTCTCCCTCCCTGAATTATATGACCCTATCTGAAGCAGTGGATATAACTTCATTAGGCACAATGTGCAAGCATGCAGTGGACAAGGTATTGTCTAGGTCAGAAGTTTCATACATCAGCACAAAAATTACAAGCATGATGATTATGTTATGTAAGTAGTTATGTAAGCATTCATTTTATATTTTATTTACAGTTTTACTACAACAAATAAAGTATAATAAGGATTTTCCTAGAATAAGCTTTACAGTGAGTGGCAGTTTCTATTCTAATTTGACTATCATTGCTGTCCTATTCTTTTTCTGAGCAATTTGGAGGGGCATTGAGAAAGGTAGGGGAGTGATCAGAAATACATGACTTTTTTCTCTTTTTAAGTGGAACTTATTGAACACAAGTTAGGGAGGGTGACTTTCAGTTTGATTGTTTAGGTAGTTCTCATTCTCTTCACCAGATTGTACAAATGCCTGGGGCTTTCCAGTCATTTGCATATAGTCTCAGAACAGGTTAGATAAATAGATACTGAGAGATAAAAATAGCAAGGGAAAAAGGTGGCATCGAATGAGTTTTAACACAGTTCATATAAATACACTGTGGTCTAGCTGAGAAACTGAGATCCACTTCCATTCCACAGAAAGTGATGAAACATGTACCCACAGGTTTTATTCACATGTGAAAAAAAGCCAAACCAGTGCACAGCAGGTAAGGTTACCAAATATAAGTTTTCTAAAGGCAAAACTGTCATTAAAGCTGTTTTTCCTCTCTGCTGCACTGCCCAGCTTGTGTTTAGGTCCTTTTTCACTACATCTTAGCTCCACATGGTACAGAAACAGATACAAGGTTGGGTGCAGGCGGAGCAAGCGTGGTCAGTAAGTCAGGAAAAGAGGAATAATCACAGACTAAGAGCAATCATGCACTAAGAACTGAGTCCATCTTCATGTAATGTCCTCTGGCTCGCTGGCAGCTGAATTGTAACACATTTACTTGACTTGTGCTTGTAACTCAGACTCATTTACTCAGCCCAAGGCAGGACTTGCATCCCTCTCAGCTTTCCTAGTCTCCTGTGCCAGTAAACCTGGCAGGTGTCCCTGCTGCCCATACACCAAAACCTTCCCTTGTTTGTGGCATGCTAAATTCCATGCAAAATGCTGGCTTCTTTCAGCTGCTTCTCAAAGCTAAAGTTCTGTGAGCTAGAGGCTGACTTTTTATGCTTACAAAAAGATGGGGTTGGGTGGAGGGGTGTGGGGATGGGTGAAAGCAAGCTCTAAGTTTGTGTGCAGACATTTAAGGCATGAGAAGACCAACTTTGCAAACTGTTGACCATTCAGCAGCTACCACTGAAACCAAGAGTCCTCTGGTTCCCCATGAATCCTTTTGATCTATACTCAAAATAACATCTTTAAAATGCCTGTAAGCCCCTTGAGGAACTGGCCTGAAGTTTACTACCCACCTCTCACCCAAGCATTTAACCCAAGTTCTTACTTCATAGATCCTATCAAAGTCTCCCCAAACATCACCATTTCCAAGCCACTGGAAAGGTAGAGCAAATAGGACTCTAGCACTGAGGAAGGGAAAGATGAGGCCAAATTCCCACATGCCCATGAAACGCCCATTTTATCTTTCTGTGCAAGTTGTTGGACTAGCAAACCAGAACCCGGTGATTTAATTGTCGAGCAAGCACAGGCCTGGCACTTGCTAAGTGTGGTGCAAAAGGCAGCACTGCAAGGGAGGGAGGCCAGGCAAGAGATTTACACATTGCTTATCAGGACAAGAGACCAGCTAAAAGCTTGCCCAGATAAAAGCTGCTCAATGGCAAAAGAGCAGAAGGGAAGAAACAGTTGGGTCAGCCAATTCCCACACAACTGGAAATCATTCTGCACATTTATATTCATTTACTAGATTTGAAAGGGAGTTTCTCTAAATCAGGTAAAGATGGAAAAATTTTTACAGTTGAAATTAGAGAGATAAGACCTAGCAATAAAAGGAATTGTTAGTTCTTCACGCTCTGAAAACTGAAGATGATGTAAAGCAGCAGGGGAGGCTAAATCTGCTACTAGACCATTTACACATAGCAAGGCCAACTGGTTTTAGTTGTCAGTTCTTGTCAGTTTTGTGTTGCAACACTTTTCTTGTCCTCTTTCTCTGAACCCAGCCAGTGATTTAAAACTTTATTTTCAACAAAAAGATAGACAGAGGCATTTAATCTACAATATAAATCCATTATTTCTATTTAAGAGACTAGCATTAAAAAAAAAAGTATTGTATTCATATACACTGATAAGGAATATGGTACATATACCTATATGATATATACAGGAAGAAAAATGAGAATATTCATATTATGATATGTATCAAAATTCTGGTCCATGAACTTTTGATAGAAATTTGTTGGTTTTTCCCTTTCAAGAAGTCACCATTTTAAATCAATACTCCCACACAAACCTACTTGGTCCACAACTGCAGTTCCAGTGACTGGTGTGAAGACAGAATTATCCTGGAAAGATTTTAGGTTCCCTACACTTGTCTAGCTTATTTATAACCCTTGATCAGTTCTGGAATTAACACTGCAACTTCATTTTTTTTGAGCAGATTGGCTCAACTGTAACAAAGTCAGCAGAGTTATATTATGAACGAATGAATGCATTGGAGTATCACAAGTGAGAAAGTACCATCATGTACTCCATTACTTCTCCTAGCAAATGGAGTACACTGAAAGAAATACAAAAATACAAATAAAATCCCTGTCATCTTGCTGAAAACAAGGAAAAAAATTTAAAAATTGAAAAACAGATAAGCTATGTGAGCTCAGGCAGGTGCAATGATGAACATATGAAGGCTTGCGAGGTCTTAAAAAAATCTTTAGCTTTCTGCTCCTTTTGGAAAAGAGGCTGTCACCAAGAAGAGAGAACAGCTAATGAAAGTGGTGGCAGCAGTTCAGCTTCCATCTCTCACTTCACACTGTCTAATTTCTATCCTTTTGGACTCACTTTTTTATTGCTCAGTTCCCCAAAGCCTGAGGTTCCACTTCCCCCTATTCAAAGCCAAGCTTGTACGAAATGACCAGGAAGGGAAAGAGTGTCACAAGAAAGCAGCTCTCAGTCATTACAAAAACAAAACAAGACAATAAATATCTACCTTTATAGTTCAAATTTTAAGCTAAAGGATTGTTGCAGAGTTCAATATCTGGTGCCTGCTCTTTCCTGTCCCACTAATCAGGATTAAGACTTGTTCCCAGGTTGTTCCAAACAAGGCACAACTGAAGGGGCTTTCCAGTTTCCCCAGACTTTCCCAGCCCTCATTACAATGAAGCCACAGGTATATCCACACCAGCTTGGTTGCTCCAAGATCAGGCTCATATTTGTCAGCTTCCTTAGTGTAAAGCTCTGTACCTGATCAGTCCCAGTATAAACCCATCACATTTTTATTTACTGGACAGGAAAGATACTGTGTCACAAGGAAAGCACAGGGGAGCAAATTGGAATGATGCACAGGCTGGAATTTCTCTCATGTGCTGATGCCAGCATGTCTCCCAGTTGTTCCAGAGGAGACATAAATCTCCATTCTCAGTATTCAGAAATGAGTTTTACTTCTTCTAGCATAAATACAGCCCTCCATCTGTCATTCTTAAAAGATGTAATTTATAACAATTCTGTTGCTGCTTCCAGCCATCCCATATGACTGTGCTAAAACTCTTTAACTTTCTCAACAACTCATGTGAACTTGTTCCTGTTTTGTATTTTTTCCTTTTTCTTTTCAAAACTGAGATTAAAATATGCACTTAACTTTATAGATATGAGTATTCCTAATGACACTCAACATTTGAATCACAGCAGTGAATTGAATCATGTTCAATACTTACAGTTAGCAGGTTAATTAAATCCAAATTAGGCTCTAAATGATGAGAAGCAGTTTGCAGGGAAACCAGTTCACTCAAGGTGATGGAAAGCTGCTGCATTTTCACAATGTTAACTTTGTTCTCATCTATCCAATCAGGAAAAATGACATGGACAGCAATCAAGTCTTTCAAATGGACTCCCAAGATGGGAATTTTGAAGCCAACACAGTCAGCAAAAGCCTTGCGGTAGTTGCAGTAGTTTCCATTGGAGGAGACCAGCTCTGTCATTTCATTCCAGTCCTACAAACAGCCAGAGAAGCAAGTCCCTGTGAAAGCATTCACTGCATTTCCTTAGTCTGTTTTAAATGGACACAACTCTAGTCATGGTGTCGACAGTGTTAATTTCCTCTCTGGCACAGGCAATCAGCCAGAGGATCTCTGTGAGCTTATCCTGCTCCATTGAGAGGAATGCAACCCATTCCTTTCAGGATGCTCTGCCATGATCCAAATATTGTGCTGGTGAGACACCTGCACTGCAGAACCCATCAGACCTCCAAGAGGTGATGTTCCCCTCAATATGTATTCTGGAGTCCATCATACCTTTGTGACTTCCGAGGACAGGTGAGAATGAGTCTCTTTCAGGCGAGAAATAGAGCTGTGGCTTAGACCTCCCACCACTGCCATCAGTGTGTTGAAGTTCTGGAGGTGAAGGAGCTTCTGCAGGAGAGATTAATCATGCATAATTAAAAATTAATGAAATACAAGCAGCAGCTACTGAATGTCCCACACAACAAGTTAAAGGAGACAGCCCATCATGGCTAAAGCACAAATCAATAAACCAGGGCACATAACAGAATGGTTCAGCATTTTGCTTTTCAATTATTGTAGGTCCAGAGGAAACACACAATAGTGACAGTTGCCAACTGGAATACAATAAAGAAAAATTATTATAAAGTTAGGTCTGCTAGTTAAAAAATGCAGGCACACCACACCTGAACAAATAACCTCCAGTGATGTTGAACAGGCTATTCACTAAGGAAATCACACAAAGAGCATCAGCTGATTTGTTTACTGTAATCTCCATTTATATTCATGCTTTGTACTGAAAGAAAAAAGACTCATCTGCAAGACTTACCTGTGCAACATTGATAAACTTTGTGATTACTTCTGCTCTTTGCTGGGGTGTTGGCTTGCTGAGAACCATGAGCTGGACCCATTTAGAGATACCATTAAATAAAGCAATAGATCTCTCCAAAGTAGGATTGTTTTCCAAGCAGCCATGGATCACATAGCTTTGGTAATCTGTGAACTAACAGAGAAAAGACACTTGCAGTAAAACAGTGGACAAATTGGAGAATTATTTTGGAACTTTGATACTTTTCTTTCTAAAGCTCCTCTTGTTTAGAAAGTGACCATGATTCAGGGTCAGCACAACATCTCCTGCTGCACAATGTCTCCTCCTTAAAGTCTTTTTGCTGTTGTTTTGGTGTGGCTTTTCCTTAAATGTCAACTTACAACTTGTTTGTGTGTCAGGAAATACAGAAGCCTGCAAGATGAGTGTGATTGCTGCTTCCATCTTTCCCATAATTTGCTCAACACATTTTATTCTGTGTAGTTGTATTTGACACCTTCAAGACATGGTACTCTATAGGATCCAAAAAATTAAATTTCGCTGAATGTTTGAAAAAACAGTTTTCAGCCGTCCCTTGAAAGGAGGTTTTCAGTAATTTAGGACATCATTTTAGCTTGTGTAGGGAGTTGCTAGCAATGCCAGACAAGATGGGTTTAGCTGATCAAAACCAGCCTGCTAGCAAAACAGGAGGGCATCTACTCTAACAAAACAGACGCTTGTCTCCTAGCTGCAGATAGATAGTAGTTCAGTATTCAGATAATTTAATTTTTTTTTGTTGTAGTTAATGCTGCCCTTCCTTCTCCCCCATTGTTTTAAGCAGGTAAAACCAAACACAGGATTCAGACTAATCATATTCTGCAATTACATATCTTTGAGAGAAGTGGTACAAGATAAATTAACTCTCACTGGTTGCAGAGAATCATCTCTGACAGCAAAATTCAAGCTGAAGAATTAACAGAGAAGCTAAAAACGGCAAGGAAAGAAAAGAAGATTCATTGAAGATTTGAGTTTTCTTCCTGGAATCCCCAAAGGAATTCAAATGCATCTTAAATCTAATTAGAAATCCATGCCTTTTTTCTTGTCCTTCCCTCCTTCTTTGAGGTCAGCATTGCATGCATCACAGTAGGGTGTTTTCCTATGATTTGAAGTCTAGAGCCATTAACCTTTGAACATTATTAAGTGACATCAAAAGTGATTCTATTTAGACTGGGCTCAGCTCCTCATTGATCTCTTTTTCCTTCCTCCCTTGAAATAAACAAAAAAACTCATACATTTTTCTTAGTTTAGGAGTTTGATTTCTCTCATGCTTCTGAACACTTTTTAAAAGTCTCATTTGTCATTTTGAGAAGTTACTGCTTCCATTTGCCACCTGATACAGTAACATCATGTGACGCTTTCATATGGATATTTGCCAGCAGAAACCAGCATTTCTTTTGGAATTTGTCTTACTCATTTGTTTTGTTTCAGCTTCAACTTCAGTTTTAATCCACTTTTGCCTCTTGCCCTTGTACAATCCTCTGTGAAAAGAAGCAACTGTGCCTGAATTTCCCTCAGTGTCAAAAATCATCAGGCACAAAAAGGTCCAGGAAATGCCTGGCTATGTATATCATATGAGACAGTATAAAGATTCACTACACTGAAATGTTGAGAAAACAGTCATAAATGTGAAACCATGTGAACACTCTTTAAAGACAGGCTCCTAATTGCAAGTGGCAAAGTTGTGGGCTTCTTACAGAAATTCTCCTAAAAGATTTATGCTCCAGAAAAGTGAGATGTTCAGCTAGCTCAATGGGCTCCAGATGGTCAAACAGCAGGCAGGCTTTTCCTTTTTTGGAAATCTTCTTCCTCTGTGTAACTCTTCTCATCCAGTCATAGGAAGGACTGCAAAGGAATAGGAATAAGTCTCAGTTCTGTTTGGGCTCATGTCACTGTAGCCTGCAGCTGGAATGTATCACATAAAATTGACCACAGAAGGACCATGAGACTTCTGCCCTGTGACATCCAGCACATTACAAACAGAGTGAGACCTGTTCAGGAGTGTAACAGGAGCTGGGAGCTTTGCATGCACTACTCCAAGTGATAAATAATAGCAGGTTTCCATCACAACAAAAGGACGACCTATTCTTCCCCATGATACAGGAAGCCATAATCAAAGATGATTTAAAGTCAAGAACAGCTCAAAACTATTTCTGATGCAGAATAAAAACATACTTGAATAACATCAAGGATTAATTTTTCCTCAGTAAGTGCATAGGTCCCTGAAGTAATGGAACAACAGAGACAGCCAAATACTGTGCATATCCCATATTTTAAAAGAAAACCTACAGTATCATATGAAATGCAAAAGCATGTCTGGTGATGTTTAAAAAGTAACTTTCATCCCAGCTTATCAAAGAAATAGTAGTTGTAATAATTTTGATGTCATGCAACTACATATGTGAATGCTAAAAATTCTCCATGTAAATAATAGAAAATATTGCAAAAAACTAAGAGATTATGGATGAGAAGATGAGAAAGCTTCCCGGAGAAGATCTGAGATTTACACAGCATGCCAGTCACTACATTGCATGCTATTTTGTATGAAAACTTGTAGAAAAAAAGTAATACTAATCACTTAATTGGCTTGTGCCTTGTCAGAAAAATAATTTATTTCCTGTTTATATGGCAAATTTACATATAGGTAGGAATCTTCTCCTTACTGTGTAACTATAACTTCAAATTTTTAGTAGCTTCAAATTTAAAGATAATTTTGCAAGTGCTTTTTTCATTCTCTCAAGATCAAGATGGGCTTCAGTATTTTTGTACTTTGTACAGAACTAGAATTCTGCTGTTCCAGACACAAAGATGTCCTTGACATGACATCCTTACATGCTGGAGATATCAATGAGATGGATGTGATCCTCATATCCAAGCTGGCTGGCTACTTCTTGAAACTCTTCGGTCAAACGAATCAGCCCAAGATCCAAGTTAAACTCTGCAGGAAATTCCAAAATCCAGTATCTGAAATCCACAGACAGCAGTTAAGAGATGCCCAGAGACTCAGGTATAACATTCAGTGGCTGCATATATTTTACACACTTTTTTTATGGGACTTATTCCAGGTCCACTGTTCTTTAGACAGAGAGAGTGAGCTCAGCTTGTTTCTTCTGTTCTTCTGTAATTATTTGTGACACAGAAGTGGCAAAAGCCACTTTATCTTTTTTTTTTTTTTTTTTTTTTTTTTTTTTTTTTTTTTGCTTAACTCACAACAGCACAACAAAGCAGCATTCTATTGAAATGCAAAATTAAAGTGATGTCTCAGGTGAGACCCACAGAAGGCACACAGAGTGTCCTGCCTCAGGCTGCCAGGACACCCAGGTAACATTTGCATTTAGTCAGTGTCCAAGTGAGACAACTTTGTGTGCCCAGAAAAGACTTTCCAGTGAAAATGCAAATGTGCATTTGAGTGGCAGTTCCATCTGAATAACTGTGTAAATCAAGTGTCAGCCACATAAGATTACATGTAAAACATGCAAGCCCCCTTCCCTATGTAAGGGGGAGTGGAAAAGGCTTTATCAGGCCCCCTCATTTTCCTCTCAGTGATGTAACTTCACCCAGAGGAAGGAGGGAAAAGCATTTGTTTGAGTAAAGCAATTGATATCATGATTACCTAAAAATTCATCCTTTCTCTTTTACAGAGAAATGTTCCTACATGGGAACAGCCCAACACATGAAAGCTTTCCCATGGAAACAAGGTCAGAGCAGCTGTTGCAAGGTTTGGAACACACCCAGTGTGTAACAACTTCGGCGTCACTAACACACTCCTGTCACCATAAATTATGTAGGGATTGCCAGGGATTGCATGAACTGAACTCTACAAGTCAGAGACAATTTTCTTCTCCCACACTGAGTTACAGCTGGGAGCAAAATGTGTCTCCCCTCTGTGTGGCACTGAACTTGTTGCTTTCTGAGAGGCTGATAAATCATAACACTCATGAGCCAGATAAATAACAACACAAGTTTTCTGTCAGCTTTTTAGCTTGATGCAGTTAAGTGTCTTCAAAGCTGGATGGCTCAACTTAATTGTTTTAAACACACAGAAATTGCCTCTTCACTACGGAATGCAGACCAAGTTAAAAACCCAAACAAACAAAATCACATTGATAGTATTAACAGAAGCATAAAACCAAAATGCTAGAGCACCACCAGAAGTGCATTTACCTCATGAAGTAGCAGATTTTCAATCTGAATTCATTGCAGTTCTCCCCGTCAGCATCTCTATAAGTATGCCAGCTAAAGAAAGCTTTGTGTGCCTTGACTCAGCAATGTTGCTTTATTCACTGGAGGCTGATACTAGAGCAGCTGAATTTACCAAAAAGTATCTAACTTTTCTTCTAGAGATAACCACCTTATGCATCTAGTATTTCATTCACTTTCACAACATCATAGGGGACAGAGACTATTTCCTGGCTGCTCCTTTTTTCCCCTTATCAAAAATGCCTCTATTCTACAATTCTAAATATTCTTCTTCTTGCCAGCTCTGGCTAACCAAATATGATAACAGCTAAGATAACTGAGTTAAGAGGTATAAATGACATGTAGGTAGTTAGATACCACTGAAAATTCATAGTACTCAAAGGTCAACCTGTTGTGATACACTTGAAAAATTATCTTGGCTCATATTTACAGTTATTCAGTTGATGCACAGTTAGTATTCTTGTACATATGCAGAAAATCTACAAAGTCATTATGTGAGCATAAAGAAGCTCACAAACTCACATCTTTTAGGTTGAAGAAAAAATCACCTCTGAACCTTGTTTGTCATTAATTAATTGGCACATTTTTACAAGCAGTCAGGAAAACAATCTGCTTTTGACACTGCAATGCCAATTTGCAGCACTTTGTGAAAGGATATATGGACAGCAATTTGCCAGCCAGCTCTGTAGAAGGCAGATACCACCGGTGCATTAAAAGAAAGGTTCTTGGCAAATGGCTGGAGCAGGGGTTTCCTTTGTCATCTGCAAAAGAGAAACAATGAATTAACCCCATCATAGAAGGGGGGAGCTTTTACTCTTCAAGCACAGTCAGACAGAAATGACCAAAAGTGGAAATGTTGGCTCTTTATCTAACTAAAAGGTAGGAAAGAACACCAGAGCACAAAAATGCCCCTTGAACTTGCTAAAATGCAGTGAGTGTTATTTAAACAGAGGAAAAAACCCAAACCAGTTCAGATAACAGGCCACAGCTAAAAAAAATAGGGCATGGGCAGCACTGTGCTAAACTTTATATAAAGGCAGTGCCAGTAATCTAAGGGACAAATCAAAAATTAGTCCATCAAGAAGGGGGAGGATGATTTATGTACAACTATATCAAATATTTATTTTATTGTAGCTTTATAGCTTTAAGTCAGCGGTTAAATTATTTTTAAAAATGGATCTGCTTCAAGAAATTCACTGTTAAATGTTAAAGCAGCACCTAGCACCTCACATCTGTGCCCAAGGGCACATCTCCAGCTGCCTAACAGAGACCCTTGTATCTTTGCAGTGAAGGCACTGAAACTACACAGAGTTATTCCCTGGCAGACTGGCTGGCCATCAGTCTTCTCCAGCACCTGCAATGTTGGACTATTCTGTCTGTCACTTTTTTTGAAGACAGTAGATGATGTGATGTATGAAAACAGGAGCCACACATGGACTGTGCTTGTCAAGAGAGTGTGTACACAAGTGGAGACACTATTTCAAACAGACAGCAAGTGCATGGGCTCTGGTAATACTTAAATGAAGTTCTAGAGCAACCAGTTTGATGGTGGCCTACAGAAATGGATGTATGGGATTCACTGCAGCTGGTAGCAAGGTCTGTGCATCCATCAATTGTTCAATCTTCCATCAATTGTTCAATCTCTCTTGCCTTTAGATACTTATTTCTCTCCACATGGCATACAAAATTAGTACCTCCTTCCAATCAAAATCAGCCCTGCATCTTGAGGGAATCTAAATGTAGCTTTGTGAATCAAAGCCCTGTTTGAAAACACTTGAGCCCATCCATGAACTCGTTTGACTGTAGTGTGATATGTCATGATTAATGGTGTTATGGATCAAGGTCTTTTTCATCACTTCTTTCCCTCAGACCTGGTACATCACATTTTAATATGAGTAAAAAGATTACATGAGCCTTAGGTCATATTCTTAACAATTATTGCATGATGATTTGGAAAACCTTTAAAAAAATGACTGGTCAAAACCACAGCTGTGTAACCACTCAAGACAAAGATCAATGCCAGAAATAACTCCTTGAATAATTCATCTAAACATTTCTCTTGGTAAAGGCCAGCATTGTGGAAACCACCATACCCACAATTGTGCATTATCTGTATTAAGAAAATTTAATAAAGTATGCATGTGATTAAAATTCTGGCTTGCATGATTCTGGGCCAAATTAAAGCATGGAAAATTTTACAGAACAGAAATGTTCTTAGCCAAGAGAAAGACTGGCTAAACCAGCGAACAGCAGGATTTATATTAAAAGATTAATTTCAATAACAACAAAATAAAATATTGAAAGAGCATACCAAACATTTCAATACAAGTGTTCAAAAGCTCATCTAATGTTGCAGCCTTTCCAAGAGTGTTTGACCCCATTGTCTTTTAATCGTTGTCAAAAAATAAGAGACATTTTCACCAAGTAGAAGGATGCTTCTTCAAATGCCCAGCTTTTTCACTTTATTTTGTTGGTTGCATTCTTAGCTGGACTTCAATGAAAATCTGAAGAAAGTAAAAGAAATCATAATTATATGACTATATGGAAGAACGCTTACAGTTCAACTCATCTTTTCTATTAACTGCTTTTTTCCCCACAAGATAGAGAGCATGTGAAAGATTGCCATAAGCTTTCCCTACATTCCAGCTTGTGTTTCTAAGCATTGTCCAATTGTTTGTCCACTAGCACAAAATAAATCCATAGCTAAGGTCATAAAACAGACACCAGATGGCAAATGAGGGCCTGCATGTACAGTGACGCACATTTTGTTCAAGTCTCTCTATTTACACTTGATAAGTCACTTTTTGTTAATACCCCTGCTTTTATGTTTGTAAGCATAACCATTTTCCCCCCTGAGGTTACTGGTTCATGATAATGCTAATGGTCTTAATTGGCACAGACCACATAAAGTGTTTAATGAAGTTCGTAGCAAACATCAAACAAGGAGGCAATTTTTCAAAGGACCTTAAGATCAGCTTTTTAAAATAAATTAAATCTTCCCACAGTAGCTGGGCAGTCACAGAGACCTAAACACATACAGAAACTTCTAAATTTTATTATACATCTACAATGCATTTAAATATCAAATATTCTTTTACCTGAAGATGCATAGAATACTCTGTTACAAGTTTTCAGGAGTAATTTTACAGGTTATATTTAAAGAACAAATCAGTACTTTATTATCTATCTGTGACTTAAGCCCCACTACTGCCTGATCACACCAAGTGTTTGAAATGTGACAAACAAGTACGTCCAGCAACTTATCTGGGCAACAAAAAGCCAAGAGTAGAACTAAAACAGTCCTTGAAGTGAAAAATTGTTGCCCATAACTTCAACTTTTTAAAGCTGGTCATGCAAATCACTATATATATATATATATATATATATATGCTTTAATTCACCCACAAATACCAAGTTTTCCAAACCCAGTGTAACACAGATCTCACACTGCAAAGCCAGTCCTGGTAGGATTGACATTCTTTACCCTTCTCACAAAACCACCCTGATCCCCTTGCCACTGGCCAGGGTTACAATGACACACTGAGCTGTGTCTCTGCCTGCAGCCCTGCAAATGTCACTGTGGCCCAGCCACCCAAGGACACCAGGCAGTGGCAGCTTCACTGTCCCTGCTGGTGCCACTCCAGCCAGGCAGCTCACACCCACAGCACGGGCAGGAGTGCTCCTTCTCCAGCAAAAGCAGGGCCAACACATCCTGACACAACTCCCAGTTCCCAGGGAGAGGAGAAATCCCTTCTCATTCAGGGTAGGTCTGCGCTGCTGATGATGCCCAGACTGGCCTGCAGCTCCATCAGTGAAGTGTCTCAAGCTCCCAGGCAGCCTTGGCACATGTGAGCTGCTCACTGCTGGCCTGTGCTGGCTGCCACCTGCACCTCATCTCCATTCGGGACACCACTGACTGGCCAGGGGTGCCCTGGTAGCACAGTGCACTGCATCCCAGCACCTGGAAAGTGTCCTGCACTGGACACTTCTGTATGGACCCAGAGTCCTGCAGTGCTGAGCCTGTTTGAAGCATGCAGCAGTGTTTTTGCTTGGAAGAGCTTCCAAATATTCTATTCAGCCAGAGATGCAAGTCCTATGAGGAGCAGCTGAAAGAGCTGGCATTGTTTAGTCTGAAAAATGTAGACTGAGGGCACATTTTACCACTCTCTACAACTGCCTGAAAGGAGCTGGTAGCAGCTGGGGGTTGGCCTCTTCTCCCAGGGAACAAGGAACAGAGTGAGAGGAAATGGTCTCAAGTTCCACCAGGAGAGAAATTTAGATTGGATATTAGGGAAAACTTCTTCACTGGAAGGCTGGCCAAGCACAGGCTGCCCAGGGAAGTGGCTGAGTCACCATGCCTGGAAGCACGTAAAAGACATGTAGATGTGGCATTTAGGGACATGGTTTGGTGATGGATTGGGCAGTGTTTTGTTAATGGTTGGATTTGATGATCCTAAAGTTGTATTTTCCAACCTGAACAAGCCTATGGCTGTGCAGTATTACTTTTAGATGTGTTCCTACAGCCAGGTTCTTTCTGGTCCCATCCAGCAATGGATTTAGACATGACACTCTCTTCCCTGAAGCTGAGAGGGTCCTGGAGGATGTAAGCACAGCTCATGGAACAGGGAGTCTCTACCAGGCAGTGCACACACGATGCCTCAGCCCAAGCCAGCCAACAAGAAACTTCATCAGAGAGGTGCAAGCATTAGATCCCACCCCTCCTGGGTGGAAGGAAGCGCTCTCCTCTGAATTTGGTGGTGCAGAAACACCTCTTGAAAGAACATGTCCGCTTTTCTAGGAATCACACAGAGATGCTACTTGCAATGAACTGAGGGGAGACTAAATGAATCCTGTCACACAACAAGCAGAGCATGCAGTTAAGGAAAAGGTGAGTGAGTACACAGAGGTCCTTGGCTCCAAGCCTGTGTAGCAGGTGGTGTCCAACAGGCTGGCTCTGGGGCTGGGCTGGGCTCAACCCTTCCTGGCCAACACTGAAACCCAAAGCTGTGTGACGTGAACAGGAGAGTGCAGAGAGATGTGTGACTCTCTCACCTGATGGTCAGGCTACAAGAGCTATGGTTACCCTAGGGTTAGTCTTTCTTCCCAAGACTGTTTCTGTATTTAAAGTGAAAAAATAAAAAAGTAAGCAGAGCATTTGTTTGGTTTCTTTCAGAGTTAACCAGCAGCTCTGCAGTGTTTTTCAAGGTCACAACCTTGTACACTTAACTTTTGCTAGAATCCCACTTTGGGCATATTTTTCCTTTTTGACCATACCCAAGTCCTTCTCTAAGTGCTTAAATAACTGGTGTAATTTCCACAAAGCCAGCTATCTAGCTCTTCCAGATTTATCTGACTTAGGTTTTCTTTCAAGAGGATAAAAATAAAATCATTTCCATTTCAAAATATTTTTAGTCACTGCTTCAAAAATTAAATGGGGAAAAACTATTGTATTTTCTGTCTAAGCCTAGAAAATTGTTGAGCATGAAATATAGGAGTGGAAGAGATTTGATCTGGCTTTTAAATTTTGTTGGTATTCCCATCATATGTAAAATATAGCATAGGAGAGCATCATCTCTGTCTTCCACTGACAACAGTATAAAATGCTGTGGGTAAAATTGAAGGTTTGGTGTTTTTCTTCAATTTCACAACTACTTAAGTAGCAGACACCTGGATCCTGACAGATCCTGTCCTCCCAAACAGCCTATCAGATCACTAAAGGTCAGAGCATTACTATAATAATGCTTCTTAAAGAAGAATAAATTATTTCTACCAAGTGCAGAACTGGCTGATTGGGTCTGAGTCAAAACCTGATATCACATCTCCTGACTGCAGACTCCAAAACCCACAAGCATTACATCATTCCTTGTGTGATCAAGCACTGCTGTTCTACTAAAACAATAAAGGAATTGTCTACAACCATGCCACAATGGTATCCAACCACACACCAGCATCCGTAGAGATGAGTAAAATACAAATCTAAATTTCATCTACATAAATTAAATAAGCTATATTCTGTCAACAGTTCACTGCAAGAAAGATACAAAATGAAAAATAAAATGATCACAAAGTATTTCTACAAATAAAAATTTTTAAGCATTTGAGATATGTGGCAATTTTTTAATAAATTGATTGCCAGAAGTGCAGTTGGACTTTGAAATAAAGATAACTTTGAGAATCTCTGCCCTCAGCTGCTTTGCAGCATAACACTGAAATATCTTATTGCCATCCAGTTGTTTCAGGGAATAATTGCCCACTAGAATGAAACAAATAAATTTTTGCCTTATAATGGAATTATAAATCTGATTTGGTTTACTGCGATTGCCATGGGCTGTTAAGGACACAAGAGGCACACAGCCCTCCACAGCCACCCGTTCTCATTTCTTTACCAGGTCACTTGGAATGGCAATCTCCCCTGCAATTCTTGCTGGTAACCCACCCTATGCTGGGAAGGGATAATCAGGAATAGGTGAAGGCTTCCACAGCAACAATGCCACCAACACAGACCTTAGCACTCACTCAAAGCCACCAGCTTTTTCTCCTTCATTTAGGCAATAGAAACAACTATAATATCCCTATGAACCAAGTCATGGTGTCAGGCATGTCATGCTTTATTTTATGCAATATTTCTATCATGGGATGTGCACTTCCTCCCTAGGGAGAAAGCAGAAACAACTGCAGTGATGTGCTCAGAGGTTAGGAGCTTGCCATGGTCTGAACTACAAAACACAGAGCTCCTCCCAAGTCCTGCCATCAGCCCAAGTGCCACATGCACATGGTTCATCTGAGCAGATGGGTTTCCTTAGCACTTTGTGCAGTGTAATTGCATTTTGTGTTCAACATTTTGGAAGTGTTGAGATGGTGCTATTGTGGACTGTCCTGACAGATTACTTGAAACAAGTATGGAGGCTGTGAGCTCTTGAGACAGATGTGGTCAGGAGCAATATATTAGTTATTAGAAGAAAAAGGATACCCGGGCAGCAAACTTGTGATCTTATGCAAAAGCACCAAGTGATGTAAACAGGGTGGGCAGCATGAAGCCAAGGTTTCAATTAGTAAAACCAAAAGACTTAACTTTTACTGCTGGAGGCTATTTTAAGGAGGGGGTCCACACCCACGACCTACAGCAGTTTAAATAATATTAAAATATCAAGCCTGTACAAATCCATGGGTGGGCACTCCATGTGTGGATTTCAGGCAAATTGTATCGGTTACAGGTGCAAGCTAAATCAATAAGTCAGTTTTAAATAGGCTTAAATTTGACATACAGGGTAATATTTATTCAGCTAAATTAAATCCAAGCAGCTTTTTACTCAGGCCAAATTAACTGTACCTATAGTATTTCCCCCGTTTATTAAAAGTGGGCTATTTTCCTTCTAATTAAAGGCAATAAATAGAGGCACATGCAAAGAGTCCCACCTTGATACAGAGGCACCTCTATGGGTCCCAGTTTATCCATAAACATTCCAGATGCCTGCACACATAAGACTTGTATTCTTTACAAGATTAGGACATTCTTGGGGCTTTAAATAAGCCAGACCTCCCCTCCTCCAAGCCTACACAACACATCAGTAAATGCTTGCATTAAACAGCTTCCACCTGGCCGCTGGAGGACTGCTAAGTGGGAGCAACTCAACAGGGAAATCCAATCAGTAGCAGCATGCAGAAAAAGAAGTTGAGAAGAAATCATGAGTCTCATGAGAAAGTTTAAGGGCACCTTCCCTTGCTACACCTCTTTCCATTATTCTGTCTTAATCACATCCAGGGCAAGCTCTGGAGGACAGAGGTCACCTGCTGCCCTGCAGAGGTAATGGAGGCTCTCACAGTAAGACCCTTTCCTGTTGTTAGTTTCCACAAATATTAATGTAATTACCATAATAAGAATCCCAGCTGGGACTGCACCTTTGCCTCACAGATGCAAGCAAGACATCTGTTTGGGCTCAAGGCAGCACAGACCTTAGGTTGCCTACTGTGTGGCTCCTGGAGTTTGCTCTCTCCCAGCAGTTCTGTATTTCTTGTAGCTGGGCAGGACCAGTTTATTCATTACAGTGCAACACAGCTCCATTTCTAGAAAACTCTGGCCAAGGGGCACAGGGGGTCAGGTTTCTCCAGGGTGTGGCACAGGGCAGGGCAGAGGTGCTGGGCTGTCTGGCAGCCCAGTGCCACTGCCTGTGCCCAGCCCATGACCTCAGCACCGCGTGCAGCTGCTGCAGGATGGCACATCTGGCTCTCCAGTGACCTTTGTTGTATGGAGCAGGGACACAGAACAAGGGACACATTGTGACACTGCTCCATGAATGCAAGATACAGGTCTTGCTGTGAGCAGGAGAGGAATGAAAATGGAATATGGGAGTCCAGGGCTCATCTGACTTCCCAGGACTCATTCACCTTTGTTGCACACCTTCAGATTGTAGTTACACAATAAACCACAGCAACTGTCTGCAGCCTATTGCTTCGATTCACTTTCTGTTGTTGTTTTTGGATCAAAGGGGAACTTTAAAAGACACTGAACAACAGAGTGGGATGTCTGTGATTGAAAAGAAGATGGGACAGGTACTCTGCTGGTGGCCAGCTGGAGCCAATCCTTTGGAGAGACAGCCAGCAGTGCACGAGGTCAGGATCTGTCCTCAGCAGTGTCTCGCCACTGCTGCTCCCTTCTCACTCTGTCCTGTGCTCCGGCATGGGTCCTCTGTGGGCCACAGTCCCTTCACAAGTGCAATTGCCCTTCCATGAACTTATCAATGGCCCAGAGGCTCTTCAGGGAAGTACCTGCTTTGTCACAGAGCACCCCTCTGTCCTCTGACCTTATTATTCCCTCTCTTCTTCCCTCCTCCTGTCCATTCCCTTGTTTTTTCCGTGTTTTCCCTCCTCAGAATTTTCTGCCTTTTCTTAAATATGTTTTTCCAGAGGTGCCACGAGCTTGGCTGATGGACTCAGCTGCATGGGGTCCCTTGCAAAGACAGCTGGAGGTGGCTGTGTCTGACACAGGGCAGCCCCTGGCCTTCTCCCACAGAGGCCATTCCTGCAGACTCTCTGCTGCCAAACCCTTGCTATTTGCATCCACTTTAGCCTCTAAGGGATGAGCATTTGTTCCTTAGCACAAAAATATTCAAGTTACAAATACTCAAAATATGTTTTATTATGCTTAATTTTGAGAGAAGGCTCCACTAAGCTTAATATTTACTTTCACAAGTCACCCAATGAACACAGAAGGGTAATACAAGCCATTTCAAGCCCTAGACATCTAGTCTTCTATGGAAACAGAGGTTAAATTAATGGGGCCACAGGTAAGAGACCAAGTGGATATATGGATCCACTCCCATGGACTACCCAGGTGTTACTTCAGACCCACACACAGAAGACCATGGTGTCTGGTACAAGTTGAGCATGTAGAGTACAATACATGCTGACCTAAGATAAAAAAGAAGCTTACAGAAATAATGAGGAATGCCAATGGACAGTCACATGACCAAATCAGAATCTCAGTAATCAGAAAGTCACTTGATTAAGGCTTGAGCTGCTTAGATAGCATTTTGTTTAGCATTCTTCCTGTGAAACATAACCAAGAGGATTTCAGAGACAACATAACACCTCTACCACCACCACCACCCCCAGGTTTTCTTCATTATAATTCACCTAAAATAATAGCTTAATAACTGGATTTATAAAAACAACAAAGATTACATTCTCAATTGCAATACAGACATTTTATGGAATTGGTTATCTACCATACTTTAGGTTTGTCTCATCCATTTCTATATTTGTTTCCTGTATTTACTTTGTTGGTATTTGCCTCTGTAATTTAACTCCAGCTAATTAATGGCAGGAAAATCTGAGCAGACATCCTTGGTTTATTCCAATACTATGCTGATGGCATCTTCCACTTTCCGTGGGTGAAGGTAGTAGAGTTGCCCAGAATGCACCAGGTTAAAAGGGAGAGCTAAGGAAGACTTTAGTTCGTTTTCAAAAGAAGAAAACTCCCAGCCATATTTCTCAGTATATTTATAATGAAAATGATTTTGCTACTCCCAGTAAAGTCAAATTACCAATATCAGACATTTGATTAACATGTGTGACACCAGGGGATGCAGCTCTTCTGGGAATCTTTGTGCTTCAGACACATTAGAGATCTCCAGCACCGAGGGAGAGGACAGCAACAGCAGTAAGAGTTTCACTCACTCTAACTTGATCTTTTTTCAGAATCAAGCAAGACACCTTCAATGCCTCCTACAAGTTATATTACTGCCTGTAAGCCTTGTGAGAAACTCTTGGCAATTACCTTTGCTATTCACAGACTTGCATAGAGCATCCTTCAAGACTAAGTCTGCTTTGTTAGCCTAGTCAAGTCAGAGTTAAAATACATCTTATCACAACTCCTTACCCTGTTATATGCCTATAATGAGCCTGGTCCAGCCCAAGTAGAAACCAATTATTTTAGTTATTTTAAAAAACATCTGGGGAAGTAATCAATCCTTCAGTTTGTCAGAAAGACAAACCCCCAGAATATTTATTACCATCTGAGCAATGGTAATAATATAATAATATATCTGTTACAAAATATTTTAATATTTTATTATTGTTTACCTTATTGTTATTACCTTATTTATTATTGTTTACCTTAACCAGCTATGTTCTCTTCAAGACAAGACAGAAAAATCACATGTATTAATTAGATTACTAAGAAATCCTAGGCCCTATCTGCCTAGACTTTCTTGTATGTTCAGCTTGAAAATCTACCACAACACTTGCTATGTCTTATTTTTAACTAAGGCAAAATTTTTCAGCACTAGCATAGTCCCTGGGTAGTGACTTCTTTCAAGCTGGGGAATATTCCAAGAGTTAGGACAGTTTGAGAAATCAGCACTGCTTTTAGTTTCACACAAGTTTTCAATCAATTTTAAGGC
The DNA here is from genome assembly GCF_028018845.1 of Melospiza georgiana. Taxonomy (NCBI): domain Eukaryota; kingdom Metazoa; phylum Chordata; class Aves; order Passeriformes; family Passerellidae; genus Melospiza; species Melospiza georgiana. The sequence goes on along the minus strand of NC_080432.1, from coordinate 49,594,722 downwards.
AAAGAGGAGTCGTAAGAGCATGTAACTCGTATTAAAATTCAGTAAGTTATCAAGGTATCAAGATCTTGTCTAATAAGCCCATAGCTTCTAAATAATTTTTCCCTTAGAAAAAGCTTTTTTCACTCCATATCATTCTTTAATTTCCAGTTGTTTCCCACTGTAGACTAATTACTCATGGAACAGTGCTTTCTGTGCCCCACAGTGGGGACAGCCACCCTGCAGACATCGGTGCCACCCTTTGTGATGATGCCACAGGAATTGCAGACACATATGGAGCTTCTCAAGCACACCAAGCTCCACAGGCTTCTGCTGGCCACCCAGACTGTAGAGATTATAGCGAAGTGTCTCAAAAAGTATAATTTTAAAACACTCCCCCTCTTCCAGTGGCCATCTCTGCAGCTTGTTGTATGAAGGTAAGACAAAATCATTCTCTGCAGTCACAGATACCACTGGGGAGAATTCAGCTTAACCTCCTGCTTACCTGCTATCATTTTCAGCCATGATGATCATATTTAATTTCTCCCTCTTTCTGGTTTCTGGCCTTTCCCAAACTGAAGAACAACTGCAGTTACTGTACATCCACTAAAAGCAAGGGTATCACCTTGTGAAAAGGGGAGTTTCATTTTTTCTGCTTCAGTCCTGTTAACCCCTACATTCCCTCACATCTCTCCCAATGAAGTCACAATCTATACCTGCCCTAGTGTGAGGAGTGGCCTCCAGTGCAGTGAGAGCAGTTTTGCTGCTGACCTTTCCTCCTGTGACTGCGATCAAAACCTTGATTGGCTTCACAAATGTCTCGACTGCATCTTTACAGCCTGGGAAGTACTTATCAGCCCAGTAAATTGAAGGCAGCAACTGGTAAAACAATAAAGGCAGGAAGAGGCTTTCAGAGACTTAAGTAATGGGAAACTGGATGTCTGAGATGGAGCAAGACAGAGTTAAAAGGACAGAGGACAGGACAGAGCTTTGGCTGCTTTCACTCCTTTGGCTGTTACTGTGCATTTGTAATGGGATAATCCTTTGTTTTCCCTTTGATGAGTGCAGAAAGTGGTTCACATGGAACTGCTATTTCCCACAGACCTGTTAATAGGTCCCACACTAGGAGTGTGGCTGGGCCAGCTGCTAATGGCCAGCAGCCCTTCTCAGTCCCTGGGGGCAGCTGCCATCCATTGGGAGCATTGCTCTTTAGGGAGAGAATGCCAATGAAAACAGCACTGGGGAGAGGTGACAGACAGGCATGGGGCACACAGACCTGCTGTGTGACCCTTGGGGCCCATGCAAATTCTCTCTCCTGCACACTCACATGAAGCAGGGTGCCTGGCTTGGGTGGTTTTGCAGCTGCAGAAGTCACCAGTGCCTCAGGACTCACAGGCAAGCAGCTGTAGAGTGAAACCACAGCCCTGAAGTCAGGAGAGATCCAGTGTCTTTCTTTTTCTGTCAGCAGATGCTGGGCATCAAAATATGTAAGCAGCTTTTCACCTCTAGTTATTATTTTTGAGTTTCCCTTGGGAAGATGGCAGGAACAACAGCAGCTTCATATTTATTAATGGTGCAAAGAGAACGTTTTAAACAGAGGCATACACTGTTTCTTGGGCCACTTCAGAGTTTTTCTAAATGCTAAGCCTCCAACAGAGAAGAGCAGCAAAGAGATTATTACCTGGTTTCAGTGTGTCTGACTAGATTTTGTACTCTTTTTTCAGAGGTAAGAAAGCAACCATCACTGAGCTGACAAAACTTTGTTTCCTCACAAAGCAATCTACTAGGAAACATGCACTGGTTTGTACAAACATGAAGAAACAGCAAACCTCTAAAGCTGTTTATGATACAAGAAGTCTGCAGAGTACAGGATATGAGAACAGTGTCACCACAGTACAGGATATGAGAACAGTGTCACCTATATTCCTATATCCAAGCACTTGGGCCAGAGTGAGCTTTATTAATAACCACATACCTTCCTAACAATAAGACAGCTTGCAGCCAACAAGTTAAATGCCTTCTTTAAAAAGAGTAACCTAAGATTGTATTGTATATAAAAATACACAGAACAGCAAGACAACTTGAAAAAGGGGAAGGAGCAGTGCGAAAATAAAATCTCACAGAAAAAAGAGGAAAAGCGTCTTACAGTTCCTGCTTTAATAAGTAACACTTCAAACAAGCAACTTTGATATTTATTTTGCCAATACTATTTTGGCAGTTATATATTTATGGTATGAAAGAATATCTGTCACAGGATGGCAGCTACACAAATATCCCCTTCCACAGCCACAGAACACGCTACTACCGTAGGACTTCAGAAAAACAAACCTTATCAAAACCCATTGGTTAAGTTTGCGAAGCTCATGGCTTAAGATCCAGCACTGTGATTCTTTAAAGCTCATGTATGCTAAGGATTCACCATTATTTGAAAAGCAGCAAGAGCAGTTGCTGCAGCTGTAACAGCTGAGAATCACATACTGCACCCAGCACACTTGTGGTGTGGCGGATCAAACCCTGCCAGTCAATTGGCAGTATTACAACTTTGCAGTGGCCAGTTCAGACCATCCCAAGCAACTTGAAAGGCTCTTATTGAATTAATCCAAACCTGTTTGTTTTGAATTCATACAGGACACCCATAACTCTTTACTCCTTAGCATATAGTTATCAAATTTAAGGACCTTATCAGAATTTCCTTACAGATCTGCTAAACTCCAATAATTCTAAAAAAAAAAATAAAAATCCTGTGTGTATGTAGTAAAGCTAATATCAAGTGAAAAATATGGTCAAGTAAGGGGAAGAAATTAAAGGATGAAGGAGCTGGGAAGATATTGGTTTAAAAGCTGATTTAGAGGCTTAGGGACTTGTTCTTCTTCCCCCAGTATTTATCATTGAAAGACTGGCTGTTGTTGCAGTCAAGTTTTCATAACACCTTGGTCTTTTTCAAGCTTACTTACAGGAGCAAACTATAATTCTATAAGCATTAGAATACCAGGTAACCATGCTCAAGTCAAATTTTCCACCAGTTTCTAATTCAATATAATTTAATCAGTTTGAGTATTCAAAAAGGAGATGGTTTTGAAACACAGACATGAGGCAAACTTA